>NC_090440.1:1851636390-1851961390 GCF_031143425.1 Pleurodeles waltl
ATGCAAATTTAAGGAATCGCTATTTTAGCGATTCTTTAAATTTGCGTTGCGAATGCCTTTCATAAATACTGAAAGGCATTTTTGCATTCGCAAACAGGCATTCGCACCGTTTGCGAATGCAAAAAGGCTTGATACATCTGGCACTATGTGCCCAGTGTGCTTCTTCCTGCCAAGGATAGGGTGAGTGAATGCCTTTCTCCACTGGTTCTGGAGGGTGCTTCGTGCTCAGTGATGCAACACTTGGGGGGTGGCAGTTCACAGTCCCTCACCTGGGTGTCTGAGCCACGAGATTTGCAGTCACCAAAATGCATGATAGTACATGGAGGCAGGGCTAGAGTCCATCCGGCGGCAGTTACAGCTGCACAGTGGTGGAAGTGCCGGGGCTGGTGAGGGTCCTGCCAGTGGTGGAGGGAGGCTCTAGCCCTTCTCTTGCAGCCTCGGACGGCTGCCCACTGGGGCTGCTGCTGCTGCTAGTGGTGCTACTGTCAGCGGTGCAGGTGGTGGTGTTTGTAGTGGGACTAGCGGTCGTGCTTGCATCAGTGCAGGTAGTGGTGCAGGCCGTGGTGGAGGTGCCGGTGCTGCCAGTGGTGGAGGGAGGCCCCAGCCCTTCTCCTGCAGCCTCGGACGGCTGCTCACTGGAGCTGTTACTGCTGCAGCAGTGCAGGTGGCGGTGCCTGCGGCAGGGCTGCTGGTGGTGCTGGCAGCGGTGCAGGTGGCGGTGCTGGCCGAGGTGCTTCTCCTGCAGCCTTGGACAGCTGAAGTGCCTTGCTTGTTGTTTTGTGCCCCTTCCTGACCTTGGCAGATGGTGGTGTCTCCTGGGGTCTGGCAGCTGGAGTCTTTGAGGTGGGCTTGCTGGGTGGTTGTGGCTCCTTCCCCTTGCTGGATGCTGTCCCCTTCTTCACCTTGCCAGATGGTGGAATGGTTTTTGTCTTGGCAGGGGCTGATGGCACACTGACTGGCCTGACGGGTGTCCCCTTTGAGCCTCGGACAGCTGCAGGAACCACAGCGGACTTGGACTTGGTGGCTGAGTGCTGGGCAGGGTTTTGGCCACCCTTGCCCAAGGGGAAGGACAGAGGGGAAGGGGTAGGGAACAGGTCAATGTTTGCCAGGAAAAGCTTCTTAGGGACACTGGGGCGGGAAGAGGGAGAAGGTTTGGGAGTGGAGGAAGACAGAGTGGTTGTAGGAGGTGTCTGTCTGCTGAGTTTGGGTGCAGGTACATGGGCTGGATGCTGTTGTGAGGTGGATGGCTGTTGGGTGGGTGGGTGCTTGCGTTTGTGTACTTTGGGAGGAGGGGTCACAAACACAGTGGACGTGTGCATGGATGTGGGGGTGGTGACTGCCAGTGAGGGGTGTGTAGTGATTGGCGTGCTGGTGAATGAGGTAGTGGATGAGGATGGAGTGCATGCAGGTGCGAGTGGAGAAGCTGCTGGTAGGAAGGTGGACAAAGAGGAGGATGGGGACACAGTGGAGGCAGTGGATGTTGGTTTGTCTGCATGGGGATGGTGCTTGTGTGAGTGCCTGTGAGATGAAGTGTGGTGCTTGTGTTTGTCTGAGCCACTTTTGTGTGTTGATTTGGGTGAATGCTGGTCTGAAGGTGTGCTTTGGATAGGCTGGGGTTGAGGGGATTGGGACTGGGTAGAGAAAATTGGAGGGGGGGAGGCTAGAGACAGGGACAATGGCTGCCATCAGTGTGGAGGCCAGAACCTGTAATGCTCTCTGTTTGTCCGCCATGCCAGAGTGAATGCCCTCCAGGTATGCATTTGTTTGTTGCAAATGCCTCTCGACACCCTGGATGGCATTCAGAATGGTTGACTGCCCAACAGTGAGGGATCTCAGGAGGTCAATAGCCTCCTCACTAGGGCAGCAGGGCTGACTGAGGCAGGGCCTGAGGTACACGGGGACGGGAAACACGCTAAGGGCTGCAGGGAGGGTGGTGCTGGTACAGGGATGGCGGCTGTACCTGTTGTTGGGGTGGGCACAGAGGTGTCTGCCACCGCCAGGGAGCTTCCATCGGAGGAGAAGTCGCTCTCTGTGGTGTCCCCTCCTGTCCCCTTGTGGTTCTCCCCTCGCACTCCGTCCCACTGGTGCCCTCACCATCGGTGGATTTGGCCTCCAGGCCCATGTAGGATGCAGCTCCCTCTGTCGCCGGTGCCTCTGCTCCTCTGCCAGATGATGCTAATGCACACAAGGACAGTGTGACAAAACAAAAAGGGGGAGGAGAGACAGAGGATACACTTGGTCAATGCCAGCAACAACACTACCGTTGGCGTACACAACACACAGGGATCAGCCCTATGCACTAGGCCATGCACTATCAGTTACAATGCTAGTAACCAGCCAATGGGGTACAATACCTAACGCCATCAGCTGCACTCCTGAAACCAACACGTCACGTCCCATTAGTGGATGCCCATTAAAACTATTGGGGTTGGAGTGCTTCAGAGCCTGCCCAACAAGGGACCTACCCTGCCATGTTCATCCTGGCCTAGGGGCACCCACAGTCCACATCCCCACCCAGGTAAAACCTTAATGTGCGCAAAGAAATGAATCTGAATTTGTACTCACCCCCTTGTGGCTCCTGTGATGCCCCCAAGCACCCATCCAACTCCGGATAGGCCACCGCCAGGATGCGGAACATCAGGGGGGTCAGGGTACGACGGGCACCCCTTCCTCACTGGGAGGCCAGCCCCAGCTGGAGGACCGTAGAGTAAAGTGTACTGCGGTAGGAGCCCATCCACCAGTCTCTCCAACTCCTCCACAAGGCAAGGGCCCTTTCCCCAGACACATGAGACATTGTCGCTTCCAGACACAGGTCACAGCACCACTTGTAGTGTAGGTCATCTCCTGTTGAAGGTCAGGTAGCAATGGAGTGAATAGATAGAAAATGGCAGTCCCGTCCACGGCGGTGCGTACCATCACCACCGGCGTACATCGCTATTGGCTCCTGGAACCCATAGGGCCCAATGATAACCAATACGAAGTTGCGTGGCCATCGACCACTTACCGCAATGGCGCACAACGCCAGTGGAATTACCTCATTTCCACTTGTCCCTCCTCATAGGTCAGACGCAATTTCAGGGGGACACAGCTCATGGCACCTAACTGTGTCACAGCAGACAGTGGCATAGCAACTGACTCTCTGATTCACATACTGGTTCTGTAAATGTAGAAATGCATCATTATTGCAATAGATGTGTTATTATGACCCTCTGCTCACTGTTTTCCTCCATAGGCTTCGACTGTTGAGGATGAATAGGAGATGGAGACATCCTCTAGTGTACAGACCCCTGTTGGACCTTGCAACAATGTAGGACAGACACATTATCCTAACCTACAGACTTGATCAGGCCACAATCCAAGAACTGTGTGCCCAATTGGAGCCAGACCTGATTTCAGCTATCCGCCAGCCCACAGGTATCCCTAGTGCAGGTCCTGTCAGTGCTCCATTTCCTGGCAAGTGGTTCCTTCCAAACAACAGTGGCCATAGCATCAGGGATGACTCAGACAATGTTCTCCACCGTGTTGACCAGAGTTTTTTCTGCCCTGCTGAAACAGATGCAGAGCTACATTGTATTCCCACAGGTGGAGGATTTTGCCACAGTAAAAGCTCACTTCTATGCCCTGGGACATAGCCCCAACATCATTGGTGCCATTGATGGTACACATGTAGCATTTGTCTCTCCCCAGAGAAATGAACATGTGTTCAGGAATAGAAAAAGCTATCACTCCCTGAATGTGCAGATGGTGTGTTTGGCGGACCAGTACATCTCCCATGTGAATGCCAAGTAGCCTGGCTCTGTGCGTGATGCCTTTATCTTGAGGAATAGCAGCATCTCATATGTGATGGCTCAACTCCAGAGGCACCGGGTGTAGCTAATAGGTGAGTCCAAGGTCCCCACCCAGTATATATTGGTGTCTGGGTATGGGTTTGTCCCTAAGGGTTAGTGTGTCTCTAACAGTTGTCCCTCAATGTTTTCAGGTGACTCTGGTTACCCCAACCTCTCATGGCTACTGACCTCAGTGAGGAATGCCAGGACAAGGGCAGAGGAATGTTACAATGAGGCACATGGGCGAACAAGGAGGATCATTGAGCGGACCTTTGGCCTCCTGAAGGTCAGGTTCCGGTTCCTCCATCTGACAAGTGGATCCCTGAACTACTTACCGAAGAAGGTGTGCCAGATCATCGTTGCATGTTGCATGTTGCACAACCTGCCCTTGAGATGCCAGGTGCCTTTTCTTCAGGACGATGAGCCTGGAGATGGTCTTGTGGCAGCGGTGGAGCCTGTGGACAGTGAGGAAGAGGAAGCAGAGGACGAAGATGTGGACAACAGAAGTAATATCATACTGCAGTACTTCCAGTGACACACAGCTAAGACACTGTAGCTTCACTTTACTTTTCAGTTTTCTGTTGGACATTGTACATGGCAGCATGATTTCCCTATGTCTGTGGCCACTTACTGTACCCTTTGGCATCTCTATTTTCAGATCTCTGCGGCCCACTCTGGCTCCTGGTATGTTCACTGCTGCCCATTAAAGGTCAATCCAATGTATATATAATTGTATTTATGACTTGAAATGTTTTCAGAATGTTTTACTAATACATATTGAAATCATTTGGCAGACTCCAGTTTTGTATTTGTTCCAAGGGTGTTTATTTATGTGCTAATAAGTAGAGGTGGATGTGCAATGGGCTGGCGGGATGGTGGAGGGATGTCCACTTAGAATCCAGTCTCTTGGTATCACAGGTGCTTTGTCCAATGGGGCATAGGAAGGGGAGCAATGGCAGTTCAAGGTGGACAGGGTGACAGAGTGGGACAGAAGGGTGACAATCAGGAAGTTCTTATTTCCTGGCGGGGGTCATGCCAATGTTCTCTGGCTTCTGCCTGGATTGCAGGGACCATTTGCGGGGTGTTTATCCTTCTTTAGGGGATGGGGTGCTGGTTGTCTGTTGGTCCTGTGACGGGGCTTCCTGTCCACTGGCGCCGGCAGAGGTGGAGGGCTGTTCATCATTGTGGCTAGTGTCAGGGCCACTGCCTCTCTCATTGTGTTGGCCATGTCACCCAGCACCCCTGCAATGGTGACCAGGGTGGTGTAGATGTGTTTGAGGTACTCCCTGATCCCCAGGTATTGTCCCTCCTGCAGCCGCTGGGTCTCCTACAACTTCGCCAGTATATGGCCCATGGTCTCCTGGGAATGGTGGCATGCTCCCAGGATGTTGGTGAGCACCGCCTGGAGAGTGGGTTCCCCGGGCCTGTCCTCCCCCTGTCACACAGCAGTCCTCCCAGCTTCCCTGTTGTCCTGTGCCTCTGTCCCCTGAACTGTGTGCCCACTGATCGTCCTGTGTTTGTGGGTTTGCCTGGGGTCCCTGTAATGGTGGACACACTGCTGATTGACGTGTCCTGGGAACAGTGGCATGGGCCCGCTGGGTGGGTGCTGTGGTGGTGTTTCCTGAGTGGGAGGATCTGTGGTGGTATGGGACTGTGGCAGGGTAACCGACTGTCCAGAGGTCCCTGATGAGTCAGGTTGGTCATCGTGATCCAGGCGTGCAGAGCTGTTGTCATCACTGTGGGCCTCCTCGGGGGGGACTGGAGGCTGGTGGCAACTCCTCTCAGGTGACGAGTAGGGGTCCTGTGGGGATGCAAATGCAGTGTTATGTATCTGCGTGTGCCATCTTGTGTATGGGTGTGTTTCCCTGTATGGTTGTGATTGCCCTGTCAGCTTTGCCTTGTGTGCGTGGTAATTTTGTGGGCAAGGTGATTCCCTCTAATGGGAATGCTGTGGTGATGGGTGTCCATGCAGGTCTGTGATGGGGTCCTTGGATTGTTGTGGCATGCAGGGCTTGGTATTGGGATGGGTGGGTTGTGATAGTGGGGTCTATGTGAGGTGGTGGAGTGATAGGGGTGTAGGTAGGGGTAGGAGTATGTGATGGCATGCAGGCAGGTTGGGGGATATAGTAGTTAAGATTTGACTTACCAGCGTCCAGTCCTCCTGCTACTCCTGCAAAGCCCTCAGGATGCATGATCGCCAAGACATGCTCCTCCCATGTTGTTAGTTGTGTGGGAGGAGGTGGGGGTCCACCGCCAGTCCTCTGTACTGCTACCTGGTGTCTTGCAACCATGTAATGCACCTTCCCCCGTAGGTCGTTTCACCTCTTTCTGATGTCATCCCTTGTTCTGGGGTGCTGTCCCACGGTGTTGACCCTGTCCACGACTCACCGCCATAGCTCCATCTTCTCAGCAATGGACATCTGCTGCACCTGTGATCTGAATAGCTGTGGCTCATCCAGGATGATTTCCTCCACCATGACCCTTAGCTCCTCCTCTGAAAATCTGGGGTGTCTTTGGGTCGCCAAGGATGTGGTATGAGTGATATGTGTGAGGATGTGTGGCGTGATGTGTGGGGTGCTGTGTTGGGGTGTGTGGTGTGAGGTGCGTGGATGGTGTATGGGTGATGGTTTTATGTGGCTCAGATTGAGAGGGTGCTCCTGGCTTGTGTCTCTCTCTGTTGGCAATCTTTTTTTTCTCTTAAAAGGTTGTGGGTAATGTGGGTGTGTGTTTTATAGTGGTCTAAGTGTGTGGGTGTGGTGTGTGTATGTGTGTCAGGTGTGTAGTTTGATTTGTCCAATGTGGTGTAGTTTTGTAAGTGTGTGTGTATTTTGAGTGCGGCGGTGTGTACCACCAATGGTTTACCGCGTTTGAAATACCGCTACGGTGATTCGTGTGTCGTGATACTGTGAATGTATTCCTGTTGGTGTAACGGTGTGGTTATTTGGTATCGGCAGTTTATCACTGACCTTTGGTGTGGCGGACTTGTGAGGGTGTCTGTATAGTGCTGGATTTCTCTGTGTGGGTCATAATACCCATAGTGGTATACCGCCGTGGTCATGGTATGTTGGCAGCCGTCAGCACGGCGGTAGGCGGCATTTACCGCCAAGGTTGTAATGAGGGCCATGATGTCATATCATCACATGATGGACACACTCAGTAAATGTTATGGCACTGGTGAGATTGATCAGCCAGGTACATGCAGCTACTTGTCTGGGATTGATTGTAAAATTGCTCTCACTTCTCACTTACTCACAAATGAGTCATCATGAATGATTGTAGCAGCTTATGTTCTTGCTCTGTCTCTTGGTCCACTTCTTGTGAAGCTTACCTTCTGTCCTTGTCCTTGACTCTACAATACTGTTACTGTTTTTCAATCCACAGGCCGTCCCATCTCCTGCACGAAAGGTGAACACTCTGCAACACTCCTGCTTACCTTAATGGACCGGTTCAGCCAGGCACCCAAGACAGATATTCGGAGTGGAATGGAGATGCACTGCCCAATTTGGCATTTATATACAGTATAATTTTACTTTTAACAGTGATTATTTTTAGAACTGTGTGGATCACACCTCTATAAATGTGTATTTTTCAAATTTAGATTATGGAACATTTAGATATATATTAACTTGGGTCTCTGAGGCTGAAGGACTGTGTGAAATGCACTTAGTTGAACTATCATTCCTTTATCTTCTGCCACAACAGATTTGATGATGATGTGCTGTTCATTGATTTGATGAATATTGCTGTTGTGTAGTGTTTGTCTTTATCATACCATTCACTTCCATTCATCAAATACCTAACCCTCATCCCCTAGGATGTGGGATACATTGAGGTATGACTTACGAATTTACACCATAAATGGATAAAACACTTGTAGGGGCAGATGTGTTAAAAGCAGCATCAACTCATTGCAGGATCTTCTCTTACTGGAGTAATAGCCCACACTACCCACACTTACCTAACAAGGCACATAAATAATACATAATTCATATATATATATATATATATATATATATATATATAAAACATAATTTGTCAGCATCATCATTTAGGCCTTGTGTTGCTTAAGTGCTTAACCTTCTCCTCAGTCCACTTCTCCAGACTGGAAGATTTCAGAAGTTTTCTTTTAATTGTTTTAATAAATGAATTAACTACTAGCTCCCCTATGATCAGAAGAACTTGCAATTATTATTTTTTGTTATAACAGCAGATCTTTGTGTCATGGTGGTAGTCTGTCCTCAGTCTTTGATATGTTATGATATAAGTAACCCACTAACTCTGTGTTTTGTCAATCTAGTTGCCTGTAATGTATAATCTTTCTGAATAATCCTACAGTTGGAGTTCACCTAGCTGGGAGTGGGACCTCGCTTGTGATGTCTTCCCTGTTAGCAGTCTATCCTACTACTAAAACCTCCACCATTAAGAAGGCATCTTGGGAAACCCTTCAATGAGGTTTTGGAAGTTTGAGAGAAGAAGCAGCCATCATGTCATCTAGTCAGGTAACAGAATTTTTAAATTAAATGAACTGGTTTAGTTAGTAACTTCTACTGAAGATTAAAATTTGTTATGCTTGTTGTAGGCAAAAGGCATAGGCGTACTCCTTTCGTGGTCAATATAGTTAAAGAGGGTGGTAAGGCAAAGGTATAACTTCCTGGTATATACTTTGATAAGTGGCTGAGTGCTGCAAAAGTGGCAAAAGTTAACATCCTGATGCAATGAGAAATACCTAGCTTGTATTGCTCCCACTCTGGTAGCTGGATATTGTTTGGGTATAAGTCAGATAAGAAACCTAGCAAATAAATAACTAAATATATGGCAAGGGACTTCAGAGTGAGCTAGGGAAAGTCTAGGGGGAAAAGCCGATGTACAGTATGTGACTGTTTAGAGGGCAGTTTTTTGTAAATTAAAATAAACCAGGCTTTGCTAAAAACAGTGCAAAGACAAAAGACAGGCTGTCATCATATAAAGAAACAATTACCATTTATTTTCCTTTTACTAGTAAAAGCCACCTTCCTCATACATAAATGGCATACCCCTCTTCATAACCAAATGATCAAATTGCTTTAATGTCTAAGTTTTGGAAAGTCCTACTTGACCAAACTGCCCTTCCAAATTAGCATCCTTTCATCCCACAACAAGAGTCCCTCCCAGCAAAGAAAGTATTTTAAAAAAGGGCTTAGGGGGCATCTAGCTGGGCATGAAGGCACACCACCTCTTGGCGAAGCATCATCAGCTCCTGTAGGACACATCAGAGAAGGCAGTCTGTGGATGAGGAAGGGAGGAAGCAGTGGATAATTCCGGCTGCCCGGAGTGCTGCCAATGGTGGGACTGGAATGGAGGCAGCGAGCCTGAGGGACTGAGTCAGTGGCATGTGGCTCCACTTCCTCCTAGGCCACCAACCAGAGAATTTCAACCTGGATGGCCTCCAACCGGTGTCACTGCAGCTAGGTGGCTATTTCCTGCCATGATGGTGGACCAGCAGGAGTAGAAAAAGAAAAAAATAATAGAAAGGCACACTGTAAATAATACTGTGCAAACACTTGTTTATATACTGGCACAATAGCAGACCATTCCTGGTCCACTAGGGCCACTGGAATTTTTGAGGTGATTAGTCACAGGGCTGCGTTTTTCCCATATTTGCATCACGTAAAGCACTGACTACAGGGAATTGAGCCTATTTTTTTTTTTCATTTAAAGGATTTCATAATAAAAACTGAACAGAAACGTTGTGTTTAAAAAGAAAAAAAATCCTCTCAGTAATAAGTAAGGCATATATGGAGCTCAATTAATTGTTCAACATTAACTAAGGCATGCTTGTTTTGCGTCTGCAGCATGTTTGTTGGGCAGCTGTAATGGACAATTTATTATCTTACTTCAGTTACATATGCCCTCCTTTTGCGTGACTGCCTTTCAATTCTACCCTGATTGCAAAGAGGCAGATGAATAATAATAGTACTTAACACACATCATATATAATGTGGATATCCTCTATGCTGTAAGTAAAGAGTTTAAAAAAACAATGCACTGCAATACAGGGAAAGGACCAGGATATATACTTTATGTGGCACGTTCATCACAGAGTACCCCATCCGTCAAACTCTAAATTAGGCAATTAGTCCTACTTTATACTCGCCATCCAGCACAAATTATTTTCAACAAATACCTTCACTTAGCAGTATGGGAAGTTACTCTACTGCAAGGTAAGGGATTAAGGAAGGTAGAGGTTTTGCTATCGAACACTGGAGTGTCACTGATAATCGTGTGTTAAGCTTTTGCTTAGTCAATCACGGTAGTTGACAAATGATGAAAGGGAAACATTTGAACCGGCATAAATCTGTCATAGAAGCCATGAAATAAATATATATATACATAATGACTTTGGCTGTTGACAAAGACCGTTATGGTCGAAAAGCGTCCAGGCTTGACAAGCCTTGTAGAATGGCTTTGTAAATAAATCTCGTCATTATTCAGCAACTGTTGGGAGTGCTGTTTTTCTACAATTCAAGTTGAGATATATATATAAATATATATATATATATATATATATATATATATATATTTAATACCAGTTTAACATTGAAGTTAAAGATGCCACAATCACTCTTTACCGTGATCAAGACCGGGAAGGTCGAAACGCGTTGGTGTCAGTTGGTGGAGTTTTCGTGTACTAAATAAAAGAAGATTACTGGAATCCTGTGAGTGCAGCATCTTTAACTTCATTGTTAAATTGGTATTAAGATTAATGGGAATTAGGTCCTTCCCTGATGCCGGCACCGATGTTGAGCGTGCCTCTTTCCTAGATCTAGTGAGTTTGATATATATATATATAAATATATATATATTTATACATAAATCACTTGGCTGGAAAAATGTGGCACATGCCAAGAATGAATGGTTCAACTTTTTGGTATGCTGGGACAGAACTTAGAAAATAGTAATGGAATGAAGTATTAGTAAGAAGCTACTGAGTTGGCACTGGGATACATGCTGTGCTTATGGTTTGTAATGCATTGAAACTTTGCAATGCCACATTCACTAAAGCAGACACACATCTCACAGCCAACACTGCATTGCCAAATTGAACCATGCTGCAGTTAGGTCATGGATGGCAAAATGTCATGGGCAGTGAGGTGGTAATGATGGGTGGGATATCTTCCTCACTTAACAAATACAGTATACTCAATTTGTCAATAAGCAAGCAATATAGCTAACTGCCACTCGTCCCTGCCACCACTGGGACTCCTCCCCTTCCATCCTCCTGGGCCTTCTCTTTGGCACTGGCATTCTCTTTGCCCCCCCTCACTGGTGGTCTGTGCGACTAGAAAGAAAATTATCCACATTAGATACCATATTTGCCTTCTAAATTATTATTATTATTTTTAACACAGTACAACAGCGATACCTAACTACAGCATTATCTTCTAGCAAAACTATCAGTTTGAGAGGTTTGTTGGTTGGCATGTTAGAAAAGCCATCCAAATGTTATTTTTTGCGTATTGGAGAGACAGAGCTATGATGAGTCATTAAAGAGCACAGAAGAGGTGGAATAGTGAAGGAAGGACATATGGTCTTGGTTGGCTGATGAAATGGGATCTCATTACTTTCCTGCCATGCTGCACTCAAATTGTCTGTTTGAACATGAGCAAAAAGACATTTTCAACAAACATGTGTGCTGAATAATAGCATTCTTGGACCTGCAATCTTCACAGTATTGTAAATCTGTTCTCTTAGTCTTACAGTACCACAAGATATAAAAGGGAAAGCTCATTAAAAGAGCGGAAGAAAACTACAAACATTAGGAAGTTGCCTAAGGACAAAAAAGATAATGCAGGAAAAACACAAATTTAAGAAACATTAGATAGAGGGGTTTGAAAAAGGAGATGGTATAAAGCAAGCATTTGCTATGCAATGGGTCTTTCATTTGTGAGAGTTAGAGCTACTGGTGTTGTAAATGATGATGTCTTTTACCCAAACAGTTTGGTTTGGAGTGGAGTGGATGTATGTGATGTGGAGTGGAATTATATGGGTTGGATTGGAATTGTTAGTTGTGGATTGTGTATGATGGAATTGTGTGGTGTGGAATGGATTTGTGGAGTGGAATCATGTGACATGGTGTGCAGTAGAATTATGTGGATAGTAATTATGTGGCAATAAGTGTACTGGAATTATGTGGAGTTGGATTGTGTGTCATGGAGTATAATTATGTTGAATGGTATTTTGTTTAGGTGTATGTAGTGGAGTGTAATTATGTGGTGTGCTGTTGAATTTTGTGACATGATGTGTGTTGGAAATCGGATCTCTGTTTGGCAGTCAGTTTGTACTTTGTCCAAGCAGGGACGTTCAGTTTAGTCGGGGTAAAGGAGATACACACTTGAATAGCCCCTGCTCACCTCATTGGTGGCTTGGCACAAGCAGTCAGGCTTATCCTAAAGCCAATGTTTAAAGCATTTGTATCAACACACACAGTAATACAGTGAAAACCATACAAAATGGACACCACACCAGTTTAGAAAAATTGTGAAAATGTATCTAAATCAAATAAGACCACAACAACAAAAACCCACAATACACAAGTAAAGTTATTAATTTTTAAAAATGAAGAGTCTTACTCCAAAGAAAAAAATGGAAATGTTTTTGTTACACAAAATACCTGGTTTTGCGTCAAAAATAAAACCACACAGGTGAATGTACGTCATAGAAGTCAGCAAATCATCAATTCCTTACTCGCAAGTCAGGCCATGCGTCATTTCTTCTCTGGCCAGGTAGGCAATGCATTGTTTTTCTCTCCCGCAAGAGAGTGATGCATCAATTTCAGGATGGGCACCTCATATCCTGGCAGGTTCACGTTGATTTTGACATCCAGCGATGTTGAATGCAAAATCCGGTTGCACGGTGATGGAGAACTGCGCTGTGTGGCATTGCATCATTTTCAGCAGTCGCAACCTTTTACCTGAATTACCTTTCTAGGGCCCAGGGACTGGATATGGTACCACTTGGCAAGGCAGGAGTCTCTGCAGAGAGTCCAAATGCTGGCAGAGAAATTCTTTGATGGCCAGGAGACTTCAAAACAAGAGAAAAGCTCAATCCAAGCCCATGGAGACACTTCACAAGTAGGAATATACTACAAAGTCTAATCTTTGTCTTCTTCCAGGCAGAATCAGAAACTGCAGGCCAACCCAGGAAAGCACAGTCACAGGAAAAGGGGCGGTACTCCTCCTCCCGCTTTTCAGCTCTTCTACTTGACAGAGGTTCCTCTTGCGTCCAGAAGTAATAAAAAAATCTGGGGTTTTGGGTCCACTACTTAAACTGCTTTCTTCCTTTGAAGTTGGCAAACCTCAAAGGAAAGTCTCTGTTGTACACAAGAACCTGCCTTGCCCACGCCTGGATCTAGACTCACACCAGGGGGTTGAAAACTACAGTGTGAGGGCAGGTGCTGCCCTTTCAGGTGTAAGTGACCACTCCTTCCTCCACTCAAGCCCAGATGGCCTATCAGGACATGCAGTGTCACGGTCTAGTGAAGATTCACAAACAGCCCAACAGCCCAATTGTCAGTCTGTCCCAGACAAGGAATACGCAAGCAGACAGAGTCATAGAATGGTTTAAGCAAGAAAATGCCCACTCTTTAAAAATTGCATTTTCAAACTGACTATCTAAATAACAACTGATGAGATCAGATGACAAGTCATCAAACAAGAGAGTTTGGGACCTAGAGGATGTGACAAGAATAATCTTCTTTCCAAACGCGAACTTTATTGGATGGAGAAATGTGGCACAATAAATAATGGACATAATAATCTGGATGATTGGAAACAAGCTTTGGCATTCTAAATGGACTGAGTAAGTCTATATGACATATATAATATACATTACTCTTAGAATATGTGACCAAAAGAAGATAATTTGGTTTTTGATAATACCATATGCAAAATAATTTCTTAGAATTGAATAGGTCGAAGTTAATCAATTAAGTTAAAAGAGGCCAAGTCAAAATATATAAAATAATTCGGAGAAATTCAAATACGTAAGTCATGCTTAAGGACACTTTTTGGATACTTTTTGAGTTTTTGTTTTTGATACATTTTGAGTTTTTGATACATTATTTGACGAAAAGGGATTGTCTCAGTCTACAAAGCGATATGATACGCTGGTAATGTATTTAATTAGTCTGTTTTCTGGTGTGCTCGGAGGTTTCAGGCTGGCGTCTCCTGAACTTCTACATAGAGCAACTTAAATAAACAAATCATGTTGAAGGATACTCACTTGATCTATAGAGCGATATGGTATGCTCGAAAATGATTTAACTAGTCAGTTCGTGCCCGGAGGACTTAGGTTGGCTTCTCCTGAGCGTCTACATGAAGTCATCTAATTAAATTGTGTTAAAATATACTTTCTGTTTTCAGTGGCGGCCCGTCCTTTAGGGCGGAGGGGCCACGCCCCCCCACCCCATGAAGAGTGTCTGTCAGGCTGAACAAAGGTCAGCCTGACAGACACTCTTCATGTTCAGGTCAGGCAGCCAGGAGCAGACATGCGCGATTTGCGCAGACTCCTGGCTGCCTGAGCTGAACTTTGCTGGGCTGAGGAGATCACAGCGCCTATGGGCGTGACCTCCTCGGCTCAGCAAAGGTGCCTCGAGGCCCTCCCCTGGGTGACGAGGAAAGCGTCACCCATTGACACTCTCCCTGGGCGCTTCAGGTTTAAGCCCTGAAGTGCCCAGGGCGAGTGTCAATCAGTGACACTTCGTCACAGAGTGGGGTGGGGTCAGCAGTCTCACTGACCCCATCCCACTCTGTGACGAGGCTGGGACTGCTGCCTTCCCTCTTTGGCTGACCTCAGGTCAGCCAGTGAGGGAAGGCAGCAGTCCCAAACCTCCTGGGACCCGGAGGCTAAAGGTAAGTGTGTGTGTGTGTATATGTATGTGTGTTATGTTTTACATTGAATGTTTGGTGCGCGCGTGCATGTTTGAGTGTTATGAGTGTTATTAATGGATGTGAGTGCGTGCGTGCGTGTGTGAGTGAAAGAATTAATGTGTGTGATCTTGTAAAATGAATGTTTGGTGCATGCATGTATGTTTGAATGGAATGAGTGTTGTTTGTGGATGAGCGTGCGTGCGTGTCTGTGTGTGAAAGAATGAGCCTGTGTGTGTGTGTTTGTGTGTGTGTGTGTGTGTTTGTGCCCCGCCCGCCCCCCTCCCAAAGCTGCCGGCCGCCACTGTCTGTTTTTTTACGACAAGAAAAGTCATGGACACATTATTCCATAAAATAATTGCCATGTTTTACAGAGGGATATGGAATTAAGTTATGGTGTCTGTATCTCTGCAAAAGCCGAAGAGTGAGACTATATAGATGGTTTATTTGCCAAACAATTTGAAATTCATGTGAGTTGTGATAAAAACTAATACCTGAGTTTACGTGATGATATATAAGCCTAATAGATAAGACTGTAAGTTATTCACTGCCAAAAAATAAAAAGAAAAGAAAGGTGAATTAGGCTGCAATAGATGCTAATTGTATATATTAGTAAACTTTAAAATGAGACACTCATTAATTGTTAAATTGCTTAAAGGTTATTTATCCATTTTGTTTCAGAAAAATGATCAGATGTTTTTGATAATTACTAATAAATAATTGTGAAAATTAATGTTTAAAATATTGAACAATAGGTGAGTGATTTTTTGATTTTGGGTTGCCATCTAATAAGAAGAAACTGAAATGTGGATTAGATCATTCATGAAAAGATCATAAAAGAAATGTTTATTTCATTTTTATTTTAGGTGCTATTCGCATAAAGAACTTTTCAGTCCTGAAGATGACCCATTATTGATTTGTGTCTTTACATAGGGTCCAACGTCGACTACATTAAATGTGGATTAAAAATACAAGGTGACTTCAAGACACCTGGAATAAAGGGGTCTTCTTGAAGTTCACTGCTTTCTTATGCTTTTTGACCACATTCTGTATATATTGTATTTAACACTCTGGCACTTTATTTATCACGTTACTCACTTTCACTGCGCTGTAACTGTAGGAGCACCTTTAAAATGTAAAATGTTCAAGATTTTTTACTAATATATATACCTGTTTGGAATTTAAAAATAAAATGTTTTAAAAGAAATAAAAAATAAGAAATATGAACTAATATAAGGATAACACTTGTACTTTAGCACTGGTCAGCAGTAGTAAAGTGGCCACAGTAACAACACCAGCAAAAACAGAGTCTAACACACAGTCAAAACATGGGAAGCAGAGGCAAAAAAAGGCAGGGGAGACCACACCAAGGATGTCAGGTTTAACAATGTGGAATTCTGTGTTGTGGGTTGGATTTATGTGGTATGTTTTGTAATTGTGTTGTTGAGTTTAATTATGTGGTTTGTTTTCAAATTACATGGTGTGAAATGGAAATGTTTAGAGTTGAATTGTGTGGCATAGAAGTGTGTGGTGCTGAGTAAAATTTTGCTGATTGGAATTATGTGGCATGTTGTGGAGTGTATTTATGTGGACTGTTGATGTGTCATCGAGTAGATTTATATGGTATTGAGTAGAATGTAATTATGTGGAGATGCATTGCGTGGCATTGTGTGGCATGTAATTATGTTGTGTGGTGTAGAATTGCGTGGCATTTAATTGTGTCGTGTGAAAGTGTGTAGTGTTCAGTGGAACTATGTGGCATGCTTTGCAGTGGTATTATATGGCATGGTGTGGAGTGGAAATATGTTGCATGATGAGTAGTAGTATTATATGGTGTGGAATCATATGGCATGTTGCGAAGTTGAATTTATTTTGTGAAGTGTAATTATGGGGGTCATTCTGACCCCGGCGGTCTTAGACCGCCGGGGCCAGGGTCGGCGGGAGCACCGCCGACAGGCCGGCGGTGCCCCGCAGGGCATTCTGACCGCGGCGGTAAAGCCGCGGTCGGACCGGCAACACTGGCGGTCTCCCGCCAGTGTACCGCCGCCCTTTTGAATCCTCCAAGGCGGCGCAGTTAGATTCCGACCCCCCCTACCGCCATCCACCCGGCGGTCCGCCCGCCGGGAACCGGATGGCGGTAGGGGGGGTCGCGGGGCCCCTGGGGGCCACTGGCATGGGCACTGCAGGGGCCCCCGTAAGAGGGCCCCTACAAGTATTTCACTGTCTGCTTGGCAGACAGTGAAATACGCGACGGGTGCAACAGCACCCGTCGCACCTTCCCACTTACGAGCCGGCATCCTCGTGGGAAGGGAGTTTTTCCCTGGGCTGGCGGGCGGTCTTTTGGCGACCGCCCGCCAGCCCAGGGAAAAACTTAGAATACCCTCTGCGGTCTTTCGACCGCGGAGCGGTATTTCGGAGGGGGGAACTCTGGCGGGCGGCCTCCACCGCCCGTCAGGGTCAGAATGACCCCCTATATGTCTTGTAATTGAGTGGACATACGTGGAATGTATATTAGTGAAGTGTAAATATTTAGGTTTAAGTGTAATCATGTGCAGTAGAATTATCTGGAGTTGAATTGTGTTGCGTGGAGTTTAATTATATGGCTTGGAGGAGAGTGGTATTATGTAGCAGAGTGAGCAAGGCTTGGGCTATAGCATTACTGTGCAATGAAGACTTTCTGATCCGGATTGCCCATCCCTCATGCACTGGATGTTCAATTAGTCGTCACAGCTCAACTATGTTTCGTAAGAGGCATGACGAGGGTTGGAAGCAGGCCTGAGGCACTGACAAACTCTTTCCATGAGCTGGGCCTCACCCATGGAAGCACCACCATTTTTTACAAGTTAATCTTTCGAGAAGAGTGCCCACAAGCAAAAACAAAATAAAACATGGGCGAAACATGATAAAAGTTTACATGGCAAAAAAAAAGAAAGTTACCTATGAAAAACAAAATTTTGCAATTTTGTTTGTCCTGCATGCCATGTTTTTGCCAGTCACAAAACTTCTGTTTGCCGGGCAGTAAAAGTTAAAACGAGCCCAATAAAACCTAGATCACGACAGGAGCAGCAGATAGCATTGATTAAGTTAAATTAATCAGTGCTAAGTCCCTGCGCCACAGAGAGGAACAGATATGCTGCCATGCCTGAAGTGGATTAATTACAAGGATATAAAGAACAGTTACTTTAAATCAATATAGTGCTTTTAAGTAGTAGTTTGTTTTGAATGATTTAGAGCTGCAGTAGCTAGAAGGCATGAGGAGGGTAGAAATCACCCTTGTTCTGTTGACATTTGTCAAAGGGAACATAGCTTAACCCCTCCATACTCTCCCTCCTAAGACTTCCTTTTTATTATCCTTAGCTCATGAGTTCACTTTATGAGATGTTTTACTGTCAGCGCACGTTTATAAAGATTGTCTTTCTAAAAATAGCAACACAGAAGTAAACAAATATGCTGGGTTTTTTGTTATCTCTCTGAAGCCAAAGCTGCAGCAGTTCTCTCTAGCCCCCCCTCTACATCTCTGCCCTGTGTGGCGTAGCATGGGGAGGGAGTGAGCCCGCTCTGCCTTGCTCAGTCCTGGGGAGGCAGGGGCACACATGAGAAGGAAAGTATGCTCGGGATCCTTCCCTTCTCTCTTGGTTGAGGCTGAGTTTGGAGGAAGGGACTGGAGGGATGGATGGCGGCTGCTGGCTACAGAACTCGCTCATATCAATGCAGGTAAGGGAGGACAGGAAGGACAACATGAAGAGATTGAGGGCAGGGTGGGGAGACTGAGCCAGAACCACGCTGGAGTGCTCCCATGGAGTCTACAGTCACTACACCTTGTGGTTATTTGACAACAGCGGCACAAGTTCACTGACCAGTTTCACCTGCTTCTTCCGAGTTAGCATTTCACGATGAAGTGATTCACTCCCTTCCTCATGAGGGCCAGCCAGCCGCACGTTTGTCAAAACATGAATTTTCACCAATTATCATTTCTAGCGACCATTCTTTCAATGCAGGAGAGCGGGTGTCTACTTCAGCGGCCCCTCCACCAGTTTTCCATTGGCCGGTCAGGCAGGATGGGCTGGCTGCAAGCTGCCACGACCTCCTGCAGGATCTCAGCATTCCAATGCCATCCAGCCCCCCGGCAGCCCAATGGACCTTGAGTTCAACTGGCAGCATTCACCCAATGTTACCAACAAGGTCTTCCAGCCCACAAATTGGGTTCACCAAAGGCGAGCTCAACGACCAGTCGCTCCTTGACCTTTCTTGTCTTCAGTCTGATTCCATGAGTGGTGCTGACAGGGAATTGAACCCTGTGCCCTCCCCTACGATCACGGTAACTGGCTCTGCCTGACCTCAGGTTTTCCAAACTCTTCAACCCACTGTGCTGGCCCTGAACTACCACTCTGACAAACTGGATGTCCAAGTCGATTTACTGAATATATTGCCCTCTTATGTAGCTGGTATTGATAAAAAAAATCTAAAATCTCAACAAGCTAATTACTAGAGCACAGACAAGTTCTAATTTTGTCCAATAAACAACATGCTGTTCTCCAATCATTGAAAGCCTTTCATCTTTGCCCACCTTTTTAAGTTTGGTTGTGTGTGAAATCAAGAGGCTATCTTCAGCTCCTGTGCCCTCGGTGCCCCCGCCGATTCTAAGCTTTCTACCGGATTTGACTGGGGACCCCCCTCAACATAAACATTGGACGTTTATTTTTTCCCAGTTAAGAGTGCAACCTTCACTAATCTTCCTTGGCCAGTTACTACTGGAGTCCTGGAGAATGGCATTGCAGCCAACTGTGCTCCTTTGAACGCTTCCTCATCTGAACTTGAGTCCAGGATGCCTGCCTCCTCCCATGTTTCCTGCACTCCTGCACAACCTGTTTCAGCCCAGCCAACACCTTCAGGAGTTGATCACGTGGCTCAATACTAGTTGAGCAAGAGGGGAAAAAAAGACTCCGCAAACCACGGAACAACAGGCGGAGCCAACCGCATCAAGGATTTCTAACTAATGTCCAATTGTCGGCTGGCGCTGAGGTGCAGCAGCTCTTGCAGTCGCAGATGGCCCCCAGGGTGACTTACCACACCTAATCCCTTGTTGACCTCATCCACTGACTTTCTCCTCCTGAGTGAACCTGCTAAAGACCCTCCGACTGACACTATTGTACAGGAAACTGAACTCCTCTTCAAGGACCATTTGATCTCGGCTGAGAAAGGCAACTTAGCCAGTGTATCGATTTCGGTAGCCCCATACTGGGGTAGCAGAGTGCCTGTTTGTTTTGCTGCCACACTGTTTGCATCTAAAACTGTTTATGGGAATGCTGACGGTGATGCTTTGGATTTCGGTTCTTCCAATGTCCTCAAGCTGTCGTCTGACAATAAAAGCATTCCTCCTGTAATTTTGGCACCAAGTCTCTGGTCCGTCTCTCCTGATATTCCGTCCCTAGGGAACCCTGTGGGCTCACTCAATATAGAGGAATAGTTACAGCCTTCTTTTCCCCTGTATCCCTCCATGACTTCACTGGAACGCTCAATTTTTAAACTTATATTTACCCCAGAATATCGTTCCAGGGGCCATCATGACACCTTGAATAGGGGGAACTTTTTAAGACTCTTTAATGCCACCCCGGATCTTAACTACATTGGTTCTAAGGATATTGCGTTTATTGAATTTTTGGACTCTAAGGAGCCCTACCCAGGGGACTCCATCCTGGTTTTGTTATTCTCTGCATTAATAGCTCAGTCCATTTTTTCTAAGAGAGATTTATTTCTCTAGTGGGGCACTACAATAACTCCTTACAAGGAATCTGGTTATCCTGTGTTACTATCAGAATCCCAATGTTCAATGGCTCCCATAGTATTGAAGCCCTTTTCAATCTTGAAAGGTGCCCTAGGTGGCACTTCTACCTTCAATGGCGCTCCCCGTACTGGTTCTGGTTCCCAGGGGTCCTCTTATTGGGATTGGTTGCCATCTACCCTTTTGCATGGGCGTCCCCATTGACCCCTACAGGTGGGTGGTTCGCCACAAACACCTGGATGTCTGTCCTTATGCTCATGGAATATCAACGGGGTTGTGCACAAGTTTAACTTGGCAGACCTTTTAACTTTTTTGAACAGTGATGATGTAATCACCCTTCAGAAAACCTGGGCTGAGCACAGCTGTCCACTGCGAGGGTATTTAGAAATATGGAAATCTTCCCACAGAACGAGCAAGAATGCCCAAGCCAAGGGAGGATTGGCCATCTATGTAACTGTTTAATTAAATGGGAGTATTTTGCCACTGGTTTGGGATGATAACTGGATCCTTGGAATCGTCATCAGGAATGGGATTGCGCAGCTGACCCTCATAGTAATTAATGTCTCCATTGGTCCTGGAACAATTGAAAAAAGGGGCATGCTGTCTCGATTGGTGCAGATTGTGGGCAACTTAGTTGGGGAATACCCATGTGCCAATCATCTTATAACTGGTGATTTTTATACGAACCTGTTTCAGGATACAATGGAGGTTCTTGACGGTCCCGATCTTGGTAACTGCCAGTTAATTCCCAAACAATTGAGGCCTCAGGGCTGTCGGCATTGCCCGTTGGGAGAGTGCTTAGTAATGCACCTTTACAGCCCCGTCATTAAGGTTTTCAATGGGCGTTCACGTGACAATGCCCCCTTCAGCCCCCGGTGGACAAGATCTGATGGTCGATCTCACTCCTATTTAGACTATTTCATTCGTAATATTGAACTGTTCCCTTTCATCTAAAAGTTTTTGATTTCCTCCCGGAGTGAGACCATTGTCCACAAATTGTATCCATCAAACCTAGATTTCCTGTATACGATGTTATGCGGGCAGTGGGTGGCGGTGTTTGCTCTGAGTCACTAAAGCATATTAAATGGAATGCTTCTGTTGGTGGTATAGTATTGACTGAATGTATTAACTTTTTTTACTCTGAGGGATCGGGTTGTGTGTCCCCAATTAAGCTATGGGTTAAACTCTCTTGCCTTTTATGATCAAGGTTCCATCAATCTGCGCGTAATTGTGCCCCATCCGATCTTTTGTCATCTCCCGGTAAACCAGGAATCTAAAGAAAATGCGTAATGAGCTAGCAAGGGCAATTAGAAAAAGCCCCGATTCTGAGTGTTAATTCACTGAATATAAACAACTGAGGAAATATTATAGGAAGGCTGTTTACGATGACCATCAGACCTATCTTAACCAGCTTTTGGCCAAACTTTGAAGTGCAAGTAAAGATCCAAATTCCACAAAATTCTGGTCCCTTATCAATAATCTAAATACCACCCAAAGGGCCATTGGTGCTGTCAGCATTTCAGAGGGAGCCTGGACGTCTTATTTGATTTCCCACTTCTTCGCTAGTGAGCAGGATGTGAAACTGTTGGATGAGGGGGCCCATAGTTCTACTTCTGCTTTGTTTAAGATGTGTCCCTTGTTTACAGGGTCTTCAATTACCCCGCAGGGAGTGAAGAAGTTCTTCCAACCACATCTCCCCCATATCATCTCGAGGGCTAAGCAATTTGGTGCCCCTGGTCCCAACGGTCTTCCACAGGCACTGTTAAAACAGGACCCTCTTTTTTGGGCCAACCATCTTGCTCATCTGTTTGAGCACTGCCTCTTGAATTCAACAATTCCTGGGTCCCGGCATGGTGCCATTCTTCATCCTCTATTTAAAAGTGGTTCAAGGTCAGAGCCCGCTAATTTTAGGATGATAGCGCTGCTGAACAATGAGGCCAAGTACTATGCTAGCCTTTTGTTGCAAGATCTCCATGCTTGGGCGGAATCAAAGGCTCTAATTTCCATTGTCCAAACATGGTTTTCTGCTGGCTTAGGCACTTTGACTGATTTATTAGCACTTTCCATTCTGATTGACAGGGCGATTTTGTCACGTATGATGTTGAATTGTTGTTTCGTGGACTTTAAGGCGGCGTTTGATCGGATCCCCTGGAGTGCCCTGTGAGCCAAACTAAAAAACTACGGCATCCCTCCAGTACTCCTGGGTGCTATCATAGAACTCCATACAAACACTTGGGTCCGTATTAAGCTTGGTGATGGGTGTTCCCTTTCTAGGAAAATTCCCACCACTCGTGCTGTGAAAGAGGGTTGTGTACTTGCTCCCCTTCTTTTTAATCTTTCATTGCAGATATGTCAACGTCTCTTGGCGCTGTCAACTCCCATCCACCCAAGATTGGAGGTTTTAGGCTCAGTCATCTGCTTTATGCCAACGATCTTGCATTACTTTGTTGCACTAAGATTGGCCTTCAACGGCTGCTTAACCAACTTGCATCTTATGCTTCCGTGAATCAATTGGAAGTTAATATGCTCAAAACGAAAGTGGGCTGTTTTGGGAGGAAAAAACATTTGGGCTTTAGTTGGTATTTTAAAAGTTGTAAACTTGTTTCCGACCGGTCTTACAAATATTTAGGGGTACACTTTGATTCCAGGGGCAGCTTTGTTAAACATAAGAAAGAAATTAAGCTGAAAGCTATGGCACTGCAGGTCACTTTTTCTAAATTATCTAAAGTTTTAAAGGGTCCGACCCTCCTACCCTTAATGGAAGTTATGAGAGCAAAGATTATCCCTTCGCTGAACTATGGTCAAGAAATGTTGTTGGGTAAAAGCTCCTGCTTATTAAATTGGCTGCTAAAAAAAATCTATAAAAGAGTCTTTCACGTTCCATGCTTGGCTTCACCCCCGCAGGTACGATTGGAATTTGGGCTTCTGGATTTGGTGGCAGTTGGTGCTGGTGCTTTCTTGAATCTTTGTTATAAATTGCGTCAGGCTATGGATGGTCACCTGGAGGCAGTCTTGTGGCAAGAAAAAAGCGAGTCGAAATCGAAGGATACTTATTCTCATTTCTTGGTCGAATGCAAAAACCGACTAAATGCTGGCGATCTTTGGGAAAGCAATCCCTCCTACTCTCTGTTTAAACTAGATTTAAAAAGGCTAATTCAACTGTATTCGCACCACTCTGACTGTTCCCTCCCCGCTCAACGGAAGCATGCCTGGGCAGTAATTGAATCCTTTAAGCAAGGTATGTGTTCTAGCTTTCTCTCCTGTTCTTACAGGTTTTGGTTGAAAAAGGCCTTTATGGCCTTAAGGATGGGTGATTGGGGTTTCCTAAAACATTTACCCCAATGGCAGCCATCCTCCGGGGAAGGAGTGACATGCTTAGTTCATTCTGGAAATTAGTAAAAGGGAGTCAAGGTATTGGACAGTACATGAGAGAGGATGAGGGGTGCCCCAGATGAATGGTATATGCCTTTCAGTTGTGACTACCGAAATGAAGACATCTTGAGGCAAGACGTAAATTACATAAAATGATCAAATCTGAACGAGACAGTGTCTTGTCTTCATCATTAAGTCTAATTAAATTGGATAGAGACTTTTTAGATTTGCATACATTTAAAAGTGTGAATTTATTTCAAAGTGTCAATTCATTTTAAAGTTAAGGATTATGTAATAGTGGAATTACAATTGAATATGGAAGGATTTCAGTAGAGCTGGGGAAATGTGTAAACTTTGAAAATTTTGGAGAACTCAAAAGGTCAAAAGTGTATAAAGTTAGCAATATTAAATGTTTTCGATTTTTCGGGACAGATGGACAGGTAAGAGCTGTGTAGCTTAATTTTCAGTTTGCCACAGTGAGAGACCCATAATAATTCAGCAGGGCTCCTGCCCTGCCAAACTCACACTTCACATATCTAAGCTAAATGTGGGTGAAATTCAAGGTTTCCTTCAGCAAAACACCAGCTGATTTTGCCAAATGGAAACCTTGTTCCAGGAGCCCATCTCCCACAGCGCCATTGGTCATTGTGTTTCACAATATCCATCTGGGGCCGTAGTATGGGAAGTGTCCTGTGGGAACAGCAGGCATGTGCTCCCTCTTTGTGCGTCCCGAGGGCAATTTGGTTTTACAGAAAGTGTTGCAGATGCTATGTGGCACTTTCTGTAATACTGATAGCACTGGGGCACATGTAGTACCTGCGCTATCCCAAAAGGGAATTCCTTCATTTGCATGGAGCAGGTGAAATGCAAATGAGGGAATCTTTTTGCCTCTACACCTTAATATGAAGATAGAGGCAATAGCAAACAAGCTGTCAGGAGAAGCACTGAAAGTATGCCACACAATGCTGCCGCAGTATTTGTGTGCCCCCTGATGGCTGCCCTTTGGAGGGGGAAAAGTGGGCCCCACAGATCTCCAAGAGATCCCCTTTCAGGCTAGTACAATCACAAACTGCACCTGCCTTTAAGCGGATTTCACTCCCATCTTGAAAATGCAGGCAATTTGTGGCTTGCAATGTGAAACATTTCACTTGAATGTTCTGCCCCAAGGCAGCACATGTTCATGGCTGCAGGGAGGGCAGTATATTCAACATAAAATGGTGCACTTTCCCTGTTGGTGCACAGCAAATATTTTGAAAGGTTTACGGTGATGCAAACAGTGAAAGAGAGCCCTGCACATAGTGTGACTGCTCATGTACATTATTTCTATTCAAATCCAGGAAAAGCCAGAGAAGATTTTCAGCATGTCAGAACATATTTTTGCTTTTATAAACAAAACCCAACTTTTGAAGACTTGCTGCATAAAAAAAATATTGTTAAATGGTGCCAAATAAATCAGGAACTCACTCCTCAAATGTTTTTGCCTTCTATGCAACAGCTGCACCATTGGATACACTGGGATCTTATGATATGGTAGACAGTTCATTGCCATGGAGCAGTGGCCATGACCTATACTGACCTGTCCAAATGAGAGGTATCTAACCAGGGTCTAAATAACCCTCTTAGTACTTGACCATTTATTATAGAACACATTTTGTGCAGCAGTTCTGTATATAGAAGCACATAAAGTAGAAAACATCAGTAGCTTGGATGGTTAAGTAGAGTACTGATAAAGAACTGTTATGGTTGGTAAATGAAACACCAACACTATCATTACAGAAACGAACATACTGCATAAAATATATATTTCCAGGAGAATTTCAGCTCTGTCTGTGATTGTGGTGAACAAGTCTATGGACAGGAAGGGTCATTTTGTGAATAAGTTAATTCTTCAGATAGACCTTCATCTTATTAAGGCCAGACCAGGCTAGAAAAAGTGCAGTCATGCGAAAGATATCAGTCTATTGAAATGAGGTACACCAGAAAGAAGGACAGGGTGGTTTTGGCATCATAACAAGACAATGTTGACTGTAAATTAGATGCTGTATTGGGCAAGGTCTTGGGAGTGGTATGAATCAGAAATGCCATTGATTATCTTGGAATACGATAATGAAAAAAGTTTTTTGTTTTTAAATGGTGCTGTTAGAGAAATTTAATTTTATGAAAGTAGGACGAAAGTATTTCATTAATTAATGTTGGCTGCTGTGAGAAATTGGGTTGTTGGTTGACGGGGGTGGGGGCCCTTCTTAAGCAATAGCCACAATCTCCATCAGGGTAAACCACAAAAGTCACTAAATTAACCAGCGTTTAACCTTCTAGTAGCTGGGCACAAAATCAGTCAACCTTAATTTAGAGACAATGGGCCTCATTACTAGTTTGGCGGTCTCAGGGCCGTTATGTTGGCAGTGGTGGTTGTACTGCCAACAGGCTGGTGGAGAAGACTGCCAAATTATAACATTGGCGGTATTCAGTACAGAACACAGCCAAAGCACCGCCAGCACTACAGCTGCGGTCTGGCTGCCACATATGACGATAGCTACCTGCAGGCCAGCAGAGAACATGGTGGTCATTCTGACCCTGGCGGTCTTTGACCGCCAGGGCGGAGGACCGCGGGAGCACCGCCGACAGGCCGGCGGTGCTCCAATGGGGATTCCGACCGCGGCGGTAAAGCCGCGGTCGGACCGGCACCACTGGCGGGGTCCCGCCAGTGTACCGCGGCCCCATTGAATCCTCCGCGGCGGCGCAGCTTGCTGCACCGCCGCGGGGATTCCGACCCCCCCTACCGCCATCCAGATCCCGGCGGTCGGACCGCCGAGATCCGGATGGCGGTAGGGGGGGTCGCGGGGCCCCTGGGGGCCCTGCAGTGCCCATGCCACTGGCATGGGCATTGCAGGGGCCCCCGTAAGAGGGCCCCTACATGTATTTCACTGTCTGCAGCGCAGACAGTGAAATACGCGACGGGTGCAACTGCACCCGTCGCACAGCTTCCACTCCGCCGGCTCGATTCCGAGCCGGCTTCATCGTGGAAGCCTCTTTCCCGCTGGGCTGGCTGGCGGTCTGAAGGCGACCGCCCGCCAGCCCAGCGGGAAAGTCAGAATTACCGCCGCGGTCTTTCGACCGCGGAACGGTAACCTGACGGCGGGACTTTGGCGGGCGGCCTCCGCCGCCCGCCAAGGTCAGAATGAGGGCCCATGTGTTTGCTGGACAGATTACGAGGTTACACACCGCCAGATATCTGCCACGGTTGCACCACCATGGAAACCCAGGCGGAAACCAACTGCATAAAAGGAGACACTCACCTTCAAGAAGTCTTACTTTCCTGGAGCCTCCTAGAACCTGAACCAGACATCTTCCTGCTGCTCCTGCTTGCCCAAAGACTCTGGAATCTGTGACAATGATGACGACAGCAACCTTAAGTACAAACAATTACCTGCTACTATTATAAATTGTCAATATTTAT
Source organism: Pleurodeles waltl (assembly GCF_031143425.1). Taxonomy (NCBI): domain Eukaryota; kingdom Metazoa; phylum Chordata; class Amphibia; order Caudata; family Salamandridae; genus Pleurodeles; species Pleurodeles waltl. The sequence continues at coordinate 1,851,663,733 of NC_090440.1, forward strand.
ACACTCACACAACATGCATTCAGGAAGGGAGCGTGAGGGCGATACTGAAACATAACAGCATACTAAAACACACACTCAAATACAGCCACACACACACACACACACACACACTTGCATTCACACCAACAACCATGCCATGGCCACCACATAAAGCACACATACACATGTCACACACACACACACACAGGTATGCACATAAACACTGCACAGGCCCACATTCACACACCACCCCACAACACCTCAAGATGTCACAACCACAACACAACCACACCATCTACACTCTCTTGGCAGAGACCCAGAAGGGACACAACCCAGCGCCACATCACACATACATCACAACATAACAGCAAGAGGCAAAAATACACACAAAAACACAACCAATCTGCTTACAGATTGACTTATACAGAACATCGTATCTAACATACCATGCACAAAATATGCACACACACACAGTCAAATCACAAAAAGCCACAGAACACATCAACAAACACATCTCAACACAAACAAAACTCAATCCTAATACAACAAAAAATCTTGAACACACATTTGTCCATGCCCACTTTCAGACAAAAACACTCCACACAACCTCACATACTGGCTAAACAACAGAGGAAGTCCAAGCAGCACACACACACATACAGACACACAACTAATGTCAGCCAGGAACAACTTCATACTAGGGAACGAAATGCATGACAAAGATTTGAGCAAGAAACCAACAACAGGCTGGCTCAAATTATTATTCAGTTCCAATACACTGGAAAAACAAAGGCCCTAGGCCAGTCCATAAATGACAATGTCAATGCACACAGTGCACATATGTGTGTCCCAAACTTGACTTCTGACTGCCATGTAACCCCCACAGGTAGGGGCATCTATGGGGCAGGCAGACGCCTCATGGGTTATCTTGGGGTGAAAGGGGTTCGATTGAGGTTTTGGAGGGGGCCTTCGGGATCTGGTTGGGGGGGTTGTGGCTTAATCTTAGGTTTAGGGGAGGGCTGTTTTTTTTAGGAGGGACAGAATTGTTGGTAGGGGGTGTGGCATGGGTACTTGTGGTGGGGCAGGGGAGGTCTTTGAGGTGATAGGGCCAGACTTGGGGAGTGACACAGAACATCTAGGGGTATCACTGGGTGGGAGAGGAGTAGTGAAAAGGGAAAACTCTGAAAGCAAAGCTTTTTTAGACACACAGATACGGTCACAGCAAAAGGGTTTGGGTATAGAGGGAGAGGGAGTGGTTGTCTGAGTTATTGTTGTGGATGGAATGGGTGCATGTTTGTGCGAGGTATGTTTGTGGGTGGTGAGTGTCTGTTGGGTGGGTGAGTGATGGTGTTTTTATGTCTTGGGATGAGGGGGAGTAGATGTGCTTGGGATGTCGTACGGGTGGGAGACTGTTGGGGTGATGACTTCAGGTATGGTGGATGTGCTGCATGTAGGTGTGTCAGTGGTTGTGGTGTCTGTGGGTCTGGTGAATCAGGTGGATGTCTGAGGGTCTGCTGTGGTGCTGTATATGGGTTGGATTGGTGTGGTGGCTGGTCTAGTGTCTGCAGGTGTCTTGGGTGAGCTGTCAGTGATGCTGGGGGTATCAGGGAAGGTTGTGACTGTTGCTGTGTGTGCATTTGAATGTTACTTGTGTGCATGCCATTGGTGTGTCTTGTAGTGCTTGTGTTTGTCTGAGATATCCTTGGATGTTGAGTTGGATGCATGCCTGTCTGTCTGTGTGCTTTGGCTGGGTCGGGAAAGAGGGGTTTGGGATTGGGAAGAGGAAGGGGGAGGGGGATGGGAGACAAAGGGTGAATGGCTGCCATCAGTATGCTGATGAGAGCCTGAAAGGATCTCGGTATGCCAGCCAAGTGCACCGTGAATGCCCTCCAAGAATGCATTACTCTGTTGGATCTGAGTTGCAAGTCCCTGGATTTCATTCACAGTGGTGGACTGATCCACAGAGATAGACTTCAGGAGGTCAATAGCCTCCTCTCTATGGGCAGCAGGGATGACATGGGCAGAGGTACCTGTGACAAAGGAGCTGCTTACCATCTTCATTGAATGGGCATGGACAACTGGGTGGGAGCTACAGGGACTTAGAAGGTGCTGGGGTGGTCCCTGGAGGAGGATCCAAAGATGAAGACGTGCATCAGGTCTCCCCTGTGACACTCCCCTCGCCCTCTGGGCCACTGGCTCCCTGTGTGTTGGTGGTATCAGCACTTTGGGTCCTGTGGCCAGCAGCATCCCCACTATGCTGTGCCCAATCTCCTTTGCCTGCTTATGCTGATGCAGAGAAACAGAGAGAGAAGTAGGGTCATCACATTCTTTACATACCACTACATTACACATAAACTACAGTAACATCACATCTATGTGTAAAACACCCCCAGGTAGAAACTGTTTTGAGCCAACATCATGTTGCAACAACAACAGACATAAAACAACTGCATAATACAATGTCACACCCAACATAAGCCTACTCTCTGACCACTATATCACCATCCAATCAGTACAGCAAAAACACAAATTATTCCTTCTCAAGATGATTTGTCAGCATAAGAAGTTTGCCCTACAGAGCATCATGGTGAACCAACAATCCATCAATAATCATTAATCAGTGTTAACTTTGATTTCAAAATCATACCTACTCCAAATCTGCACTTGCTCAGTCCATTGTCAGATGTCATGTTCTAGGAAAGTTACCTCATCACATTCCAATTACATCACAGCAGGTTGCTTAGCTATCACATCTCTAAAATGTAACTGTGTCTAAAACATTCACAATCGCAAAAAAAACTCAGATGCATCTACTCCACTGGGCATATCCAATTTTGAAGTATAACAAACTCAGGAACTATTTTTGCAACACATGTACCAACTGTGTTTTTGTAAAGGTTTACACAGACATTTTGGACCTACTCACCTTAGTCATTCTCACATAGAAAACAAAGTCATGTACAGCAAAAGAGGCCTACTTAGCACACAGGATACGCCCACAGACAACCACAGGGAACATAACAACACCTTAAATACAATGGACACCTGTTGTGTGCATATAGGCCACATACAATTCCACTAATCGTGCTGAGTATCAACCTCAAGATGACCAGATCAAATGACTAACATCACTATCACAACTTCAGAAATGAGTTACCTTATATCTTTGGAATACAGTTACACTGACCACTTCTAAAGTAACCTTGATTGACACATGCACCCAGAGTCCAGCAATCTGACTGACAACATATAACATTCCACCAACATGTAACTGTCAACTACCTGCAACACTATGAATCATGAATCATGGTTAAATGAGCCTATCCAAACTATAATACTTCAAAACAGATTTAGAATTGTAAAATTAAGTATGTCAAACCTTAATCTTAAATCAGAAAGTTCCAATGTATATATTATGTTGGCAAAAAAACAGTTGATGTTGAAGCTATATTGATGTCCTGCCCTAAGTAGCATGAGCAAAATTAATTGTCTAAGTAAATTGCAGGCTAGACACATACCTTCTCAATAACATGTACATGTACATGGTACAGGTAGTCTGAACTCACATGTTTATGATATGTCTTACAGTAGGAATGTATTATTACCACCATGCTTTTCATCATTTAGGATGTCCACCCTGATCGAACAACACACAATGTACAATCCGCACTTGACAATGGGGACACCTCCTCACACCTCTGAGTAAGTGTAGCAAATATGCCACATGAAATTTCTGCATTAGATGACACCTTCGCATTAAGTTGACATCTATTTCACAATTCAGGAATATTTGGCCTATTACTCACATGTGAGACCCAGGTGTTGCACATAGAGCTAGATCTAGTGGAATACGAATGGACTGAGACCAAAGAGCTGGACAACTTGCCATCATGATATCTGGGCTATGGATCATTAGGTGGAAAGGATGCCACAACAGGTTACACATATGTATAGCACTGTTGAGGTACTCATATGACACAGTAACATGTGCATCACCACATGAAGTAAGGCTTAACATAGGTGTGTTATATTTCCCTATAGATAATACCATGTTCAGACCTTTGTATCATTAGTAGCAACTGTACTTCTATGTGTTCCTAGTAGACCCTTTACCTTTAGCACTTATCACATTGTTACAGTTTAGATAAATACACATCAGACACTGAACTGTCAGAGGGATTTAAATGTGTGTAGTCAGTACTTAGCCCCTTATGGCTGCTGTACTGCCCTCAAATGCCCATCTAACTCAGGGTGAGCCACCACAAAAAGGCTGGCCAATAGGGGAGTCAAGGTCCGACGGGCACCGCTCCTTCGTTTGGAGAAGCTCCCCAGCTGGACCCCTACGGTCTTCCGGGCACAGTGTCTCAGGTCCTCCCACCTCTTCCTACAGTGGGTGCTCCGCCTGCTGTGGACCCCCAGGGTCCATATTTGCTTGGTGATGGCACACCAGATTTCCTGATCTGCATGGATGATACAGACAAAAGAAGAACGTTATGTACTATCCCAACACAAGTGGTCAGAACACTTCAGTCACAGCAAGTAGGCAAACATTCACATCCTCTAAGGTCAAACTCCTTCACAATGTAGCATCTGCAGGCAGCCCATGTGTTAAGTGGAGTGACCTCTACAACATGCATGATCAGTACCTGGTATTAATTACACACATATGATCAGGCCACATGATTGTCCATTACTTGGAGTGTCTACAAAAACATTTCTTACACCATCATTGTTGTCCATGCTGCAACTTATGCTGTGTATGAAGGAAGTTAGATTGCACACTACCTACCATTTGATACTACTGTATGTCTGCTTATGCACAAGTACACATTTCCATACACCCAGACATGAGTGGTGAAACCTTCACTACTTAACATTTCATGTACACCATCATCCATGCCACCTGTCAGACATTTGTTTATCATTGGACTCACCTGCTCCTCTGGTGCACCATATAGCTGTCAAACAGGGGTAGGTCTTCCTTTACAAGCTTGTCCAGCTCTTCTGGGGTGACGGCTGTGGTCCTATTACCTACAGGACATGGCATGATAGCTCCCAGACGAAGTACACAGCAGCTCAGGCAGTGGAGGTCTTGCTGGCAGCAGTGTCAGAAGTCAAATGAGCAATACTGAAGAAGATGGTGGTCACGTCCCCCACATATAGGACCATCACCACTGGCTGACATCGCCATTGGCCCATGTCCACCAAAGGCAGCAATGTTTTCCAATGACAATGTCCACCGCAGTTATAACCACCTACCGCCATGACGACATCTGCCAGTGGAAGGGAGAACATTTCCTCATTTCCAGTAGATTAGGTCAGGTAGCTGCTATTTTGATGCAATTATACGTATGGAAAAGTATGGGAATCTGCATCATTACCGATTCCCTATATTGTGCAAAACATCAGTGAGTTCTGCCTTCATGTTTAGTAGTCTAACTGTGCATGAGTAGTAAAAGCTGCGTGGCAGAGGGAATGGTGGAAATAGAAACGCACACCTATTCTCAACATCCTAAGTGTGTCGGTAATGTAGCATAGGTGCAACAAATATGTTTTACATGTACACTAAATGGGACTATCAAACACTGACAGTCACAGATAAGTATGCATGTAAGGTACATTAGAGGATTTAGGGAATGTGAACCAAGGGGAGTGTCATAGGAGGCATAGCAAGAGGCTGTAATTCAGATGTCATATGTTGTCTCTGACATCAGCAGCAGATATGTCTGACTTGCATATTCATAGTGTGTACATTGCAAAAGTCACCCAAAGTCTTTTTGTTTTTCCACATAGTTACCTGGTATGAGAAGAGGAAGACAACCTCCAGTGTACCGCTGACTAGAAGACCCGGGCACCATGGTGAACAGACATATTATACCAATCTATCCCCTGAATAGGCAGACAATCATGGACCTTTGTGATCAGTTGGAGCCAGATCAGATGCCTGCTATTCGCAATCCTAATAGCATACCTCCCATCGTTTAAGTGATGTCAGTGCTACACTTTCTGGCCACTGGGTCCTTTTAGAATACAGTGGCCCTAACTGCAGGGATGTCCCAGCCCCTGTTAATTCTAGTGTTGAAGGATGTACTGTTTGCATTGTTGACTGTCAAGAATGATTTGCATATGGCTGGGTCCAAACTGGGGTGGCATGGTGAGCAAAGGAACAATTAATTCAACCCAGATCTGAGACTGGGGTGTGAATGTTTGCATTGTTCAGCATTCCGTCCATCATCCTTTTGTTTTGCTAAAGTTACACGAAGTGAGAAGGGTATGCCCAGATGTAGACCCCTTGCTCACTGTGCCACTAGATTCAAGCTAGCCTGGCTGATTGGGGATGAAACCCTGAAATCACCGATGGTGCAAGGAGGACCTGGCCTGGCTGTTCGGGCTGGACCCATGGGGGAGAGGGTCAAGGCTGATTTATATATGAATGGGTCCAAACTGGGGTGGCATGGCGAGAAAAAGAACAATGGATTAAAACCCAGATCTATGACTGGGTGTGAATGTTTGCATTGTTCAGCATTCTGTCCATCATCCTTTTGTGTTGCATTGATGAAATACCTGGACAGATCCATCAGGTTTCTCCAACGTGCGGATTTGACCTATGTGAAGGCAGAGTTTTATGCTATGAGACACATTCCACATGTGGTTGGAGCCATAAGTGGCACCCATGTTGCCTTGTTTCCCCCAGTGCCAATGATAGGTATACAGGAACAGGAAACACTATCACTCCATCAATGTCCAAGTGGTGTGTTTGGCAGACCAGTAAATTTCACAAGTCTGTGTGACGTATCCAGGGTCACTCCATGATTCCTTCTTCATTCTCAACAGCAAAATTCCACTGCTGATGACACAACTCTACACAGAGAGGGCCTGGCTGGTTGGTAAGTCATATTTGTTTGCTACGTTTCTCTCTTGCTATCACAAATCTGCATGCCCCAGATATATGTTTGTGATGTTATGCCTATTCCTTACAGGGGACTCAGGCTATCCAACTGTCCGTGGTTGTTGACACCAGTGAGGTACCCAACCATGCCAGGGGAAGTCCGCTACAATGAGACCCAGGGAAGAAGAAGGCATGTCTTTGAGCTGACTCTTGGGCTCCTAAGAACAAGATTGTGCTGCCTGGGTATATTTAGAAGAGCCCTCCTCTACTCACCCAACTAAGTATGTAAACTAATTGTTGCCTGGTGCATTCTCTATAATCTTGCCTTGAAATGTCAGTACCATTCATACCAGATGAGGGGGAGACAGCAGAACCTAAGGGTGGAAATGCAGATTTGCCATGTGATGATGAGCCAGGTGAAAATGAAGCTACAGATCACATCAATCAGTACTTCAACTGACTCAAGGTATAGGATGTCTGCTTAATGGTGAGAGTTTATTTTGTAACCTAGAATTAATGGCTGGTATATCACCTCCTATTTACCATCATCCATGAGGTCTTAGGTAGCTCCAATGCCAATGAGTAAGTTGTGCATGCAGTTTGTAATGTAGTATAGTGTACAGAACAGAGTGGTATGCAGTGTCATGAATTGTTACTGCACATGCAAAGTCACACTTGTGAAAATGATTTGTCAGAATTGATGTATGTTTATAGGTATGTTCTAGCCCTCATCTTTGTCAATCACAGATGTGCTGAGTTTCTGTTTGGCTCTTCATCATTGGCAAGTCACAGACAGAGTCAGAGGCAGATGGGAATTGCAGATGGGAATTGAGTGTACCTAGTAAGTCCCCAGACTGTCAGGACTCTGGGGTGGAAGTGTGTTTTCCCATAAAGAAGACCTGTTTGGTACTGGAGGTGGTCAAATGGTGTCATGTGTGTGTCCATATGTGTCTGACACATGTGGAAATGTTTAACCAGAGCCTCTATCATCATAATGGTTTCTGTTGTATGTGACCTACCTGTAACATAGTTGTCAGTGTGTGCCTACTTTGCAGACCAATGTGCATGTCTCTGTGGACTGACTTAGGTGAGTGGCAAGCTTACAGATACGGGACCTATATAAGTGAAGGGTTTCAGGACTGAGGACATCAGTACTGATCTCTGTTTGCGTCATGGGGTAGGATTATTAGGAAGCTAAGGTATGGGTATGTGATAAGACTTTAAATGGTGTTACAAAGGACCAATCTGTATGCCTCCTGGCTTGTAGGAAGACTGACTGTGAGAAAGTAGCCTCTTTCTAGCATGGTTACCCTCACTTTTGGCCTGTTTGCGAGTGTGTGTCAGTGTGTTTTTGCTGTGTCACTGAGGTCCTACTAGCCAGGACCCCAGTGCTCATAGATAAAAACCTATATGTCAGTGTATTTTTCCTGTCTCACTGGGATCCTGCTAGCCAGGTCCCCAGTGTTCATAATGTATGGCCTAATGTATATGCCTGTGTAGTGCCTAACTGTGTCACTGAGGCTCTGCTAACCAGAACCTCAGTGCTTATGCTCTCTCTGCTTTTACATTTGTCACTGTAGGCCAGTGACTTAATTTACCAATTTCAATTGGCATACTGGACCCCCCCTTATAAGGCCCCAGTATATGGTACCTAGGTGCCCAGGGCATTTGGGTTCCAGGAGAGCCATATGGGCTGCAGCATTTCTTTTGCCACCCATCGGGAGCTGAGACAAACCCTTACACAGGACTGCCATTGCAGCCTGCGTGAAATAACGCACACGTTATTTCACAGCCATTTTCACTGTATTTAAGTAACTTATAAGTCACCTATATGTCTAACCTTCACTTACTGAAGGTTAGGTGCAAAGTTACTAAGTGTGAGGGCACTCCACATAGTTCAGGGCCATTTCCCCGGACTTTGTGAGTGTGGGGACGCCATTACACACGTGCAATACATATATGTCAATACCAATATGTAGCTTCACAATGGTAACTCCGAATATGGCCATGTAACATGTCTAAGATCATGGAATTGTCTCCCCATTCCAAATCTAGTATTGGGGAGTAAATTCTATGCATCCTGGGGGATCCACCATAGACCCCCAGTACTGCCAAACCAGCTCTCTGAGGCTTGCACTGCAGCAACAGCTGCTGCCACCTCACAGACAGGGTTCTGCCCTCCTGGGGTCTGGGAAGTCAAGTCCCAGGAAGGCAGAACAAAGTATTTCCTCTGAGATCAGGGTGTTACACCCTCTCCCTTTGGAAATAGGTGTTGAACGCCGGGGAGGGGTAGCCTTCCCAGTCTCTGGAAATGTTTTGAAGGGTACAGATGGTGTCCTCCGTGCATAAACCAGTCTACACCGGTTCAGGGACCCTTTCTCCCCTGCTCTGGCAGGAAACTGGACAAAGGAAAGGGGAGTGATCACTCTCCTGTCCATCACCACCCCAGGGGTGGTGCCCAGAGCTCATCCTGTGTGTTCCAGACTTCAGCCATCTTGCATTGCAAGGTGTGGGGCACTGTAGAGGGCTCTGAGTGGACAGTGCCAGCAGGTGACATCAGAGACCCCTCCTGATAGGTCCATACCTGATAAGGTAGCCAATCCCCCTCTCAGGGATATTTAGGGTCTCTCCTGTGGGTTCTCTTCAGATTCTGCTTGGAAGTTTCCTTCAGGAATCCTCTGCAATAACTTCAGACTCTTCTGACCTCAGATCAACCGCAGCCTGCTTCAAGAAATGCTGTAACTGCAACAAAGTGTCTATAAGAGACACTTTTCTTCAGCAACCTCAGCTCCAAGTCAGCAACTGCAACAGTTTCCATGGTGTGCATGCTCAGGGGACTCCCTGTCTTCATCCTGCACCAGAAGGACCAAAGAAAGCTCCTGTGGAGTGACAGAGTCACTCCCCTTCTCCAAGCAGGCACCTTCCAAGGCGAGAACTGGAATCCTGGGACTCCTCTCACAGCAACAAGCGTTTTCCTAAGGACACAGAGGGTGGACATCATCGGCATAGACTGTCCTGAGGTCCTGCTGATGCAATTTGGAGGAGGTAAGACCTTGCCTTCCCCGAGAGCGATTGTAACCATGTGCATTGTGTCTTCTTCACCTCCTGAGGCCTCTCTGCACCCTTCGCAAAATTCCTTCATGCACACCCTGGGCCAGATCCCCAGCACTCCACCCTGTGATGCTCAACTCGTGAAGTTGTTCCCCGGCAGTGTGGGACCTTCTTTTGTTGATCTGAATCAACTGCATTTTGCACCTCCTTTGAACCCAGATCCTGTGGCTTCTGGGGGTGCTGGCTTGGATCCTGAGGGCTCTTTAAAGTGCTGAGAGCCCCGTCTTCTTCCTTACACAGAGTTAAGGCCCCCAGGTCCCTCCTGGGTCCATCCAGCGCCATTTAGACGCAAAACACACTTTTGTCATGGCCAAGGTCTGTTGGCACCTTCCAACTCAAAATATTGTCTGAAACAATCTTCATTCCATGGGACATCTTGTGCATCATGCAGAAACCCTCTGGCATCTTCCTAGGATGCATTTTTGCAGTCTTCGACTAATCAGGGACTCTTATTTTGCACCCTCTCCTGGGTTGGCACGGGCTCCTGTCCTTCCTGGAACTTCTTTTAACTTCTGGACTTGGTCCTCTTCCTTTGCAGGTCTTCAGGTCCAATAATCCAGCAGTTGTTCTTTGCAGACTTGGTTGGCTGCTGCAAAATCTGAATCACGAGGTGCAATGTGTCCTAAGGAAACTTGCAGTACTTTACTCCTGCTTTTCTGGGCTCTGGCGTGGGGTAATTTACTTACCTTTACTGTATTCTTACTCTCCCAGTGATTCTGCACACACTACACTTCTCTAGGGGGGAATTCGTGATTCGCATTCCACTTTTTTAGTATATGGTTTGTGTTGCCCCTAAACCTATTTTCTCCCATTGCATTCTATAGGATTTCCTACTGTTTGCATTGTTCTATGACTATTTGCTTGTCTAATTTTGGTGTCTAGTGTATATATTGTGCATAATACTTACCTCCGGAAGGAGTATTGTCTCTAAGATATTTTTGGTACTGTGTCACCCAAATAAATACCTTTATTTTTGGTAACACTGAGTATTGTCTTTACTGTGTATAAGTACTGTCTAACTATAAGTGGTATTGCATGAGCTTTGCATGTCTCCTAGTTCAGCCTAAGCTGCTCTGCTATAGCTACCTCTATCAGCCTAAGCTTCTAGAACACTACTACATTTCACTAATAAGGGATAACTGGACCTGGTATAAGGTGTACGTACCCAAGGTACCCACTACAAACCAGGCCTGCCTCCGACACTGACATGTCCCTGACGTCTCTATCCTGTGGGTTAGTAGTGTATGACACCTAAGCTGACAACCATAAGTCACTAGCAGTACTATTCTATCTGCTGTTTGCAAATCTAGAAATAAATGTGTGGAGATTTAAAATGCAGCAGTATTGGCTGCTGTCTATGTTACAAACCCAATGTAAAGAGTCTCTTGGTGATAGAGTACACATGTGATGTTCATAACAAAGGTTCTACAACACAGAGGGACATATGGATACTATAGTTGTCCTACATGACTGTTGTACCTGGTTGATGAATAACACTTACACATGATCTGTATTAAAGAGTAATTTAATGGGGAGTGCAATACAATATGTGTGAATAGTAACCATAAAAACACAAAGTAAACAGTGAAGGGTTCAATCATGGTGACTTAAATCATTAGGGTAGTTGCTACACCATTAGGAAACAAAAGTCCAGTGTCCACAGGAAAATTGAGTTAGGTTACTGAACAGTCAACAGGGTGTATCTGTGTCACTCAAGAGAAACCAGTCAGAAGAGGTTTACTTTCTGGCAGCGGGTTTGGTCTTGGCATTAGCTCCTCCTGGATGTCTGGGTGGATGTCCCTGTTTGCGAGGGGTGGGTGTCCTCTGCTACAGAGGGTGGGGTGTCTGAGGCGTGTCCTTCCCCTGGCAAGGCCTCCATTCCACTAACAGCCGCAGATGTTGAAGAGTCATTACTAGGAGAAGAGGCATTATGTTGTGTGGTAGACCTACTCAGGGTAGTATTAATGTCCCTCAGCACCCCAGCAATGGAAGTCAGGATGGTATTTTGTGTCAGTCACTGCTGCATTACTTCCTGGAGGTTGTCTCTCTGCAGCTACTGGATTTCCCCCATCATGGTGACTACCTGGCCCATCATGCCTTCAGAATTTTAGTAGGCTCCCAAGACTTGGGAGATAGTTTCCTGGTAAGTATTGTCTCTCGGAGCCCCCATCCTCTGGCCACACCATCCCTCCCATGCACCCTAACCCCACATGCCTGTGCCCACTCCCAGTGGTGACAGGACCATCATTGTCAGGGGTGACAGAGTGAGACTCAGGTACCTGTACTAGGGGGAACACAACAGATGAAACAGTCCTCAGGACACAAATTTGGAGGGCAATGGTTGCCTGTGATTTGATGCAACAGGACTGGAAGGAGTTGCTGTGGGCAGGGTGAGGCTGACAGTAGTTGATTGACCATGTGTCCCCGATGGGCCAGCTTTTTCCTCAGTGTCCACACATCCAGAGGTGGTGTCCTCACTGAGTCCTTCATCCAGAGTGGTAGTGGCAGTCTCTTGTATCCTCTCCATGGTGCAATGGCAAGGTTACCTGTGTGAAAAGTAGAACACAGAGTTGCAGTAAGTGATAAAACAAGTGATGTTTCATTTAGAGTAGTATTGATGTTGTGTGAGATGCACACAGTGCCTTAACATGATCCCCAGAAATGACAATGATAGCTGCTAAAAAATATCACTTAGTACAACATGAAACACTGTAATTTCAATACCATATATCAGGCTTAAATATGTTAAACCATGTTGGTAGTCATTAGACTGCTGATACCATCTTATGTTGTCTGACTATTGATATGGGTGTTCATCTTTGTTGCCTAGTGAAGTGTCGGACATGATACATGGCACACAAAAATGCTGGACACTACACAATATTGTCAGAGTAGGGACACAGAATGGGAATAAGCAATAGACATTGACCTCTATCTGGATGTACTGCATGTGCATCCAGTTTGGCATCTAGATTTCCAGCCCAGTTGAGTATATTTCAGTCTTAGGTAGTTTGATGGGGCACTCAGCTGTAGCTGTATTTTGCTTGTAATGATAGTGGGAGTGGGCCTTTGCGTTGCTGTCATTGCTATTAACTGTTTTACAGTTGGACATTCATTATGGGTCAGATTGGTAGTTAGTTTCACATACATGACAGCTCACTTTTTGTGCATTGTTCAGTTTTTCATTATGATGGGATATTGCCTTCTGGCAGTTGTAGTGCAATCAGTTCCCAGTACTTCACGTGCCATATGAGTTTGCTAGACATGTGACATGACAGTGAGGGGTATTAGGACATTTGGATATAGGGGAGGTGGGTGGTTTGTTCACTGAGGTGGGGTAAAGTAGTGAGGGAGCATGCAGGGCAAAACAATTGGGTAACATGTATGGTACGAGGACTTACCAGACTCCACTCCCCCAGGAGTTCCTGTCAGGCACACAAACTGTAGGTGCTCGCATTAGAAATTACCTTCCCAAGCGTGCAGCGTTATCTATTGTTTTGGAACAACCTATGTCATGGATCCAAGTAGATCTGTATAAATACATCACACTTTAGACAGATAATCAGAGGGATTCCGACCAGATACCATCGCTGCTATTGATGCTACACGTCGCATTGATGCTGACCTGGACTTCGTGTTCTTCTGAAGTCTGAGCTTGAGACCTCATTCAAGGTAACCAGGGTTGGGGGCTCCTGCCAGAGATATGGCATTGGCAGATTAGGTTTAACATACCCAGCTCTCCTCTAGGTAGAAGGTTAGGCCTATTATGATAGGGTACACGGACATACAATACACTTTGGCGGTCATTCTGACCGCGGCGGTCGGCGATCGCCGCCCGCCAAGCGGTTCCCGCTGAAAGACCGCGGCAGCCATTCTGGCTTTCCCGCGGGGCCGGCGGGCGACCACCAGAAGACTTTTTTTTACTGGATATTGATGTTTGCTGGACCTGTGATCTGAAAAGGTGTGGCCCTACCCTGACAATTTCATCCACCTTGACCCACAACTCATCATCATCAGTGAAATGTGGGTGTTTTTGTGGGGACATGGGAGTGGTGGTAAAGACGGTGAGGCAGAGTTAAAGGAAAAAGGCTGAAAAAAATATAAGTGATGAGGTGTAGGTGCTGTTATGTGAGTGGGTGACAGTTGTGTGTTGTGTGTGAAAGTAATTTGTATGTTGTGTAGGTGTGTGATGTATGTGTGGTGCAATGTGCGTAGGTGCCAGAAGTTGTTTTCAGAAATCTGCATTGGTTATTGCTCCTCTGTGGCTGTGTGTTGCCTGTTGTTCGCAAATTATTGTGGGTTGTGTAGGGGTGTGTTATATAGTGAAGTGTGTAGGTGTGTGAGGAGTGTGGATGAGTGTCAGGTGTGGGGTATTCAAACTATCCAATGTGGTGTTGTGTTCAGTGTAATGTGAGTTGAGACCACCCCGGTTCGCACTGCCAATGGATTTCGGCATTGAAAGAACCGTTGTCGTGATTTGTGGATCGTAATCTGATGGGAGGATTTTTGTTGAAAAATGTGTTGTTTTTTGGTGGACTTCGCAGTGTAACTCTTAATAAGGCAGTCAAATTACCACCAACATGGAGGTCCCTTGGCTGCTGCCAATGCAGCGGTCTTCCCAAAAGACCCCCAAACTCATAATGACCCTCAACATGTGTAAATTATTTATAGAGCACACAAACAGTAATAAAGTGAAAAAAAAAATAATAATTACAAAAATAGAGAACATTTTAATAAAATATTTAACAACAAAAAATGAATCAGTAGAACTGAGGTTTGAATGTTTAAAGTTTAAGGCAAAAACTAGTACCTAAAAGATCCGCGTGCCAAATGTGGACATCTAGGGGGTTATTCTAACTTTGGAGGAGTGTTAATCCGTCCCAAAAGTGACGGTAAAGTGACGGATATACCACCAGCCGTATTACGAGTTCCATAGGATATAATGGACTCGTAATACGGCTGGTGGTAAATCCGTCACTTTTCCGTCACTTTTGGGAAGGATTAACACCTCCTCCAAAGTTAGAATAACCCCCCTAGTTCTGCAAGATCGCAGCAAAGTCAAAAGTTAGAGCCAAGTGCAATGGAGTTTGGTTCATATACTCAAAGTGAATTGGCCTGGTCTCCACTTGCCTTTCAGACTTCGAAGAAGATTGAAGAAAAAAAGTCTGAGAAGATAAAGTTCATCAGGGCAAGGCAGCTGGCAGTGTCTGAGGAAGAGGAGTCATCATAAGGGAGCCGCTGGGCAAAATCTTGGTGACATTTGCATCATTCAGTCTATTTTTTGGAAGTTGAAAGTCTGTGTGTAGTGAAAATAAGTATGTTTGACCACTGACCTTGTGTTTCACCACTGTGCATATTAGTTTTTCAATGTTCACCAGTAGCACATTACAATTTGTATTCAGTTTAGCTGCTAATTGGCTTTATCGTGGGGTTAGACATTGCAGTTGAGACATTGCAGATGAGCTGTGTTTTTCCACATGGTAAACTAGGCCTGTGTTTTTTGTATTTTCTCTCACTGAACAAAATAGCATTATAAGGAAGCACATATTTTGTGTTTTTCTTTAGTGCAGAAAACAGTCTGATCTTGAGGGGCATGTCTCAAAACGGTGGCCAGCTTTCGACACATTCCTGTCAAGGTTTACTTAAACAAGCCAGCATGTTTTGACTCTGAGAGGGAAGGCCTTTTAGAAGGCTTTTTCAAATAATTATTTAATCTATAAAAGGTGTCCCTGGGCAGCAGTGAGGGGAATTTTCCGAGACTTCAGTCAGGAGTGGACATCAACTGCCTGACCTCCCATGAGGGTGGAAAAACTCTTTCCCGCAGTTGAACAGGGGTCATCAACTTGCTGGCATCAGAAAGATGAAGAGCAGTGATAGGCCCTACAGTGATGAATTTTGACTTTATTCTTTGCTTGGCAGTTATGGTATAATGTAATCACATATATTTGCTGTGTACATTGCAGTTGAGAATCACTTTGATATTTTCCTTCCATTGCTGTGACTATTGTTAAACGTGTGCCTGCAGCCTACTAATCTCCTCTCTCAGGAACCTTGTGGTGAAGTAATAATGAATGTCTTCTTTAAACTTAGAAGTGCATTCCAGAGATGGTTGTCAGCTCAGTCATTAGTGAAAGCAAAACACTCTGACATGATGAAGCTGTGGTCCATAGCTGATGAGGGCTCCACAAGGCTAGCAGCTGCTGAACAGGATTTGCTGCTGAGGAGAACATAGTGGAAGCTCCTGTAGTTAGGCGGTCCGGTGATGCACCTTGAGTGGATCAATGAGCAGGTAGGTTCCAGTCTCCTCTCAGTTCTCAAAGCACTTTTTGGCCATCTGGGCTATCTAAGCTCCTTCTGCACAACTTAAAGGGTTGAGGACTGGAGAAGCACCACTTGGAGATTCTGGACTCACTCAAGCAAGGTTGGTCCAGGTGTGGGTTGAGGATGGTTGGAGTCATTTTACTATTAGATGCTCTGATCAGGAGGCCAGCCAAATTGCCATTGGAGTCACTTTGGAAGTACTGGGTTCAAGATGAAGTGCAGGGATAAAGAAGCAGGACAGAGCTCTAGTGTTCAAGATAGGCTTCAGGCAGAAAAGTAGTCCTTCATGGTGCAGCAGAGCAGTCTTCTGAAGTGCACACTATGCCAGAGCAGCAAGCAGTCTTTTGAGAGAACTTCAACAGGACCAGAAAGTGAGCTGAAGAGTGGGTCTGAGGGTCTTGCTTTCACATGTTCCTAGGAATTGCTCTTTCAAAAGTGCTTAAAATTTCCTGCCTCCCTGCCCAGTTTGTCTGCAGGCACAAAAGGCTAGTGTGATGTTTTTTGAGTGAAGACAAGGCATACCCTATTGCCATGTAAATGAGACTGTGCCCAGCTCCGCCCTTCCCATCCAGCCACACCTATTCCCTCTATTGTGTGGTTGTCTTTTAAGAATACACAGAAGCCAAATACCAACTACTCCCACTCATGTGACTGCAGGCACCAAATAATTAGGGCAAGAAAATGACTAATTTCTTTTGACTTAAAATCTGATGTTACCGTTAAAAAAGATTTTAAATTCTATTTTCTCAGACACCCATCATGACTTTTCTACTTGCTAGGAATCAAAATTCAGCACTTATTAAAAGCAAATATCCAACTTTTTAATTTCATTGCGTCCTGCACTATGGGTTGTTTAGGGCCTACTTCAGGGGTGCCATATGTTTTAAAATGAAATTCTCAGCCTGGCTAAGGGGTTCTTTTACCATGTAGAATTTGCAGTATACAACTGCTTATAGGCTTGATTGACAGGCCTGAGACATGTTTTAAGGGACTACATTACATGTGTTACACAATAAGTGCAGCCGGTCCACTAATAGCATTTAATTTACTAGCCCATGGTATATGGTATACCACTTTACTAGGGACGTTTAGGTACATTGAATATGCCAATCAGGTGTAAGACATTTTTGCCATGTTTTAAGGCGAGAGTACAAACACCTTAGCTCCAGCTAACAATGGCAAAGTGCACGGAGATCCAAGGCGAACAAAAAACAACTTCAGCAAAAATAAGAGTGAAATAGTTTGGGGGAAGATCACCACAAAGCTCACAGGTCTAACAGTTACTCTGTCTAGACACAAATATCAATATTGTGCAAACCAGCTGGGAGGCTACTATAGTACCCTAATTGTTGATATTTGGCACCTGGAGCCCAATTGCAGTTGCGAAGGTCGAGATGTAAGCCTTGGGTGGTTTACCATATCACATCAAAATTCCTAGCAACAGTGGAGAGTGTTAATAATCCATGAAGGAAGTGAATGGGTGAAACGTTTGTTTAGAGGAGAGAAAACAGGGAAATCTATTTCCTTTTTTCTACTGCTTTCTTTCTGCATGAGGAGTCTATAAATTATGCAATGGATTTTAGTTTGTTTGAACTTTATGCCTAGAGCTGAAGAGATATTGATGGGAAGTAGAAAACTATTGGGTGACATTAGCACAGAAGTGGCAATTGAAGCTAGATAGCTCATAACATCACAGTAAGATGTGGTTACTGTAAAGAAGTGAAAACAAGGGAACAGTGGACCAACAATTGAAAGCCTTTTAAAGATGCTGGCATGAGTGGGGTAGGCAATAAGGAGGAAGATGCAAGGAACACCGAAGATAGAGATGAAACAATGGGTATAATGAGATAAATTACTCCAGTTTAGTGTTAGGAGTATTGGTAAGGAAATGATTACTACCTGGTGATCTAGTTGAGTTTCTTGAAAAAAAGATATAAACAAGAATAATGAAATGTGGAATCAAATTCCTTTTTATAATCATCTCTGTTTATTGTTTTTTCAATAAACATCAAAATCACAGTAAGTATACCAATAATGTACAGTGGTACAATAACATAAGGAAAAAGTGTCGCCCAGTGATTTAGAATAAACAACCAAAATACTAGTTAGTAGGATAAACTATTCTCCTTCTACAACACAGGAAGTACATCATGTAATCACAATTAACCCTCACAGTAGGAGGGAGTTTACGCATAATAATCCACACTTAAAGTCTCAGTAGTCCTTGCAAACATGATAATTGGATACGATCACTCCATATGATATAACAAACCAGAAAATACTGAAATGAAGTGACAAATAACTAACAGTAGTGAGTCCAAAGAGAAGTTCACTCACCATTTAAAGTCTAATTTGCAAGTCTACCTTCAAAAAAAGAATATTATTCCCTGATAAGGAATCCCCCGTTTTCTTCAAAGATCTGTAGGTTGTAATTTAGCTTATAAATGAGTCTTTCAAGTGATGCCATTTTTATACATTGTCCAATCAGAATTGGATATTGCTTGTTTTTCAGTTTCTGAGTATGCTGTATTTATTGAATCCTAGTGCAGTGGACTGCCACCAGTTGACATGTGTAAGGGTCTCAACCCCAAAGTATCATGAAGAAGGACCAAATGGTATTTAGCTTGGTAGGTACGCAGAGCTCAGTTTTCATATATTCACATATCTAGTGCCAGTAATCCTTAAGAAACATGACATTTTCACAGCAAAATGAAGAAAGTCACTGTGTTTGTCCCCATTGATCCAGCAAAGTGAATCAATACTAAGCTTGGCTCTGTATAATTTCGCTGGCATCCAGTGCCAATTATGAAGGACTTCAAAGAAACTGCATTTCAAATGACATCCTCAGATCCCTTTATTGGGGTCAGCCGAGGTGATGTTTCATGCACCATCTTGAAATTCTGTACTCAACTATGCCTTTCACCATATACAGAACAGTAAGGATAATTTATCAATGTGGCATATAACCATGATAGGACCCACTAAAGTTCTTCCTACTGTACAGGTAGTGAACTATGGGAAAACAATCCAACACTGTCATGTTTCCAACTAGCATGTTTAACAGAGCATGGGATAACTGGGTGTGCCTCCAGTTTTGCATAGCAGAAATACCAAAATCCTGTTCTATGTCTGGGAAGTATTTCACGGTACCATGGGCAAAGAGGTTGTCAATGTGTGGTATTGTGTGAGTTTTCGAGAGAGACCAGTTAACATCCCCCCATATCGTAATGCTAATGTTACACCATAGTGGTGCCTTTGAGCAGAAACAGTTGTGGCAAATCAGGAGGAAATGAGCTCTTCTCCATGTATCCTGAGCGGCGTGTAGAAACTGGTTGACAAACAGGGTGATATGGGGCTGTGTGGTACAGTAGATATCTAGGTTATTAAACAACTTTGAGATGTGCTGTTCATTTTTTACCTAGGGGGTTTTGTCCTGTGTTAGACCTGTCAGCCTTAGGGTTGTCTTCCCCCAAACATTTTGCCTGCTTGCCTCCAATTTTGCTGAATTAATTGTCCTTGGCCTTAGCACTCTGTGCACTTTACCACTCCTAACCAATGCTAAAATGTATGTGTTCTCTCCCCAAAGCATGGTTTGATTGGCATATACCCAAATGACATGTTTGATTTTCTTGTAGGTCAATTGTAGAGTGATATAACATTTACCCAGAGCCTGTAAATTAAATGCTACAAGTGGGCCTGCAGCACTTAATGTGCACCCACTTAAGTAGCCCACCTAAATCATGTCCCAGGCCTGTCATTGCAGCCTTAATGCAGTGTTACACTGCCATGTTTACTTGGTATTTGAAACCCCTTATCAAGCCTTTAACTCCCCTTTTATTACATATCAATCACCCCTAATGAACACCCTAGGATGCCCCTGGGGCAGAGTTCTCTGTGATGATAAGGTAGGACATGTGGTTTCAAGTTTTGCATGTCCTTCCAGTGAAAAATGCCCAAATTTGTTTTTCACTACTGTGAGGCCTACCCTTAGGGATTCCTTATTACATTGAATATGCTGTAATTCCTATTAGAAATGAAGTAGATCTGTCATGTTTAGTATCTATAAAATTGTAATGATAAGTCCTCTATAATGGTTAAGTCAAATATTTCAGAACAATTTTGAAAATGCTACTTTAAGAGAGTTGGCATTTTCCTGCTCTTAGCCCTGTGTGCCTACAGCCTGTCTCTGATTGCACTTTTGGGTTTTGTGACAGCTGGACTTTGTGTATTCCCTCTAGACAGCCACTCACAATGGGAGCGTAGGTGTGACCTGATGGGCCATCCTTGGAGGATGGGAGGGAGAAGCTGGGCACAGTTTGACATATACCTGAATAGGTTTTTGCCTGTCCCCAAAAGGCAGCATGCTCCCTGAAGTGAGTTTGGAAACAGCTCAGGAAGGAAGGCCCTCTGTGCCTTACAAAGAGCCTTCTTTTATGTCGCTACCACTTAAAATACACCACTGGGTATAAAACTGGACCTCAGACCCCACCACCTCAGTGCACACCTGGACCTGTAGATATCCTGCCAGGAAGGACTGTTGTGCTGCTACAAGGACTGCCACTCTGCTGGACTGCTACTCTGCTGGACTTCTGCTTTGCTGTGCTGTCCTGCTGCACTCTTGCCTGGGAGTGAAAAGGAATGGACTTGTATCTCGCTAAACCCGAACCCAGAGTTACTCCAAAAGCCAGCTGACTAGTCTCCTGATCTCAAGTCTCAGGGACATAAAAGACATCCAATCAACCTACCTCTGCACCTGGACTCAGCCACCTGTGAGTCTGCCCCGCCAAGTAGTGCCACCCCAGTCCTGGATCCATGGAAGTTTGTCTAATGCACTTGTTTCAGCTGAACCCACACATCCACCATCAACCCAAAGCATCACCGCTGTTCCACAGATTGGACCCAGCACATCTTCACTGTTGCAGGGAAAGAACTGCCACATTGCCTTCAGACCTGCCACATCTTGGAACTGATGCATTCCCGCTGTTGCATGGAGAAAATCAATGGATCCCCTCTACTGCATGGAGAAAATCTCTGCATCACCTCCTTTGCTGGGATCAACACTGGTGCATCGCTTCAGCTGTACCCCACATCCTCATCGTTGATATAACCAGGATTGAGGTACTTTTGTTTAGCAGGCCTCACTGGGTCCATGTATGTGACCCAAGCTACATTGCGGTTGGCATGAACTTTTGATTTTGTCCCGGTACAGCACAACCACATATCCAAGTTGGCACTTCTTGCTTTTAAGCACTATTTTAGTTTATTCTCAAAAAATTAATAACTCAAGTTCTACTTAAAATATTTTTGCCATTTTGCTCTTGTTTTATTTATTGGACTAAGTTCTATTTTACTAACCAGGTATTTTATCTTTTTGTATGGTGTTTTCACTGCTCTGCTGTATGAAGTGATGCACAGATACTTTACACATTGCTACTATGTTAAGCCTGACTGCTCTGTGGCACGTTACTAGAGGGTGAACACAGGTTAATGTAGGGTTTTCCTGACACTAACCATGACTAGGATCGAAGTTTCTGCTTGTTCAAGGTGTAAATCTCTGCCAACCAGAAACCCAATTTTTAACACCTCATGGGTATTCAACATATATTGTGAGTGTGACAATTGACGGTGCAACCAATACTGTTCAATGTGGGGTGGAGACTTCCTTACTCAGTGGATGTATGTAATATGGATTCCTTTAGTTTGGGATTTTTCTCTCCCATATGGATTAATGAATGCTGTGTGAAGATATAGTTATACTTGGTTGCTGTATTCATTTTGACAGCCTGGACCTCTCAGAGTGAGAGATTCAGATACTTCCATTTTTGAAAATCTTGTTTTATCGAAGATCACAATGATGTTTTCATTAATCATGTCTTTTAACCCTTGGTTAATATAGATCCATTTGCCACAAAGCTCTTTGAGGGGGACAGCCGTCAGAGTGGCTTTCATAGTAGTCAGGGCCAGGGGTAATGCTTCACATTTGGACCATTATACTTTGTAGCCTGAGAATGTAGAGAAGTTTTTTATTAGGGAAATCAGTGATACGGCATATTCCAAGGGATAAGACAGGGTCAAGAGGATATAGCATAGTAAAATGCCATAATCTCTCCAGCAGTTGTCATTATCTGTTTAGTGCTGTTATTGGACCAGATAGCAATCCCCAGAGATTGTAGAGCCAATAGAAAACAGTAAGGAGGACAGAAGGCAGCCTTGGAGAGTCCAATCATGTATCAAGAAGTACTAGAAGGTGAAACCTCCACAATTGATAAATACCAAAGGCATGTGGTACAATGGCCTGGTTGATATAAGGAAGTTCTGACCAATACTCATCTTCTCTATCATTCAGGGAAGGCAACTCCATTCTACTACGTCAGAAGTCTTTTCAGGAACTATAGATGGAAAAACATTCTCATCATGGTTACCCTTAACCTGCCAGAGTATGTATGAGAGGATGCATGGATGGTTTGTGGAAGAACATCCCTGGACAAAACCCGCTTGCCAGTGGTTAATCAATGAAATCTTTACTTCATTCAGAGGAATTGCTAGGACTGTAAGCAGTATGTTTACAACCACATTGATAAGACATACGGCCTATAGCTTGAGTACATGAACTAGTCTTTCCCCCACTTTGGATTTACTGATATTGCAGCTTTAAGAACATCTGCTTCCAGGCAAACCTTTTCAAGTATTTCATTAAAGGCATAGACTAGAATGGTGACAGATAGGGACTTGGTCATCTTGTAAAATTCTAATAGAAAGCTATGATCTTCAGGTGCTTTGCCTTAGCTGTATCATCAATCACTTTCTTATCCTTGTTCACTGTGATTTTGCTTTCTAACCTGACAGACTTATCTTGGGTAAGTCTATGTAAATAGGAATGAATGGAGAACGAAGAAGTCTGCCTTTTCCTATGGTCCTAGACCATCATCAAAGTTGTAAAGGATCATGCTACTTTTGAAATTCAGCTACAGTATCAGCTGGGAATGTCAAAAGATTCCCATAGAGCTAGGAAGGATAGTTCTAAATGCACGTAATATTCATAGTTGAT
This sequence comes from Pleurodeles waltl, assembly GCF_031143425.1. Lineage (NCBI taxonomy): Eukaryota > Metazoa > Chordata > Amphibia > Caudata > Salamandridae > Pleurodeles > Pleurodeles waltl. The sequence continues at coordinate 1,851,687,081 of NC_090440.1, forward strand.
AGGACGAGAGATGCTAAGCTCTTTCTTTTGTGTCATAAGTGTCTTTGCTGAATGCACAACAGACATGTTCTCACACCTGTCATGTATAATGTGTTTAAATTGAGTTTAGCCATCAAGAGTTCCCTCTGAATTTCATGTGAGTGCAATGGAGAGTAGGCGTAAGTCAATCTCTGAATCTTGGTCTCTAGCTGAAGACTAACATGATTTTCCTATGCTTTGGCCGACACTATGGGGGTCATTCTGACCGCGGCGGTTCCCGCCGAAAGACCGCAGCGGTCATTCTGGCTTTCCCACTGGGCTGGCGGGCGACCGCCGAAAGTCCGCCCGCCAGCCCAGCGGGAAACACCCTTCCCACGAGGACGCCGGCTCAGAATTGAGCCGGCGGTGTGGGAAGGTGCGACGGGTGCAGTTGCACCCGTCGCGAATTTCAGTGTCCGCTAGGCAGACACTGAAATTCTTTTTGGGGCCCTCTTACGGGGGCCCCTGCGGCACCCCCTACCGCCATCCTGTTCCCGGCGGGAGAACCGCCAGGAACTGGATGGCGGTAGGGGGTGTCAGAATCCCCATGGCGGCGGAGCGCGCTCCGCCGCCATGGAGGATTCTCAAGGGCAGCGGAAAGTCGGCGGGACACCGCCGACATTCCGTTTCTGGCCGCGGCTGAACCGCCGCGGTCAGAATGCCCAGCGGTGCACCGCCAGCCTGTTGGCGGTGCTACCGCCGACCTCCGCCATGGCGGTAATTACCGCCAGGGTCAGAATGACCCCCTATATCCCTTATTTGCATGCATCTCACAGTGGCTTTTTCTGCCCCCCCTCCACAGTGTTTGTGCAGATAATAATTCATTCTTATCTTCCTCAACGGCCCATTCTAGGTGTGAGTATGGACATTTTTATCCTGCTGACTTCTAAAATTAGAAAGGTTCACACAGCAGGATCTTCTTGAGGGTTTTTTAAAATCTAGGTCTAAATGAATATCATTGAGTTCATGGTCAGATATGCTTACTATTTGCTGTAGGAGGCTGGGGATGATTTTGAAAAAGTCAATCTTGGTTTGACTATCGTGCAGGCAGGAGGTAAACATAAAGTCCCTCTCTCATGGGCATAGTAGCCATCAGGGCTCTCGTAGTGCATTGCCCATAATATCATCTAGAAGGGCATATCTGTCACTATTATGCCAAAGGTCATGTCTATCTGACAATGGTTAAATTGTAGTCAACAACCAGGACGGCTCTGGTGAAACTGGATGATATAAAGTGACTATTAATCTGGGAGATGAAGGCAGACTTTACCTCAATCTGAATCTATACGAATCAACAATAATATGTGCCTTGATTTCTGAGTTTTTCAAATATATCTTTAGTCTGTCCATGTATGTAGTAATTCAAAGAGGAGAGTTTTGTGCAAAAGGATTGTGACTCCTCTTCAGAGTGTTATAGCCCTTAACTAATGTAAGGTATTGTTATTAGTACAACAATTAGTTCTTTATTTCTAGAGTGAATAAGGGGTGCTGCCCTCTGTGGTTTTGAGGCCACAGAGTCTTTCCATTCTATTCTACCTACGGTCGGTTGTAGTGCATCAAATTTCAGTAGGGGGTAGAGGAAGCTGTTGGAAAGGTGAGGGGGTATTGGTCAGAATTAGGACTCTTGCCTTGAATTACCAATCATAACAGGACTAAAGAACATTTCAAAGTGAAAGCGATTGTTATCCATAATCAAGATCAACCACTTTTAGGCCTGGTGCCCCTAATATTCATGAACCATCTCTGGAAGAGGAAAAGAAAGTTAATAGGTATACATAACAGAGGGGCAGTATCTGTCTTGAGGGCAGCTCGGTTAAGTCTTAATGGGTCAACTGAACCACTGAACTGACTCATGTGGAACACATCTCCCCTTTGGGCCGCCCTTATGTAAAGCTCCTGACCTTAATTCGCTCCCAGTAGCCAGAGAGTACCATGTTGACAAATAAAGTGATACAGCACATTCTGCCTCTTGGATCAGACTTCTGTCCCCATCCAAAGGAAAAATCTGGCCATATAGACAACATCCACCAGGGGCCACTCAGAGCTGTCAATGTAAGAGCCATGCCCCAGGTCATCCACTGCCAGGTGGAGGTTCAAAGTGTAAACCTTGGTAGGCCTCACTTCCAGCCTTCAGGCTGGCAAGAATTTACTGCTTGCTTCTGAGGGCTTTCTGAACTCTGTGGCTTTTCCAAGGAGAGGCAGTAGCCCTAGGTATGAGGCTCCTTACTCTCCTTCCCACCAGTCCATGGGTGGTATCCTGAGACTGACCTCTCAGCCCAGGGTTGGTACCCTGAAACTAAACAGGTGCCTAACAGGCCAGGACTTTCAGTGGGGAACCACTACCCTCCTCAAGGGCGATGCATACCCTCTGGTCCATTCAGGAGTCTGCCTGGTGCAGTCCTCCAGCCCTCTGTCTCTGTGACAGTCCAGGGAGCACCTCTAGGTCAGACGTTGCCTCACCAGGGTCAGTCTTGGGGTGCTCTTTTCTCAGAACTGGCAACCCTTGATCAACTGGTCCTCACACGCTGGACTATTACACCTCTTGCTCCTCCACCTGTGCATCTATACTCTGTTCTTCAGAGTAGTACACTCAGAAACTTGAGTTTTTGTGGTACCCTGGGCGACAACCCTTCCCACCTCTTTTAACACTGATGGCAACCCATTTCCCAGAATGCATTCAATGGGCAGCTGGGTAATAAATATGACCCTCATCAGGGCTACTTCCCCATCCCGTTCCAGAGCCATAGGATGGAAAAACTCCAGCCAAAGGGCCTGGCTTACCTTACACAGCTGTCCTAACAAGTACTGAGTTGGAGAACCCAGCCTTTCCACTACCATGGTCTGTCTGACACCAGTGACAGGAATCCCATTCACTGTGATATGATAGAAGTGATGACTCCTACCTTAAGGAGACATAAGCCTACTCTTTGTGTATATAACCCAGCTAAAGTAGACTAGGGCATTTTCTACCCTCGGCTCTAAGTGTCAACTTCCCCCTTAGACCACAGTGGCCACTCTTGTGGAGTTCCCACCAGTGGGTTGATTCTTGAGACAGAGCCCCCATTTGCTTGGGTCCTAACTGGGAATACTCAAAGCAACAGAGTTGGAAATGAGATAGCCAGGGCCACTGCCCCGAGAACCTCCCTCCTTTCTCTCAGAAGGGGCATGGGAACCTTTTTCCCCACCTTACTCTGGGACTTGTCTGGGTCACTCTACTGGGGGAAACCTGAGTGACCCTACTTGGAATCACTCCCAAGTACATTATTGTGGACCCTGGGATGAGCCAGTGTCCTGTCCCCTTGGCAAGTCCCCTGGTGTCAATGACCTTGCTATCTATTAGGTGTTGGCATAGCTCTGGAAAACAATTATCATGTGTAAGAAAGTTATTATGTTTGCCCTGATTACCCCCATATTTGGACTGATACTGATGGAGACTAACTTTGGATGAACCCTGGGCCCTGCCAAACAGGGCTAGAGCAAGTGCTCTGTTTAAAAGGTATATGGCAATTGATGTAATTACAATTGGTTCAGACCGCCTACCTGTAATTCTCTAGTAAATGGTAAGACGTGTAGATTTAGAGACCCCAGTGGATTTAGTGCACTTGCATGTGCACTAATGCCATGTCTGCTGTCATTTTAAAGCCAGCCCTGCCTTGCAAGCTGCTTTTAAAATACAACTATGTCCAAAATCGACTTTGGAATTAAAAGTACTTGTAAATTCTAAAAATACCTGTAAATTATATCTAAGCCACACCTAAGATCTTCCCTACATACGTCAAGGGTAGAGTGTCATGTAATTAAAAGCAGGAACATTATAAAATACATTTTATATGCCCTGGGGAGAGGGAAACTGTCTATTTTGTTCTCTGCATTGCAACACTGCTAGTTACATAGGCTAACATGGGAAGGCTTTATTAAACTTTATTAAACTTTAATAAAGTCTAACTTGTGAAAGGAACACTGATTCAAAGTAGCAAAATAATAGAATAATTCCAACAACTTGCAAAGGTTAGATTTATTATAACTGTTACAGGAACAAAGTTTTAGAACTGTTTTCCTAAAGTTACCTAAAAGAGCTCTGTAGAAGTTTTTTCTGTTTGGCCAGCCTTTGACCAGATGAAACAAGCTGCTCTGATGAGTTATGAAGCAGCCTGGGCTGCAACAATAGAGGCATCTAGTGGGGGGAGATCTGTTGCCTTGAGATGCCAGGATAGGAAGGGGGCTGGGTAGCCAAACTGTTCTTCAAAGGGAGAAAGACAGACATCACAGGAACCAGGCCCAACCCCACTTCCTGCACCCCCAGCCACATGAGAGCCCCTGTAATTGAATTAGGGGAGGGACTGGAAGGGGATTGTAGGGAAAGGTTAGCCACATCTGCATGTTGGGTTAGCCAGACCTGAGCTCCAAGGAGATAATTTACCCATTTTTATAAAAAGTGCATCCGGGGTCAGAAATATGTCACACTTGCCAGGAAGTGGTCACAACAGAGGGTGGCAACTGGAACCACTTGGTTACGGGTGCCCCATTCGTGCCAGCCCAGAATGAGGAAGAGATGTAGGAGAGCTGCACAGCACCTCACATCCTTACTTGAAGATATCTGAAGAAGAAAGACTTCCCTGCTGAACCCCTGGCCTGCACCAAGAAAGGGCTGCACTCACAAGGACTACACCTGCTGCACACTCTGGGCCACACCAAAAGAGGACTTTTCCTTGGTTCCAAGACTAAGACGCGGACTCTCTGAAATCAACAGGTAGAAAAGAGCAACCAAGAGTCACCTGCATTAACTGCTGCAAAGACAAGCTCAGCTGACCAGCTCAATTGAATTTAAAATTTTGCCCAGGTCCCAACCCGGCAAAGAGGCAGCTCAGAGCTTCTTGACCTCTGGCTGGTGTTGTGGACCCTCAAAGACCCAAAGGAGACCTTCATGAAGAAGATCCAGCAGTTTGGAAACATTTGGACATCTTTTGTCAAAAAGCTCCAGAAAGGACACTCACTCGTTGTCGAGGGTCAAGTCAGTGATGTTGAACAGCAGCTCGACATAACTTCCAGGTTTGCTGCTGAAAGCTCTAGAACTCCTCAATATCAATGTCAAAGTAAAAAACCTCCAGGATTTAACCATGACCTCCACCTGAAGCAAGCTGCCATAATCGAACCAAAAGTCGGATTGCAGAGGACGACTGCTCAAAGTTGAGAGAAAAAGTTCCCAAAAAATAACTAAGTGCGAAGGTACAATCTTGATCAGCACCAACTACTCAATGTATCTGACGTGCACTCTATCACAGTCAGCCTGAAACTTTGACTTGGTCTGGTTCAGTGCAACTAGATAGCTGTGGTTGGCGCTTTTCACTTTTAGGTGCTAAAAAGCGCATTTTGTTATTTAATATTTACAAATTCATCACTCTGGTTACCTACATTGGATTTATCTCATTTTGCTGTCATTTTGAAGATAAACATATTCTCTATGTTTATCAATTGGTGTTGGATTTTTATTGTGTACTATGTATTATTTATTTACTGTTTTGTTGATTGAAGCTTTACACACTTGTGTCCTCAGTTAACCTGACTGCTAGTCAGCCAGGCTACCAAGGGTTGAGCAAGGATTCATTTCTTGAGACTTTGACTGGAACTTATCTGTTTTTGTGGTGTTATTACTAGCTGTAGGTACCTACCTCCCCCTACTTATAAACCACTTTTCAACATCGGCATGTGTTCTCTCAAAACCAGATTGCATAGCTCCTCACTATCACACACATTGCTGCCACTCACCCAACCATTCAGTGCCTTATCGGAGAAGTCTATAAAATATACCCACATCTAGCCAGGCAGTTTGTGACTGTCCTTAAACCTTAAGTGATTACCCTCTGGGTAAGATTTAACATGATAAGGGCAACTTTCATGGGGTTGTAGATCATTTGGTCAGCCACCCCTAAAGCCAACAGGGTATCCATTCCAATAGCTGGCATGTGCTTTCACATACTAGCCCCCTAAATCTCCTCTGGGACCCTATGCATTCTTAGGGTTACCCTATAGACTGTGAACTACTTATCAATATCACCCACCACCTTAAAGATAGGAGCCAGATAGTTGGGTGTGTGGAACCCCCTTGTCTCAACTAGACACTGTGATTTTGCTGCCACCATTTCTGCTGGAATCTGACACTTGCCTGAACTTTGTGTCCAGCTCCTTTAAAAATAGCTCATGAGCCACAGTTTACTTTCCTCCAGAGCTAGCGTTCTTCTCAAGGGCCCTTTCCTGTGTTCTCTCTACCTCAGCTGTTGTCACTTTTGCAGCAACTTCCAGCTCTGCCAAATGCAGTTTGAACTTTCTTTTAACTTACCTGTCCTCCAGTTTCCCATGGGTCAGGGGGGTGAGAGAACACACTGTTTCCTCTGCAAGACCCAGTAGAAGACCTCACTCCTGTGGGTCTACTACTGTTCTCTAGTTCTGGGACCAGAGGCAGAAGACTCTTCTCTCCCTCTAGCTCTGAAGATGTTGCAAAGTTATCCACCTCATCCACTATTTCATCCTTCTCCAACATTCTCATCCTCCTAATCATCATCATCCTGCTCGTGTGCTGCAGATTGCATTCTGACAACCTTCACAGTGGCTCAGAGGGCTTCCTCATATTCCAACTTTGAAAAGCCCTTGGCTGGCTTCTGCCCCTCTCCTCGCACAATTGTTTCAGCTCAGCCATACTGCAGCTTTCAAGGTTGTTGAGAACCACCTCTATTTTTGTAGGCAAGAGTCACAGGTGCATAAGATGTGGTTGTTGGTTGAAATGAGTGAAGACCCTATATAACCCACAGTCACAATTCTTGTCAGGATGAACCACAAAAGTCACTAAATTAACTTTTGCTTAATCCAATGACAGTTTGGCACAAAAGCAGTGAGGGTTAACTTAGAAACAATGTGTAAAGTGTTTATGCAGCACACAAACAGTAACAAACCGATAACACAACAGAAGAAACAAATACAAAAATAGAGTATATTTTATTAAATACAATGAGACCAGATCAACTAAACATACAGTAGAACAGGAGTTATCTAATTTTAAAGCTTTAGGTAGGTTTAAGCTGACCACAATAAATTGAGCGTCAGATACAGGGACCAGGTTACTCCCATTATAAAAGTTACCTTTTCAAAGGCCCATGTGAAGATTTCCCTTCATGGAAGAGGAGGCTGCAAGAAGCAGGGAAAGCATTGTGGGTGGTGGTCTCCATAACACAAAGAGCCAGTCAGACATCACAGCAATCTCTACTGGACCTTGGCATTGGAGGTTCACTGAGGGCTGTCTCTGCTGTAGTATAAAGTGCAGATCTCACATTGACATTCATTGCTGGCAGTCGCTGTAGCATGAAGAACTGGGGTCACAGTAGCTTGTTGTGTGCAGTAGATTCTGTACATGCACGGGTCTTTTTACAGTTGCGAAGAACCTTTCCTTACAGGAGGGGCTCAAATAATAGCAGCCACAGCTCTTCACGCGAGCAGAGGCTAGCAGGGCTCAGGCAGGTCGAGTTGCAGGTCCAGGCAGGTCAAGTACATCAGATCACCTAGGCAGTTTATGGGAGGCCTCTGGAGATTGATGAATTCCTGTAGCTCAGAACGGTAGGTCATGCTACTGACCCTTGGAATCATTCAGGTAGCCTGGGATTACGGGAGAAGGTCTAATCTTCCTTCTCAGAGATCATGGCAGGGCTCAACAGCAGGGAGGCCTCTGGGGAGCAAGGCAGGCCACAAGCAGCAGAGCAGTCCTCTGATAGTAGCAGAGGTATCCTCTGTGGAATACAGCAGGCCTCAAGCAGCAGGGCAGTCCTCTGGGAAAAAAACAGTCATTCATCTGTAATGTCCACAGGTCCGGGAGTGTACTAAAGAGTGGCTCAAGAGGTCCAATATTCATACCTCATATCAGCCGTTGATGTGGGGGGATTCCCTATGCTACCCCATATCTGAATCCCCTGTCAAGGTTCCAAGAAGTCAGAAGTCACACAAAACTTGTGACAGGTTCTTTTGAGTGTGCTGGAGTCAAGCCGGTTGAAGTGCAGGAGGGGTAGGGAACAGCTTTGACCTCAACCATCCTGGCAGGGTGGCCCATCATGCAAACACCTAGTCCCCCATCTCACTTTATGGCAGGAGATCACAAACCCAAAGAAACGGGTTGTTCAGTCATGTGACCCAGGATATTACCAGAAGGCACATATGGTATGGACAAGAAAATCTGAACTTCTAAAAGTGACATTTTCAACATTGTGACTTAAAATGTGACTTTACCATTAAGGAGGATTTTAAACTATAATTAATGATGATCCATTGCTCACAATCAAATGTTTGCTCCTATTAAATGTAATAAGATACCCTAATGCTGTCCAATGGGAGAGATAATCTCTACAGAGTAGAAAATACATTTAGAAGTTTTTCACTAACAGGAAATATAAAACGAAAGAACACATGTACTATGTTAAATCCAATGCACGATGGGTCCTTAGGGCCTACCTTGGCGTGACATATGTATTATAAACAAAGGTTTAGGCCTGCTATAAGGTTTACTTTGTCAGGTCAAAATGGCAGTTTTAAAAATTGCATTACAGACCCTCAGTCCACCCACATCATTTAGGGCTAGATGTTCTGATCACTGGTTGAAAAATACTTATTGCAAATTGCGATCAGTATTTTCGCAACTAGTGTGATATTTTTAAACTGACCTATGTACCAACTAAATGAAATGAAATGAAATGAAAATGAATGAAATGAAAAAACAACTTATAAGATGCTCTAAACCATAAGGTATTAAGGTGCTGCATCTAAGAATTCCAAAACCTAATCGGAAAAAAGACAAAGAGGCGGAATCCATCAAGAACTGAGAGAGGAAGAGAGAAAGTTGTCATAATCTGTGAGACCAGGAGGTCAAACTTAGGAAGAAAAGAGACAGGTTTCAAAATGTTTTTGAAAGGGAACAAAGGACTCAATCTCCGCAATATAGCTTGGCAGGTTGTTCCATACTTTGGCAGTTGCCATAGAGAAGAGCGTGAGCCGCATCTTGCCTTTCTAAATTTAGGAACAGTAACTTCCCTGCTAGAGGCTGATCTTAAGAACCTGGTCAGTCTGTACAGATGACCTGATGGTCAGTGATTCTTTACCATGTAGAGCTAAGTACACTATGCTGAGCGTCTTGAAGATAACTAGCTTCCTGATTGGCAGCCAGTGCAGATTTTGAAGACCTTCTCTTAAATAAAAACATTTTGGAGTAATAAAATGAGTCATGCGGCCACATTTTGCACCGTCTAGAGTTTGTTCAAGGAGTCACTATTGATATTGAGATACAGACCACTGCAGCAGTCTAACCACGAGGTGATCAACATGATTGCCACTGATTTACAAAGTTCCTCAAGAATAAAATGGAAAATCATCCTGAGGGAATGAATAATGATAAGCAGCTACTCATGGCATGGTTCAGCTGTACATTGAAGTTGAGGGAGGTGTCCAGTAGAACTCCAAGGTTCTGAACTGACTCAGTGCAGGTAGGGAGGGGCCCACATGACTCTAGCCAACATAACTCTGAACAAAGAGTGCAGGGCTCTAAAGACCATAACTTTAATTTTGTCAGCATTATGCTTAAGAGAATTGTTCTTCATCCAGCCACTCATACCGCTCAGAGTTTGGATTTCTCTGTGATCTCAGGAAGATTGTCTTTGAGGACACATTAATTTGTGTATCATCGGTATATGATAGTACCTGGAAACCAGAAGATCTCACAAAGGCAGCTAAAGGTGAGACATACAGATTAGAAAGTGTGTGCCTAAGCAAGGAGCTCTGCAACACTCCACATGGAAGACTGAAGGCCTTGGCTCTAAACTGACCACAACTTACAATCTGACACATCCCCACCAGAAAAGAGTAAAGCAGTTCCAACCCCTTATGACCCACCCCTACATGTTGTAGCCTATTCACCATGCATAGAAACAGTATCAAATTCTGCTGACAAGTCCAATAGGACTAGGACAAATGTTCTGCCCTGGTCCACCTGCATTCTAATCAACTTGATGGCAATGATGAGAGCCGTCTCTCTACTGTGACCACTTTTGAAGACATTTTTAGAGGAGGTTAGAAGTTTGTGGTCAGTAATGAACTTAACTAACTTTTGTTCAGATGTTTCTTGAGTATTTTTGCAGGGGTAGGAAGTAGGGAGATCGGGAAATAGTTCTTCAACTCATCTGGATCTGCATTCTGCTTTTTAGGGTGTGAGATGATAATAGCTTTTTTCCAGCTCTCTGGCTGCTTTTGGCCAGGAGTCCACTGTGGCTCCACCAGCCTGCCTCCATGCCCCAGGTACCCACCTGCACCTCTTCCCTGGTGCCTAGTGGTAGGCGTTTCTAGTGTACTCTGCACTTTGTATTTCGCTTAGTATTTCATTTTTTGTATATCATTTTTCATTTCAGGCACTGTTTCCTACTGTATCTGTGCCCTTTTTCAATTCCACTTCATTTTGCCCTCTGTGTTTACCGCCCGCTTTTCCATCCGGCTCTTGCCGGTTCTCCCGATCCGTGCCGCTGCGTCCCCTGCGTCCCCGCCCCCCTCGCGCCCCCACAGGTCTTTCCTTCCCACCTCCCAGCTGCTCCTCTCTCCCACTTCCCCTTCTTAATGGCAGTCGCTGCGCAGAGCCCTGTGTGACCCCCTGCCCTGTTTTTGGCCAGGAGTCCACTGTGGCTCCACCAGCCTGCCTCCGTGCCCCTGACCCCGCCATTTGCCACTAGAAGGAAGTTCGAGGCCCTCCACCACCCTCAGGCACCCACCTGCACCTCATCCCTACTGCCTAGTGGTAGGTGTATCTAGTGTACTCTGCACTTTGTATTTTGCTTAGTATTTCGTTTTTTGAATATCATTTTCCATTTCAGGCACTGTTTCTGACTGTATCTGTGCCCTTTTTCAATTCCACTTTGTTTTGCCCTCTGTGTTTACCACCCGTTTTTCCATCGGGCTCTTACCGGTTCTCTCGATCCCTGCCTCTGCGTCCCCTGCGGGCCCCGCTCCCCTCGTGCCCCCATTGGTCTTTCCCTCCCGCCTTCCAGCTGCTCCTCTCTTCCACCTCCCCTTCTTAATGGCGGCTGCTGGGCGGAGCCCTGTGTGACCCCCTGACCTGCTTTTGGCCAGGAGTCCAATGTGGTTCCACCAGCCTGCCTCCTTCCCCTGACCCGCTGCTTGCCGCTAGAAGAAAGTTCAAGGCCTCCATCACCCGCAGGCACCCGCCTGCACCTCATCCCTGGTGCCTAGTGGTAGGCGTATCTAGTGTATTCTGCACTTTGTATTTCGCTTAGTATTTCATTTTTTGTGTATTGTTTTTCATTTCAGGCACTGTTTCTGACTGTATCTCTGCCCTTTTTCAATTCCACTTCGTTTTGCCCTCTGTGTTTACCACCTGTTTTTCCATCCGACTCTTACCGGTTCTCCTGATCACTGCTGCTGCGTCCCCTGCGGGCCCCGCCCCCCTCACATCTCCATTGGTCTTTCCCTCCCACCTCTCAGCTTCTCCTCCCTCCCACCTCCCCTCCAACCCTCTGAAGCAGCACTACTCCTCCACAGACCTCCATGCCCTCAACCCAGGCCAGCACCCCGCCTGCGCCCAGGCCAACCCCAAGCACTCACATGGACCATTCACATGCCACTCATGGCCCATTTTTCCTGCACTCACACTAACACCAATAACACCAACATGCACTGCAATAACACCAACCCCTGCAACCACCTTAACTGCATCCTTCTTAACTCCCGCCCCATCCACAAGCACGCCAAGCTTTGGGACCTTCTCACAACATACTCCCCTGACATCGCCTTCCTCACGGAAACATGGATGAACACCTCATCAAAACCCGACATAGCCATAGTGTGAGAAAACAGGGCTGATTGCAGAGGCCCCATAACTTTTTGCCCCCATTTTTCCTCTTTTTGCTGGTGTTTTCCTGACTTTGATGGTGCCCTGGGTACTGCTAACCAGTCCCAGGGCCTGTGCTCTGTGTAAAATGGATATGCAAATTAGGCTAATTATAATTGGCTAAGTTAACCTACCTATAAGTCCCTAGTATATGGTAGGGCATGTAGGTTTAGGGACCACAGCATAGGTGGTGCACACCTAGGTGCACTGCTGAGGTGCCCAGTGTCATTTTAAAGGCAGGCCTGCTTTGCTGGCTGCTTTTAAATTAAAGTTATATGCAAATTCGACTTTGGAATTAAAGGTACTTCCAAAGTCTTAAACTACCTTATTTTTACATATAAGTCACCCCTAAGGTGTGCCCTATGTGCCCCTAGGGCTGGGTGCCATGTAACTATAAGCAGGGACTTTATAAAAATAGATTTATAAGCCCTGGTGAGGTAAAAACAGCCAAATTTGTTTTTCCCTCATTGAAGTAAATGGCCTTCATAGGCTAGAATGGGCAGACTTTATTTTAAATTTTAAAGTCTCCTTAAATGTTACATACCAATAATTTGGTATCAAATTGATTGTTGTAATAAATCCCACAACTTCCAGTTGTTGGATTTAATATAACTTGTCCAGGTAAAAAGTTTAGACTTTACCTAAAAAGTTGCCAATTTCAGCTCTGCATTGTTTTTGCTGCTGTGCTCTGATTGGCCAGCCTGCAGCAGCTTCTGCCAGGCTGCCTTAATGAGGTGTGAAGTGGCCTGGCTTCACACAAAGGAATGTGCTTGGGGTAGAGAATCTCCCCTCAGCAGATGGTGAGGCAGGAAGGGGGAGGGCTGCCAAACTGGTCTTCAAAGGCAGAGAAGGACATCTGGAGCACCCAGCAACACCCCCACATCCTGCAACCCCAGACAGCTAGGTGCCCCCTTGATTAGATTAGGAGAGGGCAGGAGAGGGGTGTGTTCATGATTTTTAGCCACACCAGTGGGTGGGCTCAGCCAGATGTAACCTCCAAAAATCAGATTCAGCCATGTTGGATTTTTAGAGACTGTTGCCTTTTGGGATGGATTTTTGCCACACTTCCCAGGAAGTGGTCATCACAGGGGGACGACCCTGTACCTGATTGGAGGACCAGGACCCCCCTGCTTTTCAACCAGGAGCAAGGGTAAAACTGGCAGACCTGCCCCCACACCTCAGATCCCCTGCAGAATTCAACAAGAAAGGAACTAAAGAAGAAGAAGGACTGCCCTGCTGGACCCCTGGCCTGCACCTGGACCCTGCACTCAGAAGGACTGCACCAGCTGCACACATGGGCTTCACCACAAGAAGGACTTTGCCTGGCTTCAACTGGTTCAAGGAGGGACTCCCTGTTTGCTACAGGTGAAAAATTGCTAAACCAGAGTCCCCTGCACCAACTCCTGAAGAAAGTGACCAGCTGACCACTGTCCAGTGGCCAAAAAGGAGTTTGAGCCAGGTGCATTCTGGGAGTTGAAGTCCGCACCCCCCAAGGACCATCACAGAACTTCTGGACCCTTGGGGTGAGCTGTGGACCCCAAAAGAACCTTAAAAGAACATCTGGGTGAAGCCCCAGAAGTTTGGAAAAGATTTGAGAATTTTTGGAAAAAAGCTCCAGAGAGGGACCGACCCGCCGCGGAAATTCTAGCCGGCTTGCCTCAACCGCGACCCGGCCTGACTTCGTGGTTCGTCCCGGTAAAGAAAAACATCCAAAAAAGAGACTAAGTCCGAACGTAAAAAGTTGACCGGGACCTCCCAGCCATCGTATCCGAGAAGGGCTCCATGGACGTCGGATCAAGATCCAGGTTTACCCCGGTCGAAGGATTTTCATCTCGAAAAAACGACTAAGTCCGAAGGTAAAAGTCTCCACCGAGGAAACCCACATCGCGTATCCGGACAAGGGCTCCAGGAGGTCGGATTCAACTGGCAGGTTCGTCCCGGTGAAGAAAAACTTCAAAATAAAGACTAAGGGGGTCATTCTGACCTTGGTGGACGGCGGAGGCCGTCCGCCAAGGTACCGCCGCCAGAACACCGCACCGCGGTCGAAAGACTGCAGCGGTGATTCTGACATTTGCCCTGGGCTGGCGGGCGGCCGCCAAAAGACCGCCCGCCAGCCCAGGGCAAATCAACCTTCCCACTAGGATGCCGGCTCAGAATTGAGCCGGCGGAGTGGGAAGGTGCGACGGGTGCAGTTGCACCCGTCGCGTATTTCAGTGTCTGCTGGGCAGACACTGAAATACTTTTTGGGGCCCTCTTACGGGGGCCCCGCGGCACCCCCTACCGCCATCCTGTTCATGGCGGGAGAGCCGCCATGAACAGGATGGCGGTAGGGGGTGTCAGAATCCCCATGGCGACGGAGCGCGCTCCGCCGCCATGGAGGATTCAGACGGGCAGCAGAAAGTCGGCGGTACACCGCCGACTTTCCGTTTCTGGCCGCGGCTGAACCGCCGCGGTCAGAATGCCCAGCGGTGCACCGCCAGCCTGTTGGCGGTGCTACCGCCGACCTCCGCCATGGCGGTAATTACCGCCATGGTCAGAATGACCCCCTAAGTCAGAAGGTAACTTTTTAACCGAGGCCTCCCGCGACCTGTAGCCGAGCAGGGCTCCATCGCGGTCGGCCTGAAAGTTTGACTTTGCCCCGGTCGAGGTGCAACCAGATGACCCGATTGGCGCTTTTTGTTTCTAAGCGCTAGAAAAGTAATAATTCTTTAAAAATTCATATCTCCTGTTCCCCTGAACCGATTTGAATAGTTTTTGTGTCATTTTAAAGATAAAAATATAAACTATTTTTATAAATTGGTTTTGGATTTTTAAACTGTTTCCTGTGTTTTATTTAAATACTGTTTTGTGATATTTGAATGCTTTACACTTTGGCCCTCATTACGACCCTGGCGGTATAGAACCGCCAGGGCCGCGGCACGCGGGAGCACTGCCGACAGGCCGGCAGTGCCCCGCGGGGCATTCTGACCGCGGCGGCTTAGCCGCGGTCAGAGAAGGGAAACCGGCGGTCTCCCGCCGGTTTCCCGCTGCCCCCAAGGAATCCTCCAAGCCGGCGCAGCTTGCTGCGCCGGCTTGGGGATTCCGACTCCCCCTCCCGCCATCCAGTTCCTGGCGGTTCTCCCGCCGGGAACCGGATGGCGGGAGGGGGAGTCGCGGGGCCCCTGGGGGCCCCTGCAGTGCCCATGAGGGCCCCAAAATGTATTTCACTGTCTGCCTTGCAGACAGTGAAATACGGGACGGGTGCAACAGCACCCGTCGCACCTTCCCACTCCGCCGGCTCGATTACGAGCCGGCATCCTCGTGGGAAGGGAGTTTTTCCCTGGGCTGGCGGGCGGTCTTTTGGAGACCGCCCGCCAGCCCAGGGAAAAACTCATAATACCCTCCGCGGTCTTCTGACCGCGGAGCGGTATTATGGAGGGCGGAATTCTGGCGGGCGGCCTCCGCCGCCCGCCGGAATCGGAATGAGGGCCTTTGTCTCCTAAGTTAAGCCTTGACGCTCGTTGCCAAGCTACCAAGGGTTGAGCTGGGATTAATTTACTGAGACCTAACTGTACCTATGTGGAGGTTGGTGGCTTGTTGCTAGGTGTAGGTACCTACCTGCCCTACCAATAACCCATTTTCCAACAAATAGCCATCCCAGAAGGTTACAAAATCACCCAAGGAGACCACATAAACAAACCAGGAGGAGGTATTGCCATAATACACACAAACACCATCAAAATTTCCACCAACACCAACGATACCCTAGACAACGCAGAACACCTACACTTTCTAATACACATCAACGCCAACACCACCCTTAGAGAAACCCTCATTTACATACCACCAGGACCACGCCCCCCATTTTGCAACGCCATCGCAGATACCATCAGCTCCCACGCCCTCACCTCCACAGACTACATACTCCTTGGTGACCTCAACTTTCACCTAGAAAGCACCCACGACTGCAACTACACAGCCCTGCTGGACATCCTCGGCCTCAAGCAACTGGTCACCTCACCCACTCACTCAGCAGGACACACGCTTGACACCATTTTCACCTCCAGCAGCCACACCACCTTCACTCACACCACTGAACTCCACTGGACTGACCACCACTGCGCCCACTTCTCCTTCATGAAACCCCCGCCCACCACCAACAACACACTACACCCTACTGCAAGTGGAACAAGATCTCCAAAGAACACCTGATCACCACCCTCACACAAGCTCCACCTCCCATCACCAACGACCCCAACACTGCCACCCACAACCTCACACAATGGCTAACAACCTGCACAGACTCCGTCGCCCATTGAAAAGAAACAACAACACCCGCACCGTCAAGACCACCCCCTGGTTCACCACAGAACTCCAAGCTTCCAAACGAGAATGCCGTAAAATTGAGAAATCCTGGCGCCAAGAGCCCTCAATTAGCAATTTCTCCGCCCTCAAAACAGCCATGCGCAAACACCACCAACTCATCCAGACCACCAAACGGTCCTTCTACAAAGAACGCATAGTTAACAACACACACAACAGCAAGGAACTCTTTGTCATCGTCAAACACAACAGCTTCACAGCATCAGCACCCACCATCACCACCACCGACACAACCAACAACACAACGCCCTCCCACACCAACCAACTACACACCTGGACCCCGACCAATGATGAAGAAATCGACAAAACCATAAACTCCATCCACTCAGTCTCCCCCACAGACCCCTGCCCCCACTACATTTTCAACAAGGCCAGCCAAATAATTACTCCCCAGCTCCGTACCGTAATCAACAGTTCCTTCGACACCGCAACCTTCCCAGACGTCAAAAATCCCAAAGCAGACCTGGAAGACCTCACGAACTACCGTCCCATCTCTCTTCTCCCCTTCCCCGCAAAGGTAACTGAGAAGATAGTCAACGCCCAACTGTCTCACTTCTTAGAAGAAAACAACATACTCAACGCCTCCCAGTCTGGATTCCGCAAGAACCACAGCACTGAGACCGTCCTCATCGCCTGCACAGATGACATCAGGACCAGAGTGGACAAGGGTGAGACCGTCGCCCTCATCCTCCTAGAGCTCTCCGCAGCATTCAACACTGTATGCCACCATACCCTCTGCGCACAGACAGAATTTGACACAAAGCCCTGGACCCCTGGACTGGCTCACCTCCTTCCTCACTGAAAGAACCCTAAGAGTTTGCCTCCCTCTCTTCCGGTGTCCAGCCACCAAGATCATCTGCGGGGGTCCCCCAAGGATCCTCCATCCGTCCCACCCTCTTCAACATCTATATGGCCCCGCTCGCCAACATCCTCCACCCCCACAGAATCACCATCATCTCTTATGCAGACGACACCCAGCTCACCATCTCCCTCACCAGGAACCCAGCCACCGCCACGATAAACCTGCATGCTGAACTCCTCGACATCACCAAATGGATGACAGCAAGCCACCTCAAACTTAACTCAAACAAAACAGAATTCATCATCTTCGGCCCCAACAAGACAGCATGGGACGAATCCTGCTGGCCCACCACCCTCGGACCACGCTCAAACACCCACCACCCATGCACATAACCTTGGCATCGCTCTAGCCTCATCTCCCTCCATGGCCCATCAAATGAGCACCATATCGTCCTCCTGCTTCAACACCCTTCACTTGCTACGCAAGACTTTCAAATGGATTCCTTTAGAAACAAGAAGAACGGTCACCCATGCCCTCATCAGCAGCAGACTGGACTACGGCAACGCCCTCTACGCAGGGACCACAGCCAAGCTCGAATTCAAAACGCAGCCGCACATCTCATTCTCAACCTCCCTCGCCACGAACACATATCCACCCACCTCAGATCTCTACACTGGCTGCCCATCAGCAAAAGGATCATCTTCAAAGTCCTCATCCACGCTCACAAAGCCTTCCAAGACACTGGACCGGCCTACCTCAACGAATGAGTAAACTTCCACACACCAACTCGACAGCTCCGCTCCGCTGACCTAGCCCTCGCTACAGTACCCCTTATCCAACACACCACCTCCAGTGGCAGATCCTTCTCCCACCTCGCCGCCAAGAACTGGAACTCCCTCCCCACCAACCTATGCAAGACCCAGGACCTCCTAACTTTCAGAAAGCACCTCAAGACATGGCTTTTTGAGCAGTAACCGGCAACCCCCCCCCACAGCGCCTTGAGACCCTAACGAGCTTAAGAACTTTTTGGATTGATTGATTTATCGATATCACAATGTGATTGAAATTTTTTCCCAAGAACTCAGCTATAGAATCAGGGACCAACTGCAAAATGTTAAGAGGGCTTGGGTCAGTGGGAGTGCCCGAATTACCACTCAAAAGGATCTCTTTCACCTAGTGTGCTGATATTGGTGGGAAATATATTAGCTGTAGGGCTCTTGTGGAGATATCTTGAACAAGATATTTCTCCTTATATGTCTCAAAAGATTTGAACTCTAAGTAAATGCTGAAAAACATTGTCACATTGTCACTGAATGTTTGGGAGACATTGGTCTGTTGCATACTGGAGTACATAAGCTTTTGACCACTTTCAAAAGCTCCTTGATAGAGCTCTTGGCTAGCCTAATTTTTCATGTGTGGTAGTTTGGCCTTTAAGATCACCACCTTATATGTAGCAAGTAAAGATTTATGCTTGTTTGTTCCTATTAGTGTCTAAATTAGCCTGCCTGAGTTATCTGAGTTCATTGGAGAGCCATGGGGCTGACTGTTTCCTTTTATAGGGTTGCTTGCACCTTCTAGGTGCTGTCTTTTCTAAGGCAGCCTTGGGCCAATTGAATACCATTTCAGCCAGATACTCCTAGTGGAAGTCCACCTCTATTGCTGATGAGCAGACAGCTCATGAAAGCTCTTCTGGATTGATCTTATTCCAGTTCCTTCAGGCTTGTGGCTGTTTCAAATCAACTGTCATCTAGGGAAAAGAAGATGTAATATGTACCATTTGATGGCTGTATCAGTTAAGGAGAAAGTGTCGGTAGAGAATGGCAGTATCCACCAGTTGAGTGAAACCAAAGTTGACCACAAGCTTCAGTAACATGTTGGAGTCTTCATTGGAGGAATCCTCCGGAGGTAATTTGAAATTGGCAAAAATGGTGAAGTTTGGGTGTGAGCAACTTGTCCATGAGCCTTGTGGACGATAAATCAGTAGTGAGACAATAGTAACCTTTTATGAGGTTGGAGTCTGAAATGTGCCTCTACACAAAACTCATTAAGCACATTGCTATTAGCTCAAATGTGCAGTTTAGGGATTCTTTACTAATTATAGCTCCACCAGCCTGACCATCTTCAGTCTAGTCGATAGATTGTATAACCTCTGGATACTGCATCCACTAAATCAGGCGCTGAGTCTTACTTTGATCAAGTTTCTATTCTGAAAGACAGTCCAGATCTAGATGATGGATCAGGTCTGTCACTTCATGTCTGTGTTTAATCAGTGAATGCTCATTGATGAGTGCCCCTGCTAAACACAGTGTTGTAAAACTTCCCATCCTCCTAGAGGCCACATCACTGTGCTTGTTGCTCAGTTTTATGTACTAATAGCTTGGTTCGCAAAGAAACATATTGTAATAGGTCACAATTCACCCTGCTTCATAAATATTAATGTGGTAGGTCACAAACTGTGACCCTCTATGATTTGCTGCCATCACAGGGATGGTAGCCCTGCCGAGGTCAGCAGACCACCATGTCTACACTTGATTTTAAATAAAACAATATTTTTTAGTGCATCCCTTTTTCCTTAAACACCTAAATGTGGTAATAAAAGTATGGCCCATTTCATGATTAGCATGCTTCAGGGGTTTTGAAATTACCAGGAGCGAAATCACCCATTTTAATAAGTAATTGGATTTATCCACCAGAGAACATTTCAGACACCCCATGTAATATACAATTACATTACAGTCCTATGTTTCATGTCATGTACTTTAGAATAAGGACAAACTAATTAAAATGTAGAATTAAACAATTGTATATGTATTTATATAAGTGCCTCCATTACATCAAGAAAATAAAAAAAAACACTATTTCTCAGCTACTACCTCTGTAACATTCAAAGACCTCAACCACAAAACAAATAACGCCTACTAAAATAAACGCTGTCAGAAAACAATCCCAGCTCTCTCCTAACCTCAACATAACCCTATCCCCCAACAAAACAAATGTACACAATCCAGCCTGAAGATTAGTGATTCTCTGAATATTATTCAAACTTTCTTGCATTCTCGATGTACCTACTGTTGGACTCCTGCTCTGATCAGCAGTTTCCTCAGTGGCAATGGTTGTCCTCTTCCTCCACATCCACCAGTTGGAAAATGCCTGGACAATCTCTTCAATGAGTTAGTATCTTTTTTGCTTATGAGTCTCATAGGCTGTCAAAGGCAAAAGGTGTGGCCATTCATTAGTTGAAGTGGTTGTAATAATTGTTGCATTTTGTGTGTCATGCTTCCATCTGTCATCTAAATGAAAAACCATAAAAAAGCAACATCTTGGGGTACAGTATCAAAGCAGGTGGTGTGGCTTGGTTACTTAATAGACTGTATCAATAGAGTTAACAGATGTGATTTAAAATGAATTGTGAGAACATACTTCTTTTTGCATGGTCATCCCTCTTTTCAGCTTACTTGTATTGACTTTTAGATTATGCACACTGGGGCACTGTTATCCAATGTCCAGTGTCCAGTGTATGTGCTCGAACTTGAGCAACACATAGAAATGGGACAATTCCTGATTGATTAAGGTGCCATCTGTAAATGTGGCAGAAAGACCGTGGCTTCAGGCCTACCAATGTAGTCTTACTGCTGTGGGTTAAACCTGCAGTCTGACCCGCAAGAAGACTCTTGATGGGAAAAACCCCATATCTTTAAATATAACTAAGCAATTCTATGTAGGCCTGACAGTCCACAATGCAGGGTGCATGGCGGTTAAAAATGGGACATGTAGAAGTTTTATGTCACTATGTTGCTGAGGAAACAGCTCCCCAAAAGCTATTTTCATTGTGGAAAGGTTCTGGCTGCCTTATGAAAAAAACTGAGTATACATTAAAATATTATTTCTGCATCTTGGGTTTGAGGCTGGTCAGAAAAGAATCATTCACTAACTGTTTAGTACCTGTAATTCAAAGGTGAAAATGTGTTTTTAATAAATATCTAGGAAAATTGGCTATTATTAAGTTACGTTTTGGCTGCCTGATGTTCCATTTACATTTGCTCGCCAACAGCTGTCCAGAAAGGGCTTTACCTAAATGAGAAATGAAAACTAGTCCTAGGACATAAACAATGGACAAATCTCATGTGTGGCTACAGGGAGGAAACAATTTCATACCCTACTTGACCAGTTTCAACTGAGCCTAGACTGGTCCCAGCTAGTGGCCTCTGCTGTGGTAAGTCTTGACTCCCTTGTGCTATCTCTTAGGTCCTGGGACACTTATCCTTGTCTAGATGAACTTCTTCTAAATTTCTGTCTTTCCAGGGCTCCAGAGGGCTGAGACTAAGCCCCCACGTTGATCCACCATAAATTTGACTATGCAGGGCTTGAGACACAGAATTCTCCTGCTGAGAGCTGCTTCACAAAAGCGAATCCACTTTGATGAGCCATTGGTGAGAAGACGTTAGACCCCACAGAGCCCTCTTCAAATACAGCCTGCTGCTTTGTCCCACTGGAGAAACCTGAGCTTCATGTTAGAGTGTAAATAACAAGACAGAGAGGTTGTCTGGGCAAAGGTATCTGCAACTTTGTTCCACTGGAGGATTCTGAGCTCCGAAAAAGAGACAAAATCTGAATGTAGAAATCTTGAGAAGGCAAAGGTGTGAAAACTATGAGGGAGGGGAAATTCTCTGGGTGTGAAATTATAGTCCTTCTAGTTGGAGATTTCCCACCCAAAGAAATAGCTTAATTGTGACCTTCTCTACTGGCTATCTGGCCTTGTGGATGTTTCCTTAGATACAGCTTGCAACCTTGCCCTCCTGGAGGCTCATATTGATTTACATTTGACGTAGGACAGCACAGCAAGACAGCTTGCTGCACTGCATCAAATGGAGAGAGCAGGAATGCACCCTATGTAATAATATATGGCATATTCATCCTTTTGCTCTGTGTGGTGCACTAAGTGCTGCAGAGAGCCAGCATAGATACCCTGGCATCTTGGTGCGAAGCTGTCTACATTACAGACACATCTTCCTGCACAAAAACAATCCACAGAGGCATTTTCCTCTTTCTTTTTGGGATGCAGAATGCAGCATGTACAAAGAGGAAATAACTAGGGGAAATAAATATATTGGTCTTGCTTTTTGACACATTCCCAGATCTACTATCCTTACGATATATGGGACTAGGCCAAAGTCCATGGGTTGAAGTATGAAAAGGCCCAAACTCCACCCATGGAACACTTTCACAAAACATAATAACACAAAGTGGCTATTTGCACTGCCTAGCATTACTCTGAATTTACTAAGCCACACGGGGCCATGCAAGGTGATTTGCATGACTTTGTAAGTATCACTGAAGCCTTTGCTTGGCCTTGCATTGTCCTGTGTGATGCAATGGCAATGTAAATCTAGACCCCATTCTCTAAGTATATTCTCTGTCCAGGCCTAACCTACTTGGTGTAATCTATTGTGGTTGGTCTAATATCTCACCACGATCCCAGTCAATCTTGTCCATTGGCACTGTACATTGTCTTGCTGCTTCTTCACTTGAATCTTTAAAAACCTCACATCTCTTGTTCCCCTATTGGATTTTTGTTGTTTTGGTGTCATTTTGCATATTAAATGTTTTGCTTTTTAATAAAGTGAAGTGTTTTTTTATTTTTTTATTGTGTTGTATCTTTAACGTTTTCACTGTTTTAGTACTTCTTAATGCATTACACGTTTCCTGACTGGTCTGTGCCATATCTACCACAGTTTAAATTATTGAAACCCTTGACTGGACCTAAAAGAGTAGTGACTTTATTACTAGTGTTGAACTTCCACTACCCCATTAACAATTCAATTCTTTACGGGAGTGTGTGAGGACAAGGATTTAGATGATGAAATTTGCATTGTAAATTGTGAACTTAACAAGGCATGCATCACAAAATACATACATTTGACACAAAAAGCTATAAATTTAACAACAATATATCAGAACAATAAAGTAAAAGAAATGGGCAGAAAAGGCAATTAGAGAATAGACTCTACTTTTATGATAGGCTAAGGCACTCAGAGAGCACATACTTCGTAAACTGAAAAAAACATAAATCAGGAATAAAATGTTATATTTGTAAGAATTAAGTAAATCAAAGTACACAGACTGGTC
This sequence comes from Pleurodeles waltl, assembly GCF_031143425.1. Classification (NCBI taxonomy): domain Eukaryota; kingdom Metazoa; phylum Chordata; class Amphibia; order Caudata; family Salamandridae; genus Pleurodeles; species Pleurodeles waltl. The sequence continues at coordinate 1,851,710,312 of NC_090440.1, forward strand.
CTCAATTACATACTGCATATCATGTGCCATCTGCAATCAAGGAAAATGATAATTGAATGCCCCATAATCGAAACAATGTAACCATTCCCTAAATTATTTGGCTTTGATGGACAGGTAAACCAAGCAATGGCAGACCAGAACTAACAAAGGCAAGATAATGAGAAAGTAGCTGGTTCAAATCCCCATCTCTTTCACTCTTTGTTCTTCTTAATATTGTACATTTTTTAAACAATTATGACTTGAGTTCTCCTGGTGACATATAGACAGACCTAAAATTTGAACTGTGAATCAAGGAAATATAATTGTTCACACAAAAGAACTTAAAAACCCATATTGTTCTCTAGGTCCATATAAAAAAGGTTTGTGGCATGTATATGTGTATGTTTGCAAATATGTGTGTGTGTGTGTGTATATACATATGTATGCATATATTCAACAACCCTAACCAAAAAGGTAAGCATAGTGTCAACAAATGATTGGAGAAATAATTGATTGCTGGCTTGTTACTGCACTGTGAAGTAGTGTTCCTTAAATAGGTGTGCCTTTAAATCTTTCATGAACTGCAAAATCCGTATCGTCTATATCATATTACTTGATACTTTCGACTTGACAATATTCTTGAGGCAATATTCTTGAAGCAGAATATTATTAAACCAAATTTTGGTCATTTGCTGAAACAATATCTCCGTAGGACTACCTCAACATTGCTTCAGTTTAGGAAAGAATTAGGCACACCGATATAAATAACACTACATCACAGTGCAGTAACAAAGCAATAATATATAAGCAAGATTCTTAACTTCTATATCATGTCATGTCTACATAATGTCCCTCAATATTTTTGGCTTGATAATATTTTGAATGCAACACACACACACACACACACATATATATAAAGATAGCATAGATTTTAAGCATAAAATTGGCACAGTGTCATCCACGTCAAGCTAGAAAGCGGCAAAGTCTTTTGCCATTTTTAGAGCAAAATCTTTAATCATAGGACTGGCAAAGCGCCATCCTTGCCGAGCTGTAAAATGACAAAAGCCTTTCATCACTCCAGGCACAATAATACCATCCAAGCCAACCTGGAATGAGCAAAAGCAAAAGAAACCCCTGACATGTGTTTTGATGCCATTACGACTCTTCAGAGAGGTTTAGCTTTGTCCAGACACAAGTGAGCACCCAGTATAAGTCGAAACAACATTCTTTCAGGGTCAAAGTGATGCATAAAGTATGCAAAACAAAAGAGAGAACTCTGGGTAGTTCCCAAGTTTAGGTGGAGAGCAGCTCCAGTGAGGAGCACTCTGCAAAACCAGCGACACTCTAGATTTGCCCACCTCAAATGTCTGTTTTTTATATATATGTATAATATTTTTTTCACTTAAAAAAACAGGGACGTTATAGTTATGTTCTGAATTTACTTGCACAAAACCATTGAAATTCAGCATTTATAGTTGGAATTATTTCAAGTAACTGTAACTCGCGGAGAAAGGTAACTATAACAAGCGCCCTGGCCATGCACTGTTTTTTCTTCAATAATTTGACTCCTAATGTTTCATTGTTATTTTTATTGACGTTATAAATGTTATCATGGGTCCTGTAATATCTGTGGTAGTTAGAAGCGCATGGTGAGGGCGCAAGTTATAGTTATCCCACGAACTGGCTGACAATACATGCTTATTGAGGTTTAAACAATTGCTTACACTGTCTCTGTTTGTATTCCATGTTGCAACATTATTTATAAAATTATTAGATCTAATCCAGTTAAATCAATGTGTAAAATGTGTTTGTACTATTAATATGGATTGACATGTTTTAATTCGAGATGGTATTAAAATTGTACGGCACTCACTTAGGATGCTTTATATCTTGCTATTGTAAAAGCGAGCACGCACACCAGCAAGTAAATACTGCATTCAGTGTAGGTGTTTCCTCTAATCTTTACAAGGCCTTTGTTGGCAGAAATGCATCACTGGGGACATCCCATTGAATAAATACTGCAGTCACAGAAATGTTGACTTCTGACTGTTTATGCAAGTGCAACTAGGTAGATATAGTAGGGACCTAGTTGCTATATAGAAAGCATTTTTTACTTGCCTATATCGTTGGCACCGGTTAATGAATCTTCCTGAAATTTTCCAGAAAACTTTTAATGTTCATGCAAGCCGCTGTCTGAAAGGTTTTAAAGATTTGGGGTGGTCAGTCAAGCAGGGGCCAAGAATAAGGGGGGTCCTAAAACGCTTTTTCAACATGCATTTTGCATAAGAATTTTGAACAGGAATAGCACCCCAACCGCTGGAGGGAATTACACCAAAATTACACCAAAGATAACAACCCTTTTGTTACTTGGTGTAAACCTGTTCAGTAGTTTTTGAGAAATTAAAGAAAATCCAAATTTGTATATATAAGGAGTTGAAGGCTCTGTGAACCCTCCCCATCTTGTGCTGGGATCTGTTGGGACTCATCTTCAGCTGAGTCCCAGAAAAAAAGATTATAAAAAGAAAAGAGGTCAGGGTGGGGACACCTTGACCCGTTATCTTTGGTGCTGGGGTCCCAGAGGGATCCTCTCTTATGGAAAACAGCATTTGTAAACATTTTCAGTGGGAGACACATTGGATCTTTGGATCTGCTGAAAATTAAGAAAGAAAACCAAGCACAGGCTCTGTGCTTGTTGAAACGCAACTCCCTGGTGGGCCATATCCTAGAGCATTGACATTTTGAATGTGGGGGTGCTACCCAGCCCTAACAAAGCCCTGGGGACAGCCATCTCCCTGGGACATAGGTTGTGATGAAATGGGGGGCTGCCCAGTGCCCCTGCAGCCCCGGGGACTGCCTGGCCCCTGAGGCTGATACCTACTCAAATGTCTGGAAACAGCCACAGTGTGGTAGCTGCATCTTTAGCAGCTCCCTTCCTGTGACAGCAATGCTGGCTCCCACAGGAAGCAGGGATCCAGCTGGGTCTGTAGGGGCCTTCAGGCTCCTGCTGCAGGCCCCAATGGTGGTGACTGGGGCCCCTGGGGGGCACCCAGTTGATGTGGCCGAGATAGGCCTGGGGAGGTAGGCTGCATGTCCCCCCTCCTCCAGAAAAATACATTGTTTTCAACCAGGCCCTGGAGACTGGGGTCCCTGGGGTTGAGATCAGCACAGGGCGGGACGCATGTGGACCCCTTCAAAAAAATATTCATTAATAGCAGGCCCCAGGGGATGGAGCCCCCAGGGCAGAATTTGTTCCGGGTAGGGAGGCCATGTGGCCCACCAAAAAGATTTTAGAAGCCTGGGCCCTGGGCTCCCTGGAGCAAACATTGGCATGGGGAGGGGAGCATGAGGCCCCCTCACAAAAAATACATGTATTAATGCCAGGTCCTGGGGGAATGCAGTCCCCGGGGCTAAAATCAACCAGGGGAGAAAATGAAGAAAGTTAAGTGTTTGCTGTCACTTGGTGGTAGCTGTGAAAGTTCCTGCCAACTTTTAGCAAATAGCCATCTCCCAGGGGACACCCCGGGACAAAGCAGGAGCCTGCCCCTGGGAGTGGTGATCCCCCACCCATCATTGTCTCTACAAGGGGGGCTCACAGGTCCCCTCCACCCTATACAGCCCCAGGGAGGTGGTGGAGCCAGGGCTTGAGGAACCGCAGCAGAACCCTTCTTTGTTTTAATGTAGCCCTGGGCTACCGGGGCTATGAGGGGGACAGGCAGCCCCCAGCATTACATTTTATTAAAACCCAAGAGAGGTGGTGGTCCCAGGGGACCTGGGGGAGCATACTACCCCTACTTTTATTCGAATATTAGCCCCGGGAGGTGGCGGTCCCTGGGGCTGCAGGGTGCCTGGCATCCCCCTGCATACTTTATTAGTTTAGTTCTGGGGAGGTAGTGGTCCCCATGGCTTTCAAAAGCCCAGGAATGGGACCTGTGTGCCCCTTTCCTTAGTTTTTGGCATGCCCACCCAGAGGCTTCATTAAAAAGGCAGAAAACCACCCATTTTATTTTACTCTACTGATTTTTATGACATTTAAAAAAATAAATGCATTTAAGCCCTGGCGGGTTCTATCTCAGACCCCAGCACCAGAGCTAAGGGATCAGGGTGTCCTTACTGTGGCTGATTTTCTTTTTTTGTTTACTTTTTTTGCTGGAACTCGGTAGATATACATATATATTTATAACTTCAATAATTCACATCTTCTACATCATTCCTAAAGTACATAAAAATGAGAGTGTACATGTCCAGGAAAACCTATTATTTCAGCCATTTGTGAGTATCTATAAAAACATGTCCAATAATGTGGACTATTTTCTGATGTTCTGAGGTATTATGCTAGGAGCTTGACTTCATCCATCCAGGATACAGGGTATTTCCTGAAAAAGATATTGAACATGCTGTGGAAGTCTGATGTCCTATTAACACAATGAATATCGCTTCTCCATACACTCGCTTTGTGCATTAAAATGAAACATTTTTTAAGAGTAAGACCATTATCGCAATAGAAGCACACTCAAATGTTAGTGAATATGATTAAATGGTGTCTGCAACAGCTATTTCTTGTTTGATAAATAGATTTTCAGTTGGACAAAGGCACAGCTATAGGTACCCTCATCCACATAATTCCCAATTATGCAAATTTGCATGTGGGCAAATGGAAAGATCAGTTGTTAAATTGGAATACCATGTGTTTCTTTGGACCCATTTTATGGATAGTGTATTTATCGTATGGAGGGGGACTATTGATAGTGCTACTGAATTGGTAAACAAAACGTACATTAATGACCCTAATTTGCAGTTCACTTGTCACATCATTTCACATGAGGTTATTTATTTTAGATTTGACCGTGCGTGTGTATAATAGTAGATAGAAAGCAAAGTTATGCAGTGTACAACACTATGTTACCTGCATTCAGTTCTCATCGTCATAACCTTTAACGTAGCATACCATATGCAGAAAACTTGAGAATAAGAAGGAATTGTAGTGACAGTGTTGAATTGCATAAGGTACAAGATGAATTAGCACAACCTTTCTAACAGAGAGGTTACAGTAAGGAGACAATTTAAGAGGCAAGGAAAAAGCAAATGTAATCATTCAAGAAAAGCTTTAATTTGAAATGTGAATCTATGATGAGGTGTATAGGTTGGTCACTGGATACAGCCAGGATCAAGATTTAATTAGGAGGGTTTTGTCAAAATATTGGCACCTCATTTGAAGTGATCTAGTTATTGGTAAGAAGAAATCCACAATATGTCACTTATCACCTTCAGGAGAGTGTAATTCATGAGTCAAGAACTATTAAAGAACAGTCCAGAAGTGACAGAGAAAAATGTGGCTAAAGAGCAAGTGATGTTTTTAACTCTATAAATGTAAGGCATGCCAATACAGCATTAATAAAACAAAAGTTATATCACCACTCACTAAAAAGCCACACAAGATACGAAACACATTTCATTATAAAAGAGAGTTTGTAGTTCACATCCTTATGTGCTCTTGCCTCAGAATGTTCATGATTTTGCAGGTTCACAAGAGAATACTTCTGCATGTGTGAGCCGTTAAAAACATTGATGAGTTACTCAGCAGTTCGGCACTTTCAGGAAGTACATTCTAGGAGTGATCGGGACTTGAAATATTTCATCATTGACTCAATGCCGAGAAATCATAGACGAGGCAAAAGAGAGAGCCAGCTATACAGAGGAGAGTTCTGTTTCTTAACATAATGGCACTTTAATATCTCAGTATGGAAGAGGATTTTTTATATCCATCTCTGAGACCCACAGACTACTTCAAACATGACAGTCAGTGAATACAAAAATAATAGTTTATTTAAAAAAAAAAAAAATATATATTCCTGGATTGTGGTTCACGTTGTGGGTAGGTCTGAACAACATGGAAATGCAGTCAGTTAAATGTGTTTAATTTTTAATTTTGGTAATTTCTTATAACAAAATTCATGTGAAATTATGAGCGATTACACCGCTATAATACATCATATCATTTCTAGGAGAAATGTTAATGCAGGATTTGATGATCCTTAAAGTGCGCCGCATTTCAGGTAGATTTTCTCTCTAAGCAGCCCTTTCGAGTAACTTATAAGCACAAAACTACACCCCTGAGTGTGTACAGCAGCGTTTTGAACAGAAGTAACCAGAAAACAACTCCAAATTAAAGTTTTGAGTTGAATTTTTCCCTGAACGGTCTGTTTGGGAAATTTCTGCAGTAAGAGATGCATTTCACATAATTATGCATAATTTTGCGTAATTATGCTGCAGCAAACTACATGACTTTTGTGAACCCCTATTTGTGAGTTGCAGTGTCAACCATGGGTGAACCAAACCTTTCAACATCTGATACAAGAGATTCTTGACACATCCACTGGAAAAATAATAACAAGCCCACAGTCCATGGAAGAAAGAAAATAATATAATTTATTGTTTACAGCAAAAATAAACTCCTACACATTTTGGTCTGTCATGTCCATGGTCATAGGAGAATCACATTTTCTGTTGTCACTGTTTTCAATTCTTTCATAATGTGTCACATTATTTCTTGTTTACTTCCCAGTGTTCATGGGACTTGTAGTTCTTTCACGGCTACAGTGTAGTTAATGTGCTAATGTGCATAAAGGTCTTGTTTTGATTTTAGATAAAAGCCCCAGTATTTTTCTGAAAAAAGTTAATTATTTAATCCCTTGGGAATGTTAATTTGGTATGTCCTTTTATTTAATTATGTATTGGAATGTAAGCTTCATTGTCATTGTCTCTTTTAAAAGTTTGTGACAAGTTGTTACCTTATTCATTTTTGTTAATGACATGATTTAATTTCAATCTGGTTTTAATTATCATCATTGCTTTTTGGTGTTCCTGTCCATATCAATTATTTCATCTCACTATTGATTTTTTGTGTCATAATCTAATTTGTTTAGTGATCATCAACTCTTGGTAGCCCTGACCTTCAATGCAAAATACTTTTAATTTGTATTCGTAATTTTTCAATTTTTAATTTGTATTTGGGCATCTCACTTTTCTAGCCCACAAACAGGCTTTTTTCTTGTTTCTCATGCTAGAAGAATTGTAACATGTTTATACTCTCAACATATGGCCCTTTAAGGGACATGTTTTTTAGATTTGTATTAAGTCAAAAGAAGTGATGATGTTAGACATCCAGTATAACAGACAACATTTACTCCTTGATGTTGTTGTTACATATTTAACTGGTTTATGTTTTCATTTCTAATGTACCTCTAGCTCTTCATCTTGATTAAGGACATTTGGATGTTTCATTCTGATTGGAATAGTATATCTGGGTTCAAACTGCTGTAGTCACCAGCCCTTTCTGACTTTTGTATGTGATCAATCGTATAGTGTTTCAACTCTGCTTGTTAGAAATGAGGTCTTTGGTTGGCAGTCAGGTTACCCCCTGTGCAAGCCCTTGGGGAGTACTTCTCCGCACAGCCAGTGAACAGCGAGGTAGCAGGGCAACAGCAAGGCAGCAGCCCCTCTCAGAAAAGCAGTCCAGGTGAGTCCTTTGGGCAGCCAGCCAGTTCTTCTTGTCAGGCTGCAGGTTCTAGTTCAGGGTTTCTTCTCCAGGAAGTGTCTAAGTTGGCAGGGGCAGAGGCCCTTTTTAAATACCTAAATGTGCCTTTGAAGTGGGGGAGACTTCAAAGAGTGGCTTAGAAGATCACAAGGTCCCCTTTCAGGTCCATCCTGTCTTCCAGAGTCCCAGTAGGGGTGTGGCAGTCCTCTGTGTGAGGACAGGCTACTGTTCTTTGACATGTAAGCATCAGGCCCTCCACCCTCCCAGGGAAGACCCTTTCAATATGCGGATGTATGCAAGTGTGACTGAGTATCCTGTGTTTGGGGTTGTCTGAGTGAATGCACAAGGGAGATGTCAACTAAACTTAGCCAGACGTGAATTGTAAGGCACAGAAGGATTTAAGTACAGAGAAATGCTCACTTTCTAAAAGTGACATTTCTAAAATAGTAATATAAAATCCAACTTCACCAGTTGTCAGGATTTTGTATTACTATTCTGGCCATACTAAATGTGACCTTGTTACTCCTTTCAGATCAGAAGCTACCACTCAAACAATATATGAGGGTAGCCTTAATGTTAGCCTATGAAAGTCGCAGGACTCACAGCAGTGTAAAAAGGATTTAGGAGTTGTACATTACCAGGACATGTAAACTACACAGATACATGTCCTGCCTTTTGCCTACACAGCACCCTGCCCTATGGGTTACCTAGGGCTTACTGTAGGGGTGACTTTAATGTAGAAAAAGGGGAGTTTTAGGCTTGGCAAGTACGTTTAAATGCCAAGTCAAACTGGCAGTGAAACTGCACATACAGGCCTTGCAATGGAAGGCCTGAGACATGGTTAAGGGGCTACTTAAGTGGGTAGCACAATCAGTGCTGCAGGCCTATTAGTAGCATTTATTCTACACGCCCTGGGCACATATGGTGCACTTTAATAGGGACATATAGGTAAATTAAACAAGCCATTTGGGTATGATCCAGTGTCACCTTGTCTTAAGGGAGAGAGCATATGCATGTTAGCACTGGTTATCAGTGGTAAAGTGCACAGAGCCCCAAAACCAGCAAAAACAGTGTCCAAAAAGTGGAGGGAGGCAGGCAAAAAGTTAGAGGTGACCACCCTAAGGCTATCAGGTCTAACACTTCTCATTTGCTCTCATGAACTGTTTCATGGGTTTGGTTCCTGTATCTTGTAATAGCTGTTATGTAGTCTAGGATTCTCTTTTTTTAATTGGCTTGTTGTACTTCCAATGCATTTTAGCCCATTTTAGGATGCAAACTTCAAATTTTGCTTTATCATTACATTTTTTGTTTAATCCATTTTGTTTGGCCTGATGAATCACTGTCATCTCCTACAGTGATGACACCCAACTCTTCTTCTTCATAACAAACAAAACAACCACTACCAAAACCAACTTTACCAACTGCATGGCCATGGTAACAGACTGGATGTGAAACAATTGCCTGCAGCTCAACCCTGACAAGACAGAAGTACTGGTCTTGGGCAACAAGAAGTCCACATGGGACTCCATCTGGTGGCCATCATAGTTAGGACCAACACCCACAGACCATTCAAGAAATTTAGGGATCATGCTAGACAACAAGCTGCACATGGCAGCTCAAATCAATACTGTGTACACCTCCTGCTTTGACGTTGTATGCAAATCTTCAAATGGTCATCTTAGAACACCAGACTGACCATCACATAAGCAATCATCTCCGACAGGCTGGACTACGGCAACACTCTCTACCCTTAAATCTCCAAACATCTCCAACACAGACTCCAGACCATGAAGAACAGTGCTGAAAGACTCACGGTCGACCTCCCATGCTGTACCCACACCACACTACATCATAATTCAGGACGCTTCACTGGTTCCCTTTCATAAGTGCAGCCAGTGCAAACTTCTCATACAAACAGACAAAGCCTTATACAACACATGACTAGAATACCTGTACAGCTGTATATACTTTCACCAGCCCACCAGACACCTACGGTCTGCCTCACTTTCACTTGCACTCATTCCCGACATCCAGAAAAGCAAAACTCTATACTTCAAAGCCTCCTCCTCACTTCTTGAGTTCCACAAGAAGCTGAAGTCTTGGCTCTTCATATAAGCACCTTGGGAACCACAAACCTACACATGTGCCCAAGCACCGGGCTACCCTTCTGAGTAACATAACAAAGCATAGCATAACATGGCATTTAGGCCCTCATTACAAACCTGGCGGTAAATCCCGCTTACCGCTGTGTAGAAGACCGCCAACACACCGCTGCGGCAGTGGAATTCCGCTACAGATATTACGACCCACAGCTCGCAATCCGCCAAAATCCAGACACCCACACAAGTCCGCCACAGCAAAGGTCAGTGATAAACTGACGATAACTCAACCGTCACGCCAACAGGAATACGCCCACATTATCACGACCCACGAATCCACGCAGCGGTCTTTCAACCGCGGTATTCCATTGACGGTACACACCGCCGCGCTCAGAATACACACACATATACAAAACACAACCACATTGGACAAATCGAAATACACACACCTGATACACATACACACACAACTCCCACACACCCAATCCAATATAAAACACACACCCACATCACCCACAAACCCTTACTACCAGAATTGCGATAGAAGGCCAGAGAGAGACACCACCAGAAGCAACACTAGCATCCACAGGCACACAACATCATCACTCATACAACATCCACACACCTCAGACAACACACACAAACACATCCCCTCACACATCACAACACATACCACCTCACACATCACCCACACCACATCATAGCACCTCAACAACACCCCAGGTTCTCTGAGGAGGAGCTTAGGGTCATGGTGGAGGAAATCGTCCGGTAGAGCCACAGCTATTCAGATCACTGGTGCAGCACACCTCCATTGCTAGGAAGATGGAGCGATGGTGCAGAATCGTGGACAGGGTCAACGCAGTGGGACAGCACCCCAGAACACGGGATGACATGAGGAAGAGGTGGAACGACCTATGGGGGAAGGTGTGTTCCGTGGGCCCCAGATACCAGATTGCAATACAGACGACTGGCAGTGGACCCCCACCTCCTCCCCCACAACTAACAACATGGGAGGAGCAAGTCTTGGCAATATTGCATCCTGAGGGCCTTGCAGGAGTAGCAGGATGAATGGACTCTGGTAAGGCAACTCCTAACTATTATATCCCCCACCCTACCTGCATGCCATCACATACCCCCACCCTCACCCTCACCCCATCACTCCAACACCTCACATATGCCCCCCATCACAATCCACACATACTAACACCAAGCCCTGCATGCAACACCAAAGCATGGACACCCATCACCAAAGCATGTCCACAACAGATACCCACACAGACCCCAAACCAAATATCACACAAGGACCTAGACAAGAATGCAACCACTGGAGTATAGGGTCACTCACCCATTGCACACAATGACACACACAGATGCAATAATCATGCCTTCACACCCCTGCAGGACCCTTACCCAATGTCACAAGACAATAGGTTCCAGACATGTCCAGTCCCCCCACAGAAAAGGCCCACAGTGATGACAGCAGCTCTGCACAACTGGATCAAGATGACCAGCCCGGCCCATCTGGGACCTCGGGACAGTCAGTTCCCCTGACATAGTCACAAGCCACCACAGAGCCTCCCCATCAGGAAACACCACCACAGCACCCTCCCAGCGGGCCCATCCCTCTGTCCCCAGGACACGTGTGTCCACCGCTACAGGGAACCCAGGCAAACCCACCACCCCAAGAAAATCAGGGACCTGGGGGCTGTGGCAGTGGAACAGGAAAACGGGGGAACTGGGAGGACTGCTGTGCAACAGGCGGAGAACAGGCCCAGGGAACCCACTCTCCACAAGGCCCTCTCCAACATCATGGGAGCGTACCATCATTCCCAGGAGACAATGGCAACGGTACTGGCCAACTTTCAGGAGACCCAGCGGCTGCAGGAGGAACACTATCTGGGGACCAGGGAGGAACTTAAGTCCATCAACACCACCCTGGTCACCATTGTAGGGGTGCTGCAGGACCTTGTCAACACCAGGAGGGACACTGTGGCACAACAAGGGGCCCCTGACACTAGCCTGGATGATGAACAGCCCACCACCTCCGCCGGCGCTAGTGGACAGGAGGCACCGCCACAGGACCGCAACACCAGCGCCCCACCCCCTGAAGATGGAGAGCCACCCCACAAACGGTCCCTGAGATCCAGGAACAAGACAGAGAACATTGCCAAGACAGCCCGCGAGGAAATGAGACCACCCTGAATGTCATTCTTCTGTCCCACTTTATCACCCTGTCCATCCTTAAACTGTCCTTGCTCCACTTCCTATGCCCCTTTGGACAATGCACCTGTGAAACAAATGGACTGGACTCTGCCATGGACATTCCTCCAACATCACCCCTGACCATTTTACAACCCCCTCCACTTATTTGCACAAAAATAAACACACATCAATCACAAAACAATCTGGAGTCAGTCTGTGCTTTCACAAATCTGTAATTGCAATAACTATGGAATATAGCAATGTCAATTTAAATGTCAACATACCGATGTAACACAGCTCTAGTCCATGAGAACATTTAGCAGAGGTCACAAATTGGGACCCACATCTGTTAAATGGAAAGGCAAAGTGAGAAGTCAGGGTCCATATACTGGGTGAAAATGACAGACTTATGATAGGTCAAACAATAGGTAAGATGTGGGAGGCAGTGATATCTTCTTACCTGTGTCTCACTGGAAGTGTTGCTGGATAACGTTGTTTCTGTTGTCGATATCCTCTTCTTCTGCATCCTATTCTTCACTGTGCACATGCTCCACAGCTGCCACAAGACCTCCAGCTGGACCATCCTCGTGCTGAAAAGGCACTTGTCGTTGCAAAGCCAGGTTGTGCAGCACACAGCAGGCCATGATGATCTTGCACACCTTCTTTGGTGATTAGTAGCGAGAACCACCTGTCATATGGAGGCACCGGAACCTGGCCATCAGGAGGCCGAAGGTTCTTTCTATAATCCTCCTAGTTCGCACATGTGCCTCATTGTAGTGTTCCTCTGCCCTTGTCCTGAGATTTCTCACTGGGGTCAGTAGCCATGACAGGTTGGGGTAACCAGAATCACCTGGAAATATTGAGGGACAACTGTTAGACACACACTAACCCATAGGTACAACCCCAGACAACTATTCACAGGGTATAGGGTCCTTGTCCTCACCTATTAGCTACACACAGTGCCTCTAGAGTTGCCCCATCACATAAGGGATGCTGCTATTCCTCGGAATGTAAGCATCATGAACTGAGCCAGGAAACTTGGCATTCACATGGGAGATGTACTGGTCGGCCAAACACACCATCTGCACATTCATTGAATGGTATCTCTTCCGGTTTCTGTACACCTGTTCACTCCTGTGGGGGGGTACCAAGGCCACATGTGTCCCATCAATGGCACCTATGATGTTGGGGATATGTCCCAGGGCATAGAGGTCACCTTTCACTGTAGGCAAATCCTCCACCTGAGGAAAAACGATGTAGCTGCGCATGTGTTTCAGCAGGGCAGACAACACTCTGGACAACACGTTAGAGAACTTTGGCTGGGACATCCATTATGCAATGGCCACTGTGGTTTGAAAAGACCCACTTGCCAGGAAATGGAGTACCGACAGGACCTGCACTAGGGGGGGGAGCCATGTGGGATGGCTGATAGCTGACATCAGGTCTGTCTCCAACTGGGTACACAGTTCATGGTTTGTTGCACGATCAAGTCTGTAGGTGACAATTACGTATCTCTCTTCCATTGTCGACAGGTCCACCAGCGGTCTGTACACCGGAGCATGCCGCCATCTCATCACCTGCCCCACTGGACGTGCCCTATGGACGAGAACAGCGAGCAGAGAGCCAGCCAACACTGAGGTATCACAAAATGTCATTTGCACACATTTATTAATCCGCAATGTGCCTGTTACTGTGTGTATGCAAGGCCTAGATAGGTGTGACACAGTTATTATAAATGCCATGTGGCACCCTGAAATGGCGGCTGCCTGACCTGTAAGGTGGGACAAGGGGATATGAGGTAACTGCGCTGGCGTTCAACACCGTCGCGGTAGGCGGTCGAAGACTGCGGCGCAATCCTGCATTGGTTAACATTGGACCCTATGAGTCCCAGGAGTCTATAACGATGTACGCCGGTGGTGACAGTATGCACCGTCGCGGTCGTGACCCCCATTTTCACTTGATACCTGACCTTCGACAGGGGAGGACCTACACTGCATGTGCTGCTGTGACCTGGGTCTGGAAGCGACGATGGCACATGTGTCTGGGGAAAGGGACCCTGTCTTCACTTCGGAGGAGTTGGAGAAGTTAGTGGATGGGGTCCTCCCCCAGTACACACTACTATACGGTCCTCAAGACAAACAGGTGAGTACACTGTGAGCATGCTGCATGGGCAATGCTTGTTTGGAGTGGTGTGGCTGGAAGATACATGGGGGGACTGAGGCCTGCATGAGCGGATGGTGAGTGTCTGTGCATCATGGCAAGGGTGGGATCGTGGGCCAATGAGTATGACGGTCCGGATGGGTAAAGGTTTTCCTTTTCCCCTGTACAATTCCTCTAGGTCAGCGCCCACCAGAAGAAGGATATTTGGCATGCCATCGCCAAGGACGTCTGGACCCTGGGGGGCGACGACAGACAGCGCACCCACTGCTGGAAAAGATGGGAGGACATTCACCGGTGGAGCAAGAAGACGGCGGAGGCCCAGCTGGGAATGGCCTCCCAACGTGGGAGGGGTGCCCGTCGCACCATGACCTGATGTTCCGGATCCTGACGGTGGCGTATCCAGAGTTGGACGGGCGCTTGATGGCATCACAGCAGCCACAAGGTGGTGAGTACAGTCACAATCATCTGACTCTGCGTGGATTACAAGGTGTCTGGGTTGGGGAGGTGGGCAGTGGGTTCCCCTAGGCCAGGGCGAGCTTGGTAGGCAAGGTCCCTTGTGAGGCAGGCTCAGTGGCACCCCAACCCCACTAGTGGTTAGTGCCATCTACACCTAGTCAGGCTCCTGTGACTTCCATGTGTGCAGCAATTGGGCATAGGCCTTGTACCCCATGGCCCTGTGAATAATATAGGAACTATAGGTGCATGGCGTAGTGTAAAGGTCTGCTGTGTCTGTAGTGTCCACCAACGGAAGTGGTGTTGCATGCACTGAACATGTCTTTCTTCTGTCTCCACCCCCCTTTTTGTGGTCACCCTGTTCTTGTGTGCAATAGCATCATCTGGCGGAGTAGCAGTGGCACCAGAGCAGGAGGGAGCTGCATCCCACTTGGCCTTGGAGGGCGAAACAACAGAGTCTGAAGCCACCAGTGGGACGGAGGGCAAGGGGAGCTCCACGGTGGGGACAGGAGGTAACAACAGTGACAGTGACTCCTCCTCTGATGGGAGCTCCCTTGCAGTGGCGGGCCCCTCTGTGCCCCCCACATCAACAGGTACAGCCGCCACCCACCCTACCAGCACCACCCTCCCAGCAGCCCCTCAGCGTGTGTCCCGTGCCCGCTCACCCAGGAGGGTGGGCATCTCCTTCGCCCCAGGCACTTCAGGCCCTGCCCCAGTCAGCCCTGCTGCCCTCAGTGAGGAGGCTATTGACCTCCTGAGATCCCTCACTGTTGGGCAGTCTGCCATTGTGAATGCCATCCAGGGTGTTGAGAGGCATTTGCAAAAAACAAATGCATACCTGGAGGGCATTCATTCTGGCCAGGCAGCCCAACAGAGAGCATTTCAGGCTCTGGCCTCAGCACTGATGGCAGCCATTGTCCCTGTGTCCAGCCTCCCCTCTCCAACTTCCTCCACCCAGACCCAATGCCCTGTACCTCTGCCTATCCCAAGCACACCATCAGACCAGCATGCACACACATCAACACACAAGCGTGGCTCAGGCAAACATAAGCACCACATATCCCACAGGCACTCACACAAGCATCATACCCATGCAGACATACCAACATCCACCGTCTCCACTGTGTTCCCCTTCTTCACGTCTTCCTCCTCCCTCCCAGTCTCATCTCCACTTACACCTGCATGCACTACATCTTCAGCCACTACCTCCATCACCAGCACGCCCATCACCACACACTGCTCACGCGCACTCACAACCCCCACTACCATTCACACATCCCCTGTGTCCTCTCCCAGTGTGGCTGTGAGCCCTCCTCCCAAAGTACACAAATGCAGGCACACACCCACCCAACAGCCATCCACCTCACAAAAGCCTCCAGCCCATGCACCTTCACCCAAATTCAGCAGACGTACACCTCCTACAACCACTACCTCTACCTCCACTCCCAAACCCCCTCCATCTACCCATCCCAGTGTGTCTAAAAAACTTTTCCTGGCTAATATTGACCTCTTCCCTGCACCCCCCCCCCCATCCGTCCCCTAGGGCCAGTCTTTCCAGGTCCCAACCCACCACCTCAGCCACCACATCCCCAGGCACAGTGGTGCCAGCAACTGCGGGCTATTGGAGTGCGCCAACCATCAGGGCTGCCAGTGTGCCACAGAGCGAGGGCAAGGACATTCCGCCACCTGCAAAACTAAAAAAGGTGTCCACATCCCGGAGGGAGAATCAGAAAACACCTGCCACCAAGGGCTCAGGGAAAATTAAAGGCGATAGTGGCAAGACAGCTGCACCACCATCCAGGGTGGGGAAGGGCCAGAAACCGAAGAGCAGGTCAGGAGAGGGCATGGTGGCACCGACTGAGGGACCAGTGTCACACCTTCTGTCCACGTCGACACCAACCTGTACAGCGGAGAAGACTGCCACCTGCACCGCCACAGACCCTGCCGCCAGGACCACTGTCATTGAGCCCGCCACCAGCACCGCTGCCACAGAGCCCACCGCCAGCACTGCTGCCATAGAGCCCACCACCAGCACCGCTGCCACAGAGCCTGCCGCCAGCACCACTTTCATTGAGCCCGCCACCAGCACCACCACCACAGAGCCTGCCGCCAGCGCCGCCGCCACAGAGCCTGCAGCCAGCACCGCTGCCACAGAGCCTGCCACCAGAACTGCCACCACAGAGCCCGCCACCAGCACCGCCACAACAGAGCCCGCCACCAGCTCCACCACCACAGAGCCTGCTGCCAGCGCCGCCGCCACAGAGCCTGCAGCCAGCACCGCTGCCACAGAGCCTGCCACCAGAACTGCCACCACAGAGCCCGCCACCAGCACCACCACCACAGAGCCCACCGCCAGGACCGCCGTTACTGATACCGCCGCAAGAACAGCCAGCGGCCCCACGACATCCTGAGCCAGTGGCACCACCGCAGACATGGCTGCCATCCGCAGTGGTCATTCGTCTGATGAAGCACTGTGGGCACCAAGCCCCCTCCAGAAAAAGTAGAGAGATACATCCACTACCTCTGTCCTCAGCAGGATGAAGCACTCTGGGCACAAAGCCCCCTCCAGAACCAGTGGAGAATGGCATCCACTACCTCTGTCCTTGGCAGGATGAAGCACTCTGGGTACAAAGCCCCCTCCAGAACCAGTGGAGTATCACATCCACTACCTCTGTCCTTGGCAGGATGAAGCACTCTGGGCACAAAGCCCCCTCCAGAACCAGTGGAGAAATGCATCCACTACCTCTGTCCTTGGCAGGATGAAGCACTCTGGGCACAAAGCCCCCTCCAGAACCAGTGGAGTATCACATCCACTACCTCTGTCCTTGGCAGGATGAAGCACTCTGGGCACAAAGCCCCCTCCAGAACCATTGTAGAGATACATCCACTACCTCAGTCCTTGGCAGGATGAAGCACTCTGGGCACAAAGCCCCCTCCAGAACCAGTGGAGTATCACATCCACTACCTCTGTCCTTGGCAGGATGAAGCACTCTGGGCACAAAGCCCCCTCCAGAACCAGTTGAGAAAGGCATCCACTTGTGATACTGTGGCTTGGCACTCCCCAGGATAAAGCAGTGGGCAAACCACCCACTGGAGAGACTTGAGAGACTGTGGCTTTGCACTCCCCCGGATAAAGCAGTGGGCAACCCAGCACTGAAAAGACTTGAGAGACTGTGGCTTTGCACTCCCCAGGATAAAGCAGTGGGCAACCCACCCACTGAAAAGACTTGAGAGACTGTGGCTTTGCACTCCCCAGGATAACGCAGTGGGCAAACCACCCACTGGAGAGACTTGAGAGACTGTGGCTTTGCACTCCCCAGGATAAAGCAGTGGGCAAACCACCCACTGGAGATACTTGAGAGATTGTGGCTTGGCACTCCCCAGGATACATCAATGGGCATGGAGCCCCCTCGTGGAGCAGTGGCATTGTGTGTTCATCAGGCTGAGGTGCCCCCCTTCCCCCTGAGGTGCCTGTTTTTTTTCTCCATCTGATGCCCTTCCAGTGTTCTCTCCGTTTGGAGTCAGGTATCGAATGTGGGCCTCGCCCATGCATTTTTGGCCCAGTGGTCCATGGACAATGATTGGTGCACCATCCGGACTTAGTTGGTGTACATAATTGTATATACTGTATTTAGAGTTTTGACTACTGGATTTTTATTGATTACAATCGTTCAAATCAATTCCTTTTGTCCTTGCGTTATCAAAGGTGGGTGAAGGGGTGTATATGGACTGTTGCAGCATGTATGTGTGTGTATGGTGTTGTGGGTGAGGGTAGGGGTGGGGTATTTGCATGTTGCGTGTGTGTGACACTCTCTTTTCCCTCCCCCACTCTCCTGCATTGTAGGTGCAGTACTCACCGTGGTCATCCCCGCCATCTCTGGAGCTCCTGATGGAGGAGCAGGAAGACGTTTGCCGGCAGTATCTGTAACTCTGGCTCTATGGCGTCCTGGTTCCTCGTGGGGTGTGGAGAGGTGAGTGTTTTCCCTTCTGTGTACTGTTTCTGCTGTGTTTTTGTTCGTGTTGGTTCCGCCCCAGAAAAGGTGGCGGATTGGCATCTTCTGATAGGGTGGGCAGTACATTGTCTTCCGCCTGTCTGTTGGCGGTGACCACTGCGCTGTTTATTTGTACCGTCATGGCGGTCGGAGTGTGAAAGTGGCTGTCTATGTTTGGTGTTTCCGCTGTGGTCGTAATCCCATCTTTTTCCCCCGGCCTGTTGGCTGTATTACCACCGCTTTAACACCGACCGCCAGGGTTGTAATGAGGGCCTTAGTTTTGAATTCTTCTTTATTTTTTTTTCAATTTTATAAGCCTTAAAATTCTTGCATTTCAAGATGCCATTTTGGGTTAGTCATTTCTCCTATCCACAAAATGACTATACATTAGTCTGTTTTTCAGGTTTCTTACATTTCTATGTATTTTTGCTGGATGACTTCCCAATTTGTTTGCAATTGATGTGTTACTATGCACAATATGCTCATGTTTTTGCAAAATATTTTTATTTTATTTTATATGATTTCAAAGAAAAAGCCATTATCTTCCGGATTTTGATGTCTTTATATATATTGCTTCAATAATTCCCAATTATTTTTAATTTTGCTCTGTTCCCCAGATCTTCTGTTCTTTTCTTTTGCCTTCATCAGGCTAGATTGAGTCTGTTTTATTAGGGTAAGTCCATGTTCTAAATTTCTTGTTCTATTATTTGTTTTTGTGAGTGATCATCTCTTAAATAATTACATCCTAATCATAGGAATTCCCATAAGGGATGCTCCATTTTAGATTTGTTGGATGGAAGCAGTTTGCATGGAGGACTGAATAGTTGTTGAGCTTTTATTTTGTAATATGGTTTGGATCATTCTCTGTTCAATGCAGATTTTCATACCGGGTGCATTGACTCTCAATTTACTCATTTCATATGTGGACTTTAGATTTGATTTGTTTTTGTTCAGTATGTTGAAATATTGCTCAAGTTTATTTTCAGTGTCATTCCATATAATAAATAAGTCATCAACGAATCACAGCAACATTATAATTTTGTTGACAACTTTTTCATTTTCTGTGGCCCATTCAACTTTCTCATTCAACTGTCTCATTGTTAGGTTTGTGTAACTAGGAGAAAGGGAAATGTTCATGGCTATTGCTCATTGTTCACATTTATTTTTTTGGTGCAAACCAGATTGTTATTAAGGCACAGTTCAACCATTCCAAGATCAAAGGGTTATTACTCACCTACTTATGCCTCCTACCTCTCCTGAGGTATAGGCCATCCATCGGGACTCTACAACTCTACGTCCATCTCTGTCCTGGGCTTTCCTTGCATTTTGAATCCAGGTGTAACCCATCTCCTTGCAGTCAGCCTTGAGGCCATGACACCTGTTTTTTTTTTGCCTTTTTCTTTTTCTTTTTTCTTTTCCCTTGAGGGTATGGAGTTATAGGTGAGGGCTTGTCTTGTGGTGTTTGATGCTGGCTTGTGGAGGATGTGTCCTATCCAGCAATTGGTTACTTATGATGTTTTGGCAGCGGATTTCTAGGTCTTTTGTCTGACAGTTGTTGATGAAAGTCTGGTCTTTGTTGGTGGTGGTCACTATTCTTCTCCAAGTATCTGCTTCATACAAAAGGACTGAATTTATGTTGGTGTTAAATAGCCTGATCTTGATTTGCAGCATTAGGTCCTGTGAGATCCAGATCTTATTTATCTTAATGAAGATCGCCCTTGTTTTGCCGATTCTTGCCTTGACATCAGCGACTGCACCACCTTGCTTGTCTATGACACTGTCCAGATAAATGAAGGCCTCAACCTCTCCCAGTGCATCACCTGCAGTGGTGATTGCAGGCACACTGGCTGTGTTAGCCTCATGGTTTTAGCTTTTCCCTTGTGGATGTTGAGGCCAAGTCGTCCTGTTGATAAGGTTATGTTGGTAGAAATGAATGTTCCTTTTTGTAAAAAAAAAAAAAAACATTTGTATTTTGTCAGCCCTATACTATGTTTTAAACTTGTGTGTAATGAAAAAACATCTAATGTTAATTATCTGTGGTTAGAGTGCCAAGGTACATTTTGTAGATGGTGCACTGAATCTCCTGAGTACCTTGGGTATGAATTAAGATCTATTATCAGTGGTGTTAAGAAATATTCATTGTATGATAATTAGTGTTTTTATATAAAATCCATAAATAAAATAATGTGCATATTTTATTTGCATTAATGGTCTACACTATTTTTTAATTATTATTTTGTATGTTCATATTTCAAATAAATTACATAAAATGGTATTCAAAATAATATTTAAATTTTGACTCAATATTTTGGCACTTTCCCTGCAAAGTACGCAAACTCTAAATATTTTTAGATTATATGTTTGATACAATGTTTTGATGCCATGATTTTGTTGCTCTCAATCTGCTATGTTACAACCATTGTCCCATATCCTATGTGTACAGATGGAAAAGGCCTGATGCCTTGTTCTTTTCCTTTTGACACTTCTTAGTTGTTAGTCTGATGGTGGCTTCTGCTGCAGGTGTGCCGAGAACCACCGGAGTTGGTGACTTTGCCTACCAGAGAAGTGGTGGAGCTTTATGTCAGCTGTATAAATGATGCAGCTGGTTTTGAAGATGGTGTGGGACAGCAAGGCCTGCCAATAAAATTCCATCAAGAAGGGGGTGATGTAATCATATGTCTTATGGACATGGACGAAATGTGCTGTAACATGCAAGATACCCTTAAAAGGTGCATTTAGGTGACTTGGCGTTTAGTGAAAGTTGGGGTTAGAAGCAGTTAAGGGATGTGATATTGAGACAGATCTGTTCTATTAATTGTTTGTTTTGTGCATATAACAGGAATCTTAATTGTATGGGTTGAGTTTATGGTAGGTGCTAGACATCCAGGTCTGGAAATGGTGCAGCCAGTTCTTGATGACGTTGGATATCAGGAGCAAAGGAGAGGCTTGAGTTGTGTATCATCAACATATTGATGAATTTTGGTGCTTTTATCTCTCAGTAGAACCCCAAGGGGTCTTATGTAGCAGCTGAAGATGAAAGGAGACAATATGGAATAAGGGGGACTCTGCAGCACCCGTGTAAACATACAGGTTTTGGTTGGAGAGGTATGAGGAAGAGCAGTGAATTACATTTTTATTGAATCCCATTCAGCAATGGAGGGTGTCAATAAGTATTGAATGGTTGACTGAATTGAAGGCAGCTGAGAGGACCAGCAATGTCAGAGTCAGTGAAACAGGGAGTCATCTTCATCTGTGGTCAGGAGACCATTGTTTATGATATGTAAGGTAGCGATCTCAATGACATACATTTGTAATATCATTTTGTGCCATGCTTTATTTAGGTTCTCCCCACAAGTTAATGCATGTGAGCTAGTAGTCATATATTTTGCAAACACATAAGTGTAACTTAACCCTGAATGAAGTAACTTACATTTCTCTAAAGCTTGTGAATTAGTATGACGTATCTTCAGTTTCTTTTATTATATTAGAGTGGTTAAATCTCTGAATATGACTCAGCTTCATCTGCAATTTGCAAAAGGCCAAGCATGTGCCTCGCTTGATGCTTTCTTCCCACCACAATGATATAGATGGCAGTTGTGGGTTCTTAGTGGTATCCACAGCTATGTGTGTCAGCCCTTTGGTGTTATTGGCACTACCTTTTCTATCCTTGTTTTTAAGAGTCATGAATCTACAAACAGGACCTGGAAATAAAGAGGTCTTTAGATGCGTGTTGGAATATGGGTTATTGGTAAGGTCAGGTAAGTACCTACACTTAGCAATAGGCCACTAACCTACACTTAGGTCCAGTTAGGTCTCTGTAAATTAAACCCAGCTCAACCCTTTGTTGCTTGGCAACGAGCGACAAGGCTTAACTTAGGAGACACAGTGTAAAGCATTCAAATAACACAAAACAGTAATTAAATAAAACACAGGATCAGTTTAAAAATCCAAAATCAATTAATAGAAATAGATTATATTTTTATCTTTCAAATGACACCAAAACAAATAAAATCAGATAAGGGAAACTGGAGAAATGAATTTAATACAAATTAATGCTTTCTAGCCCATAGAAGCAACTAGCGCTCAAAGGGTTAAAAAAAAAGGTCACACTGGAAAGAAACGAAGTCCAGAATTCAGGCCACCCACGAGGTAACACTGTGACACTTACTTTCAGAAGTGTTGGATTCAGGAAAGTGTTCCACAGCACCAGCCAAGGGTTCAGAGGCCCTGGTGTACCTCTTGGGGTCTGGGACTACAACTCCCACAATGCACCTCTTCAACTTATGGAGTTGCTCCAAACGTCTCTAAACTTCTGGATCTTCTTCCAGAGTTCCTTTTTGTGTCCTTGAAATGTCCACAACTTGATCCAAGGTTCCAGAAGCTCTGAGTTGCTCCTTGGGAGTTGGGACTACAATTCCCAGAATGTACCTGGTCAGACTCCTCAAATGGCCACTGGACGCTGGTCAGCTGGGCTCTGCTTGCAGGACTTAATGCAGGGGACCCTGGGCAGCTCCTTTGTACCTGTAGCAAACAGAGCGTACCTTCTTGAAGCAGTAGAAGACAGGTAAAGCCATTTTAGTGGTAAAGCCCAAGTGTGTAGCTGGTGCAGTCCTCCAGAGTGCAGTGTCCAGGTGCAGGCCAGGGGTCAAGCAGGGCAGTCCTTCTTCTCCTGTAGTCCTTCCTTGTTGGAATCTGATAGGGATCTGAGGTGTGGGTGCAGGTCTGCCAGTTTTATCCCTGATCCTGGGTGAAAAACAGGGGGGCCCTGGTTCTCCAATCAGGTGCAGGGTCCTTCCCCTTGTGATGACCACTTCCTGGGAAGTGTGGCAAAAATCAATCCCAGGGAGCAACATTCCTCAAAAATCCATCATGGCTGAAAGTGATTTTTGGAGGTTACATCTGACTGAGCACACCCACTGGTGTGGCCAAAAATCCTAAACACACCCCTCTCCTTCCCTCTCCTATTCTAATCAAGGGGCACCTAATTGTCTGGGTTTGCAGGATGTGAGGGTGTTGGTTGGTTGCTCCAAATTTCCTTTTCTGCCTTTGAAGACCAGTTTTGCAGCCCTCCCACTACCTGCTTCACCATGTGCTGAGGGGAGATCTCCTCCCCCAGGCACATCTCTTTGTGTGGAGCCAGGCCACTTCACACCTCATCAAGGCAGCCTGGCCAGGCTGCCAGAGGTTGGCCAATCAGAGCACAGTAGCAAAAACACTGCGGGCTGAAGTTGGCAACTTTTCAGGTAAAGTTTAAAACTCTTTACCTGAACAAGTAATATTAAATCCAACAACTGGAAGTTGTGGGATTTAATATAACAATTAATTTGATACCAAACTTCTGGTATCTGTTACTTAAGGGGATTTATCAAATTAAAATAAAGTCTCCCCATTCTAGCCTATAAAGGCCGTTCACTACAATGAGGGGAAAACAAATTTGGATGTTTTACCTCACCAGGGCTTATACAACTATTTTTATAAGATCCCTGTTTATAGTTACATGGCACCCAGCCCTAGAGGCAAAAAGGGCACACCTTAGGGGTGACTTATATGTAAAATAAGTCAGTTTAAGACTTTGGAACTACTTTTAATTAAAAAGTTGAATTTGCATGTAACTTTAATTTAAAAGCAGCCAGCAAGGCAGGCCTGCCTTTAGAATGACACTGGGCACCTCAGCAGTGCTCCTATAGGTGCACTACCAATGCTAGGGTCCCTAAACCTACATGCCCTACCATATACTAGGGACTTATAGGTAGGTTGACTTTGCCAATTATAATTAGCCTAATTTGTATACTGATTTTACACAGAGCACAGACCCTGGGACTGGTTAGAAGTACCCAGGGCACCATCAGAGTCAGGAAAACACCAGCAAAAAGTGGAAAAAGGGGGCAAAATTTAGGGAGCCTCTGCAATCAGCACTGTTCTCTCACAATGCCGAATCTACTTTCTGTTTTTTTCAGCATTTCCCTTTCTTTTAGTATTTTTCCTGGAAATAGAAAGTGGTGAAAAATCTAAGGATGGGGCTGAGGCCCAACCATGTGATGTAATCAGTCATCATGGGATAGTGATATGACTTTTCCTTCCACTTGCTCGTTGGTTATTTCAGGCCCATGTACGCTGTCTGTAAAGAGAAAAGCAAGCTATGTATACTATACTAAAGTGCATTATTTAGGGTTTCAGGCTTTTTTTTTTACCTCATCAGAAGTAGGCACATCATGTGACATTCCTTTTAAGAATGCACAACATGGTGAACCATGAAAACGCTGCTTGAGATGCACATTTAGACATTTCTATTTTTGCAAAACTACATTAGCTCCAGTTCTGAACAGTCAGAACTAGATCCCCTTTGCATTGTATGATTTTCACTACTGTGTTCTCCCTGCTCAACTGTACTCAAGTGATATTTTTTCACACATCTAGAACTGTAGCCAAACACACATTCTAAATTGATCAAGAGATACTAAAACCTATCAGCCTATAATGGCAGTTAAGTCACACTCTAAGTAAGCATGTACTACAGTGTATATTATTTAAAATAACAGCCTTTGCTGTTGATTTTTGAGTTGCACAACATTTTCTTGAAGTTTTCATCCTGTCCTGTTGGAAATCAAACATCTATTTTGGTCTCATGCCTAACAATATATAGTAATTGAACGAAATGAAATAAAAATAGAAACAACGTGGATTCATCAACTACATGAACTCTGTGAAAGAGGGAACATCTATTGGATTTGTTGACTCATCAATGCTGAGATGGAACGACTCTCCAAAGAATGACTACATTTGGATTTAAAGCTCCAAACATTTGTGTGCCAATTCTTCTGAACTTTTTTCAAAATTGTGTATATTGGCACTGGTCCTTAAGATATTGAAACGGTGGCAAGTAGTTAAGGTGGTCAAGAACTTTGCTTTAATCATGCCGCTCTTCTATTTTTACTGTCCCTTGATGAAATGGAAATGTTCCTCTTAGAGTGTTGCTATTGGACACCTTAGTTTGTGCATCTTTTGACAGCATTCAGGAATGCATTACTTTCCAAAGTAAATAAATTGTAGCAAGCTGATCAATTCTTTGTTTGCGAGATAGAGGGGTGGGATGTTGGAGAATGTGACTTGTGCAAAAATGTACAGCAGACGCCTAACCCACGCGCACTCCAAACTTCCTTTTTACCCATCCCTCACTCCTGGGACAACACTCTAATGCAGTCTACAGTTACAACAATTCAAATGTATTTATTTTTGTCGCAACACAGCAGTGCTACCACAGGCTGTCCTGTCAAATGCACAGCCTAACACCTTGAAGAAGAGGGAATTCTGCACTGTTTAGTATTTCCAGAAAAACTCAGAAGCATCCACAAATGGCATGTGTGTTGCACACTGCAGCATACTTCCAAGTGTAGGTTGTTGGAAGGAATGTAAGTATTTTCTCTGTTTTACACTTGCTTCAAATTGGGTGTTCTAGTTTGATGCACAGCATGATCTATCTAACTTAGTGGATTTGACTTCAATGGGGAAGTGGTTACCGTACCAAATGAGTTGTCGGCACCACGTTGAGGCTCCACAGAAGAGGTAAGCCTCAAGAAATATTAATGCCGCTTCCGATTTTCTTTTCGGAGGAGACAAACGAGCGTCTCCTCCGGATTAATTGGTGAGTCGCTGGAGTGACTTTTACTGTCCCTGGGGCATTTTTTCACATGAGTAGAGACTCATATGCCATTTTATGAAGGTGGCAAACATGTTTTTTTCTTCAGAAATATTTCATTTTTAGCCGTCCTGTTCTACAAATATACAACATCCAATGTATTAACTGTTTTTTATGTTTATAATGAGAAATTAAAAGTAGGACTATCTTCTTTATATTTTTGTTTTTGTTTTGGACATGGTAGTTCCTATTTTATTCAGTGGCTGTAAGGATATGACTGACTTTTTTAACAGTTTTTCCTATGTTCATTGTCTTTACCTTGCAATATCTTTTAAAAAGCCACCAACATCTCATTACATCTATTTTTATTTGCTAACCCTACTGGATTCTACCATATATTTTTATTGTTACCACTCTGTTTAATCTTTTGGGACAGTTTTAATTATTATTACTTTTAGCATGACCTCCTAGTATTTCCAACTTCAATGATTACTACAAGGTCACTTTGATGCAATGTTGACTCCATGTGTGCTTTTTCTCATTTGTATATCTTTGTGCACCTATTGATATACAGCAATTTCTATCTATTTTCCTTCTTGGAGCTTATGGGAAAAATAAGGAATCATAAGCTTTCTAATACTCCTCAATCTGCTCCTCGGTAAGAATCAGATTCCCATTGCGACAACATGGAAGATGCGGTATCACTGGAATCTGAGTCTCACTCAGGATCCATTCCGAAAGTGGCCTCATTGAAAAAACTACCAACAGAATCAAACAAAAGGCCTAGATAAATGATCCCTCTTCGCCAGTGAAATCTACATCAACCTCCAGGGATTTGATTTTAGAAGAAATTTGTGCACTGAAACCTGTTATTGGCGAGTCTACAAAAACTTTGCAACATTTGGATGATAAATGGTCTTGCTTGGAATAATGAGCTTTGCTGGTGGAACAAAAAACACAGGCCCGTATTTATACTCCGTTTGCGCCGAATTAACGTCGTTTTTTTCGACGCAAATTCGGCGCAAAACTAACGCCATATTTATACTTTGGCGTTAGACGCGTCTAGCGCCAAAGTATGGGCAAAGAGCGTCATTTTTTAGCGTGAACGCCTTCCTTGCGTTAATGAGATGCAAGGAAGGCGTTCCCGTCTAAAAAAATGACGGCGACGCAAATGCGTCGTATTTATACTCCCGGGCAAAAATCACGCCCGGGAGGTGGCGGGTCAAAAAACCCCGCATTTGCGCCACTTTTTAACGCCTGGGTCAGGGTAGGCGTTAAGGGGCCTGTGGGCTCAAAATGAGCCCACAGGTGCCCTCCCCTGCCCCCAGGGACCCCCCCTGCCACCCCTGCCCACCCCAGGAGGACACCCAAGGATGGAGGGACCCACCTCAGGGACATTCAGGTAAGTTCACGTAAG
This sequence comes from Pleurodeles waltl, assembly GCF_031143425.1. Lineage (NCBI taxonomy): Eukaryota > Metazoa > Chordata > Amphibia > Caudata > Salamandridae > Pleurodeles > Pleurodeles waltl. The sequence goes on from NC_090440.1 coordinate 1,851,737,784, forward strand.
TATAATTTTTTATATTTTCCAATTTTTTTTGGGTGGCATAGGGGGGCCTTATTTGTGCCCCCCTACATGCCACTATGCCCAATGACCATGCCCAGGGGACATAAGTCCCCTGGGCATGGCCATTGGGCAAGGGGGCATGACTCCTGTCTTTACTAAGACAGGAGTCATTTAAATGGCGTCTGGGCGTCGAAAAAATGGCGCAAATCGGGTTAAGATGATTTTTTAGCGTCAACCCGACTTGCGCCATTTTAAGACGCCCTAGCGCCATTTTCCCCCCACGCCGGCGCTGCCTGGTCTACGTGGTTTTTTTCCACGCACACCAGGCAGCGCCGGTCTGCTTGCGCCGGCTAACGCCATTCCATAAATACGGCGCCCGCATGGCGCTTCGGAATGGCGTTAGAAGGCGCTAAATTTGTTGACGCTAAACTGCGTTAGCGCAGTTTAGCGTCAAAAAGTATAAATATGGGCCACACAATCTTCATCAAGTAGTTTCATGTATTTCATACCTGGAATCTGAAATATCACTATTCAAAAAGCATACTGAGGATCATGAAAATCAAAATTGTAGGAATAATCTACATTTATATGGTCTTCCTGAAAACACAGAGGGCGCCAATCCAACCACTCTTTTTAATGCTTTCTTCTAAACTACTGCATTTGTCTTCAACCGCATCCCTCAACATACAGAGGGCACACAGTATGGGTCTCAAGGTCTATAATAAACTACAAGGAGCCATTATATTTTTTCTGCAATGTACAGACTTGATTCAAGTCCTATCTGCGGATAAGACTAAAAAAACTAATATTATGGGCTGGTCACAAGTTACATTTTTCTCAAGGTGTTGCTAAAGCTGCAGCTGATCGCCGCAAGCAGTTTCTGGAAATGCATCCTCAATTGAGAGCCATGAATGCTAGATCCGGTCCACTTCACCCATGTTTATTCAAGGTGACATACAAAGAAAAAACATCCACTTTTGAAGATTCTGTTGCATTTAAACCATTTTTACAACAACGTGGAGATGAACACTTTAAAATTCACCTGATTTTAGACTAGTTTCTAAGATTATTACTTGTTCTGTTTTTCTCCTATTAATGCAAATTGAACTCAACAAGATCTCTTATTTTTTATCGTAGGGATATGTCCTCAGATCTCGTTCCTGTCTTTGACTCTTTATGTGATAACTTCACCCAAGTTGAGGCCATCCCTGCATTTCTGTGGAGCTTGATGTTTGTCATCGTCATCTTCTGGTGTTGCCACCCTCCCACTTTGTTCTGCATTTTCTCAGGTATGTCTTTCAGTCATCATTTGTATGACTTGTACTGTCTCTTTGGTCTTTGCATCTTTAATACTTTTCTTCTATAGTTCCACATTATCCTTTTTCTTTCCCTGTTTTCTTCCTTTCACTCCTTCCCTCTTTCTCTTCTTTTATTCATCAATTTCTTATTCTTCCCATTTTTTTTATACTACTGTAAACATGCAATATGTGCATGCTAATGTTTTCATCCTAAATTCAGGATTATCACATGGAATATTAAGGGGTTAGGTAATCCTATCAGAAGACAAAGAGTGTTATCTTATTTAGCCAAACTAAAAGCAGATGTTGCACTACTTCAGGAACTTTCTGAGGTGGAAGTTACTAAATTAAAAAGATGCTGGGTAGGCAACGTGTTTGCTTCTCATGCACTAGGGAAGAAAAATGGAGTAGTGCTTCTTTGCCATAAAAAGCTGCATCTCACCATAGTTCACCAATAAACTGATCATAAAGGTTGCTGGATTATTGTCAAACTCTTGTTAAATAATATATCTCTAACTATTTTCAATGCATATGGTCAGGTTTCGGTGGACAATACATTTTGGCCCAATATATCAGATAAATAACATCAATGTGATAATTAATATGTTATATTTGGTAGAAATTGTAATCAAATTCTTAATTCCATACTGGATAGGCACTCAAAATGTAAGTTTGGACATACTAAGATGCACTCTCAGTTTAAATCTACCATTCATGGCAAATCCAGTAGTTGACATTTATGTCATCCAGATCTTTCTGAGTACAAGTTTTATTCACTGCCACACATCACTCACAGTCTCTGATAGAGTGTCTCTTTTTCAGTAAATCCCTCACCCTAAATGTTCTTCACTCAGAAATAGGCTCAATTTTGATTTCATCCCATGGACCAGTCTATACAAATATTGACTCTATTCTTTTTTCACCTCATGCAGGCAGATGTTGGTTTAATAACCCACTTCTTTCAGATTCTAAATTAACATCTGTATTGGAAACCTTTACTAATGTTCTTTTTTTTACTCTTAACACTATACTTAATTCTGTTGTTGTATCCAATTGCAACTCTTTCAAATCAGCAGCCAGAGGTTTCATAAAAAAAAGTGTATCAATCAAGAACAAAACATATGGAATCCCAAACTATTAAATTACTTAAAAAAAAAAAAAAAAACTCGAATATGATTATTATCAGTCCAATAATGAGGCATCATTACATCATCTTACAAAAGCTAAGTTCACCTTTAATAGATTAACTACAAACACTGCTTCCTCAAATCCCGTGAAAAGAAGTGCAAGATATAATGGAGGCCAAAACAAAATGGGGAAATTACTTACCAATTACTTGAAGATCAGGAGAGGTAGAACTAACTTGGATTAGTATTAATCTCTCAGAAAAATCTCATGCAGTCTCTGTACTTCTCAGAGGAAAAGCCCATAGAACGGAGCAATTTCACTATTGAATTTTATAATTATTCTGCGAAGTGTCTTTTACCTAAACTTTTCACAGTTATTTAAATCTTTTGCCAAAAATGGTTCTTCATGTGGTACCTTTCAGTAAGCTATAATTTGTCTAATCCTAAAAGATATTAAGGAACCCACACTTTGTAAAAACTATCGTCCCATTTCTTCAGAAAATACAGATTATACAACATTCACAAAAATGTGGGCTTCACGATTAGATCCTATCTTACCTGATCTTAGAGGTCCTGAACAGTCGGGTTTTATTAAAGGTCGATTAGCCTCTCATAATGCCCAAGTTCCTTTTAACATCCTAACCAAAGTCTCCACGTAAAAAAATCCAATTGCTGCTATCGCCTTGGACAAGGAGAAAGCATTTGATAGGATGGAATGGAATTTATGTTTCAGGCATTAAAATGGATTGGTTTTCCACCCAAGCTAATTGAATTTATATCTTTACTATATTCAGGCCCTAAAACTACCACTTTTGCTAATGGTTTGCTCTTAGACTTTTTTCCCTGGTTTAGAGGGGTATGGCAGGGTTGTCCATTATCACCTCTATTGTTTATCATAGCACTTGAACCTTTTCTTACAAAAACTGAGAAGATACATACATTTCAGTTTTTTAAATTGTTTTTCAGCAAATTAAAATGTCAATTGATGCTGATGATATCAGCACAAACTAATCCTTTTATATTGTTCTAATCCCATTAACGTTCCAACTCCTTTTTTCCTTCAAGTGAATACCTTTTTCCCATCTTTCCGGTTATATACTAAATTTTGAAAATGTGAAATATTACCTTAAAATGTCCTGTATAATAAACATCTTTTTTCTTCAACTGGATTTACCTGGCAACCCTTTAAAATAAAATATCTAGGACTATGGTTCTCGCAAACTATTAAAGATACCCTATGTTAGACCTGCCATCCTTGGCTTAGTCTCCCCTGTCTTTTTTGCCTATGTTTCCCCTGTGTTGACTGCTGGACTCTGTTTTTGCCACTTTTTGGTACTCTGGGCACCTTGCCACTGCTGTCCAGTACATGGTGCAAGTGCTCCTGTGCAAATTGTGACTCTGCCTGCTTGTGTATTCCCTGTCTGCGTCAGGCTGACAGTTGGGCTGTTTGTGAATTCCCTCTAGAAAGGACACAAAGGGATCTGGGGTGTAGCCTGCATATCCTTATGAGCCATCTGGGCTAGACTAGAGGGAGGAGTGGTCACTTACACCTGAATGGGCTGTGCTTGCCCTCACACAATGCAGCCTCTCACCCCTCTGGGGTGTGCCTGCGGCCAGGCTTCGGCAAGGCAGGATCTTGTGAATAACAGAGAAGTTCTTTTGAAGTTTGCCTACTTCAAAGGCATAAAGGGGTACATGTAGTGGACCCAAACCCCAAGGTTTTTCAATTTGCCTCATGGAACCAAGTGAAACCTCTGCCAAGGAGAAGAGGTGAAGAGCTGAGGGGAAGTGCTGCCCTGCCTGTGACTATGCTTTGTTGGGCTATCTTGCAGTTGTTGCTTCTGCCTGAGGAAGGGAACAAAGACTGGACTTTGTGGTATATTCCTACCTGTGAAGAATCTCCTTTGCAAGTAAGGAATCTATGCATCGCTGACTTTTCCAATGCAAGCACACCTGTACAGCTTTATTTCTGTTGCAAACCTGGTACTTTGTGTAACATCAGCGTTTCCATTGTTTTCTATGGAGTAAGACTCTTTTACTTAAAACATTCATAGCTTGACTTGTGTATGTTGTGTTGGTCTTGTTTGATTTAGATACATATTGACTGTTTTTCACTGTATTACTGCGTGTGTTGGTACAATACTATACACATTGCCTGCTATTGCCAAGCTACCAACAGGTGACCATGGGTTATCTAAGTGTGTATCTCCACTGCCCTGGCTAGAGTGAGGGTCCCTGCTTGGACATAATGCAAACTCACTGCAAACCAGAGACCCCATTTCTAACACTCTAAAACAAATTTTTTAGAACATCATTAAAACATTAAATGATAATATTATTTCTTGGCATCCACTTTTTCTCTCATGTTGTGCTAGACTTGATTCTATAAAAATTATGCTATTTCCTGTGATATTATATAAAATTTCAATGGTTCCTGTTCACATCCCTCTCCATTATTTAAAAAAATAGGCACTTTTTTCTAAATTCTTTGGAAAGGCAAAATTCCCTCGCATCACACTGGATTTCGTGTTGGAAGGCACCAAGAAGCCTTGGCTACGACAAAAGTGAATTTTTCATCAAAATGGTGCCGGATGGACCCAAGAGGGAACTTGGGGCCTCAGCTCTGTGTGAGGAGGAAGAGGGGCCTCTCATAACTTGGGAGAGCCCTCAGGAACCAAGCCAGCACTCCAAGAAGCCGCACGATCTAGGTTCAAAGGAGGTGCAAAATGCCGTTGATGCAGCACAACAAAAGAAGGTCCCACACTGCTGGAGAACAACTTAGTGAGTTGAGCATTGCAGGGTGGAGTGCTGGGGACTTGGGCCAGGGTGTGCATGAAGAAATTTTGCAAAGGTTGCAGAGAGGCCTCAGGGGGTGAAGAAGACACAATACACAGGTATACAATCGTTCTCAGGGAAGGCAAGGTCTTACCTCCTCCAAATTGCATCAGCAGGACCTCAGGACAGTCTATGTCGATGATGTCCACCATCTGTGTCCTTGGGAGCATGCTCGTTGCCGTGAGAGGAGTCCCAGGTTACCAGTCATCACCTTGGAAGGTGCCTGTTTGGAGCAGGGGAGTGACTCAGTCACTCCACTGGAGATTTCTTTTGTTCTTCTGGTGCAGGATGAAGACAGGGAGTCACCAGAGTGTGCACACCATGGAAACTGTTGCAGTTGCTTACTTGGAGCTGAGGTTGCTGAAGAAAAATGTCTCTTGTAGACGCTTTGCTGCAGTTACAGCGTTTCTTCGAGCAGGCTGCGGTTGATCCGAGGTCAGAAGAGTCTGAAGTTATTGCAGAGGATTCCTGAAGGAAACTTGCAAGCAGAATGTGAAAAGTACCCACAGGAGAGGCCCTAAATAGCCCTGAGAGGGGGATTGGCTATCTTATCAGGTATGGACCTATCAGGAGGGGTCTCTGACATCACCTGCTGGTACTGGCCACTCAGAGCCCTCCAGAGTGCCCCCACACCTTGCAAAGCAAGGTGGCTGAAGTCTGGGACACACTGGAGGAACTCTGGGCACCACCCTGGGGTGGTGATGAACAGGGGAGAGGTCACTCCCCTTTCCTTTGTCCAGTTTCCCACCAGAGCAGGGGACACGGGGTCCCTGAACCGGTGTAGACTGGTTTATGCAAGGAGGGCACCATCTGTGCCCTTCAAAGCATTCCCAGAGGCTGGGGGAGGCTAACCCTCCCCAGCCTGTAACACCTAATTCCAAAGAGAGAGGGTGTAACACCCTGCTTTCAGAGGAAAGGCTTAGTTCTGCCTTCCTGGGACTGGGCTGCCCAGACACCAGGAGGGCAGAACCCTGTCTGTGAGGTGGCAGCAGCTGTAGCTGCAGTGCAAGCCTCAGAGAGCTGGTTTGGCAGTACTGGGGGTCCTTGCTGGAGCCCCCAGGATGCATGGAATTGGTTCCCCAATTCCAGATTTGGAATGAGGGGACAATTCCATGATCTTAGACATGTTACATGGCCATATTTAGAGCTACCATAGTGAAGCTACATACAAGTATTGACCTATATGTAGTGCATGTATGTAATGGTGTCCTCGCACTCACAAAGTCCGGGGAAATGGCCTTGAACTATGTAGGGGCACCTTTTCTAGTGCAAAGGTGTCCTCACATTTAGTATCTTTGCATCTAATCTTCAGCAAGTGAAGGTCAGACATGTACGTGACTTATAAGTTACTTAAGTGCAGTGAAAATGGCTGTGAAATAACGTGTGCATTATTTCATGCAGGCTGCAGTGGCAGTCCTGTGTAAGGGTTTTTCTGAGCTCCCTATGGTTGGCAAAATAAATGCTGCAGCCCATATGGATCTCCTGGAACCCCAATGCCCTGGGTATCTATGTACCATATACTAGGGTCATATAAGGGGGGTCCAGAATGCCAATTGAAATTGGTAAATGAAGTCACTGGCCTACAGTGACACATTTAAAAGCAGAGAAAGCATAAGCACTGAAATTCTGGTTATCAGAGCCTCAGTGACACAGTTAGGCACTACACAGGCATACACATTAGGCCACAAACTATGAGCACTGGTCTCCTGGCTAGCAGGATCCCAGTGAGACAGGCAAAACATACTGATACATTGGGTTTATCTATGAGCACTGTGGCCCTGGCTAGCAGGATCCCAGTGACACACTAAAAACACACTGACACACACTCACAAACAGGCCAAACATGGGGGTAACCATGCTAGAAAGAGGCTACTTTCTCACAACAATTGACCTTTATATTGGAAAACGAGGCACTCCAGATGGTTGGTTATCCCAACTTTTTGCTCATAATTAAACTATATATTTTAGAGATTTTAAAAGACATATTCCTTACCCTCCACATGTAAATCACAATATAACTTTTACACACATCCATTGCTCATTACATTTCACTTTATCTTCTATACCTTCTCCTCCTTCCTTATCTTCTCACCTTTCCATAGTGCACACTGATCCTTTAGCATGTGCCATGAATAAGTCATTACATTTTGACTTGGTTAGAATCAAATGAAAGATTGAATTGGCCAGGGACAAGGATTTAGCAGAATGCTGGGCTATTGCTTTTGAGCTAAAATATTTCTTAAAATCCATAAAACCACTTGAGCTGCTAATACTATGCAACCAACTGTTATTTACTCCCACATTACTTAATTCCTATTCCACAGGTCTCAGTTCTTCATGTTGCTGCTGTTGACATCCAAACGCATATCTAAAACATATGTTATTTGATTGTCCTTCTATTTCATTATTCTGGAGACTAATCTGGCAGCAAATTAACAAGATCTTCAAAATCAATGTTCCCCTTTCCCTCACAAATATTTTTTCTTGGTAGTTTGGCTGCACACTGCCTAAATTTAACTCAGAGATATAAAATGATAGATCTATTATTATCTGTTGCATTATACTTAATAAGATCAAATTGTAAACAATCTCATTGTGTAACTTTTCAACCTGGTGGAATGTTGTTTGTTTTCATCATAAGATTAGATACTATGGGGGTGATTTTAACCTTGGCGGACGGCCTGACCGCACCGCGGTCAAAAGACCGCGGCGGCCATTCAAACATTTCCTCTGGGCCGGCGGGCGCTCTCCAAAAGAGCGCCCGCCGGCCCAGAGGAAATGCCCCTGCAACGAGGACGCCGGCTCAGAATTGAGCCGGCGTAGTTGCAGGGGTGCGACGGGTGCAGTTGCGGTTTTCCCGCCATGAACCGGATGGCGGTAGGGGGTGTCAGAATCCCCATGGCGGCGGAGCGCGCTCCGCCGCCATGGAGGATTCCCCCGAGCAGCGGAAAGTCGGCGGGGGACCGCCGACTTTCCGCTTCTGACCGCGGCTGAACCGCCGCGGTCAGAATGCTCGTGGGTGCACCGCCAGCCTGTTGGCGGTGCTCCCGTGGTCGGTGGCCCTGGCGGCCACCGGCCGCCAGGGTCAGAATGACCCCCTATGTTTCCCCTGTTTCTCTAGCTATAAAGACAGATTTATTATGCCTTCCAATAACTAGTTATATTTCCCTAATCTCCACTCCTATTAGTAAGGTTATTACTGTACCAGCTGAAGTAAGAAAACCAGCCTCAATACACCCGGTTTGCTTTATTTTGTATGTACCTGTGAGAAAACAGGGCAGAGGATCCCTGATTTTTGTCCCCATTTTTCACTTTTTGCTGGTGTTTCCCTGACTCTGAGGGTGCCCTGGGTACTGCTAACCAGTCCCAGGGCCTGTGCTCTATATAAAATCTGAATGAAAATTAGGCTAATTATAATTGGCTATGTCAACCTACCTTTAAGCCCCTGGAATATGGTAGGGCATGTAGTTTTAGGGACCCCAGCATAGGTAATGCACTCATAGGTGCACTGCTGATGTGTCCAGGGTCATTTTAAAGGCAGGCCTGCCTTGCTGGCTGCTTTTATATCAAAGTTATATGCAAATTCTACTTTGGAATTCAAAGTACTTCCAAAGTCATAAATGACCTTATTTTTACATATAGGCCACCCATAAGGTGTGCCCTATGTGCCCCTAGGGCTGAGTGCCATGTATCTATAAGTAGGGACCTTATAGAAATAGATTTATAAGCCCTGGTGAGGTAAAACAGCCACATTCGTTTTCCCCTCATTGTTGTGACTGGCCATTATCTGCTAGAATGGGGAGACTTTATTTTCATTTATAAAGTCCCCTTAAGTGTCAGATTCTTAATGTTTGGTATCAAATTAATTGTTATAATATATCCCACAACTTACAATTGTTGGATTTAACATCAATTGTTCAAGTAAAGAGTTGTAGACTCTACCTAAAATGTTGCCAATCTCAGCTCTGTAGTGCTTTGATCTGATTGGCCATCCTCTGGCAGCCTGGCCAGCCTGCCTTGATGAGGTGTGAAGTAGCCTGGGCTGAACACAAAGAGATGTGCCTGGGGGAGGAGAACATCCCTCAGTAGATGGAAAAGCAGGAAGTGGGGAGGGCTGCCAAACTAGTCTTCAAAGGCAGGGAAGGACATTTGGAGCAACTCAGTACCTCTCTCACATCCTGCAAACCCAATTAGGTGCCCCTTTGATTAGATTAGGAGAGGGAAGGAGAGGGGTGTGTTTAGGATTTTTAGCCACACTAGCGGGTGGGCTCAGCCAGATGTAACCACCAAAAATAGATTTCAGACATGATTAATTTTTGTGGAACATTGCTCCCTGGGATTGATTGTTGCTGCACTTTCCAGGAAGTGGGCATCACTGGGGGAAGGACCCTGCACCTCACTGGAGAATCAGGACCGCCCTGTTTTTCACCCAGGAGCAAGGATAAAACTGACAGACCTGCACCCACACCTCAGTTCCCTACCAGATCCCAACAAGGAAGAATATCAGAAGAAGAAGCACTGCCCTGCTGGACCCCTGACCTGTACCGGAACACTGCACTCTGAAGGACTGCACCAGCTGCACACTTGGGCTTCACCACTAAAAGGACTTTGCCTGTCTTCTACTACTTAAAGGAGGTCTCCCTGTTTGCTACAGGTACAAAGGAGCTGCCCAGAGTCCCCTGCATCAAGTCCAGCAAGCAGAGCCCAGCTGACCAGCGTCCATTGGCCATTTGAGGATTCTGGCCAGGTGCATTTTGAGAATTGTAGTCCCAACTCCCAAGGAGCAACTCGGAGCGTCTGAAACCTTGAATCAAGTTGTGGACCCTTCAAGGACCCATAAAGGACCTCTGGAAGAAGATCCAGAAGTTTGGAGATGTTTGGAGCAACTACATAAGTTTAGGAGGTGCATTGTGGGAGCTGTAGTCCTAGACCCCAAGAGGTAAACCAGAGCCTTTGAACGCTTTGCTGGTGCTGTGGACCACTTTCCTGAATCAAGAAACACTTCTGAAAGTAAGTGTGACAGTGTTACCTCGTGGGTGGCCTGAACTCTGGACTTTGTTCCTTTCTAGTGTGACCTTTTTCTAACCCTTTGAGCGCTAGTTGCTGCTATGCGCTAGAAAGCATTAATTCTTTAAAAATTCATATCGCCGGTTTCCCTTATCCAATTTTAATCATTTTGGTGTCACTTTAAAGACAAAAATATATTCTATTTTTATATATTGGAGTTGTATTTTTATTGTTTTTTGTGTTTTACTTATTTTCTGTGTTGTGATTTTTAAATGCTTTACACATTTGTCTCCTAACTTAAGCCTTGTCGCTCGTTGCCAAGCTGCCAAGGGTTGAGCTGGGTTTCATTTATTGAGACCTAACTGGACCTAAGTGGAGGTTAGTGGCCTATTGCTAAGTGTAGGTAAGTACCTGCCCTTACCGCTAACCAATTTTCCAACAGTACCCTTTACACTGATATCTTCGTATGTTATAATTGCGCATCTGTAGAGATTATACTTTAATTTTTTTAATTTTTACGGTTTTTGTGATTATCTTTTAACTTTTCTTTTACCAACATTATTATGTAATTTTCCCTTTTTCTACCCATTAATCATTATCTAATTTTTTTATTATTCAGCATAAGTGCATTTACATTTTTTAAATGTATTTATCTTCCAGTATCACTATTTTTATTATATGCAGTGTTTATTATTCTTGCTCTATCAATTTTTGCATTTATCCTATGTACAAAAATGTTCTTTTGCTGTTTCTTAATAAACACAAACGTTTTTTTTTTTTTACTTTGATCAAAATATCTGGGTATTTTCAGTAATCCCACCAGTTATCTGTCTCAAAGCCACACAAACAACTATGCAACTTATTATTCTAATAGCGATCTCCAGGTCACCAAAATTCCCTTGGTCAATTGATTTTGATCATTTGGTATTATTGCATTACAATACAAATTCAAGTTCCAAAAATAGATGGAAGACGGGATAAGAACAGTACATTTACCAGTTTTCACAGTTCTCACACACCCCAGCACATGAGAATGATCATGTTGTGGATTGACTTTCACCATCTGATTTATCTCAAACATGTGTCCATGTGCCCAAGTAAGCCAATGGACTGGTTTGTCATGGTGTTTTGTTTTGCAACTTTATCAAATCAAGATTTAGTCCAAAGTAAGTCATATTTCTACATTAAAGGACATATGTGATCTAAACCATTCACCAATAATGTGGGGCCCTATGCAATAACACTCAAACGCTGGGCAAATGTGTGGCAATCCTGTGGACTCTGTACAACACTAGGTGTAATATATTAAATGAGTTTTAAATGGATTTTAGGTCTTGCCTGCAGACTGCTTCAGCTGTTTCTAGGTACACGTATAGTTTCCAATATATAGGTGGTCATTATGAACCTGGCGGGAAAGACGGCCGACCGCTGAGTTGGCGGTGAACAGAATCCCGCCGCTGGCGGTGAATGGAAACCAGCCATATAATGAACGAAAAACCTGACCTCGCCAAAAATTCCCAGACCACCACTCCCCGCCATTGACTCTGTCTGCGTGAATCGTGGCCCACCCCACCCCGCCACCGCCAAGCACACTCACATCCCACCCTCCAAATAATGATGCACCAATCACCTCGGCGGACAGTGGAGGCCGGATGGCCATTGGCCGCAGCGACCGCCACAGGCGGAGAGTGGACTCAACAGCAAGAAGTGCACACATTGGATAGGCGTATCTCCCCACACCAGAAACACATCCAGAACCCCATAAAACAACCCCAGACACACCCCAGAATCCCTTGCAATGAAAGCAGGATAAGAAGACGGAGAGCACTAGAGCCAGACAGCGAACGCCAGCATGCAGGAGACGCACATCAACTCACAAAAGAGCACCCTTACCTCGTGCCCAGTCCAGACACCATCCACCACACTCACCATGTCCCCCCCAAAAAATCCACGCTTCACCGAAAGGGAGTTTAGGACCATGGTGGACGAGATCCTGAAGGTGGAGCCGTAAATCTTTGGGTCCGAGTAGGAGCACACACTCATTGCCTGGAAATTGGAGCTGTGGCAGCCCATTGTGAACAGGGTGAATGCAGTGGGACACTTCCACGCACCAGGGATGACATCCGGAAGAGATAGAATGACCTGCGGGGGAATGTTCATGGCGTGGCATCCAGGCACCACATCGCAGTGCAGAAAACTGGGGGAGGACCGCAACCAATACCACCCCACTACATCGACTGGGAGGAAAAGGTGCTCGCCACCCTGCACCTATAGGGACTCACAGGACTCACTGGAGAAATGGACTCGGGTAAGTCATCTACAATTACCCCATATACACCACAGCTGCAATGCATGCATCACCCCACCCCACCCACACCCAACTGGTCCTACACCCCACCCAGACATTACCCACCACTTCCACCCCCCCTGCATGAACTCAAACCCACTAGCAGGACCACATCACTCCCGCTGTGCAGAGCCACCCACCCCTGCACGTACCCACAATGGAACAGTACCCCCACCACAAAGAAACCCCACAATGGCGCAAAATGCAATGTCAACCTGACAAAGGCACCCTGGAAGGAAATTGAAAGTAACACCAGCACAAAATAGCCCAGTCATGTACACCCGAAACCTACATGCATATGTAACAGACATGTCTATATCCCCCAACAAAACAAAACAAAAAAAGAGGCACCTCACAAGACACTGACGAAGGATCCCTGGACACTGATGAGCAGGCAGGCCCCTCACACAGTCCTCGATTCTCACCATGTAGCAGCCCCCCCCCCAGGAAACCACTGTCACCCCTACCACCCAGTCAAGACCAGCAGGCCAGGGCAGGCATACCCACACCAGTGTACCCAGGGCACAGACTGGTGGGACACAGCTACAGAGGCCACAGTCTCCCACTCCCAACATGCAGGAAGGCGAGAGCCCCAGTACAAGTGGCATTGCCAGACCTGTGGAGGGGACAAAGGCACAAGGGGCTAGGGCAAGTTCAAGGGTCTCAGTGGGCCAGGGTGAGGCCACAGGATGGATGCAGCAGCCCAGGATGTTATTTCAGAGGTATTGGGGGCCTACCAACATACCCAAGACAGGTTGGCACAGATTGTGTTCACCTGGAGCAAAGTCAGAGGATGCAGCAGGAACAACACCTACAGGCCATGGAGCAGTGGAAAGAGCACAATGCCACAATGGCAACCATAGCTGGAGCACTGCTGCAGTTGCTCAAAAACCAGTCTGACACCCACACCGGACAAGAGGCCTCCACAACAGCCCTGGACAACCAGCATTAGATGATCCAAGCAGCAGAAATATCCCAGGAAATACCCTTCCAGGAAACCCAAGGGCCAACCAGGTCACCCCAAGAAGCTCCACAGCAGGCGCCCAAACCTACTCTTAGGCCAAGATATGGGACTGGAAACCCAGCTAAGAACAAGTCCCCCTCCAACAATTGACTCTGCTACTAACGCAAAGCAAACATCCCACCCATTCCCCAACACTTAGCTGAGGGCAATTTGAAGTACTGTTTGACAAAATGGACCCATCAATACCATCCAACAAGGCTGCCATCAAGCTGATTTTGAGGACCCCCAACCCTTACGACTCCCATCACTGTATATAGCACAATTCACTCACTTCTACCAATAAAACATATTTCACACCTGTAACACTGTCCCTTGTCTTAAATCGTGAACAACGTGGAGTATGGATGCAACTGGCAGAGAACAACTTTATTGTCAATTTTGTGCATGATTGTAGTGCTGTGTGCCCAAATGGTGACAAGGAGGGAATGCATATATTTTCAGTCAGTACCATGCAGAAGTGGGCCATGTATTGCCTATCATGACCAACCCCCCTATATGACAGAGCCCACTAACAGTATTAGTCACTAACCCCAATGACAGGCTTAAGTCCCACACAGCTAATGGAAGTGGAGTTGTATCAGTTGGTTCCTGGAATTGACATCTTCCCCTTCCTCATCCTACCATCACTCAACATCACCTCTCTGAGGTAGCTGATCAGGACCTATAGAACCCTCCACCTCCAAGAGGGGGAGAGAATGTCTCACTGCCACGTTGTGCAGCATGCAGCAGGCCACCACTATTCTACACACCTTATCAGGCCCATAGGCCAGAGAACCCCCAGAGATATGTAGACACCGGAATCTAGCCTCCAGGAGACCTCTAGTTCACTCTATTACCCTCCTAGTAAGTCCATGGGCCTCATTGTAATTCCTCTCTGCATCAGTCATGGGATTCCTCACTGGTGTCAGGAGCCAACGCAAGTTTGGATAGCCAGAATCACCTACAAAATGGTGCAATACAGACTCATCATTGTTATGTCCCTTAGTCAGACAGGCTGGTTTTCTGCAATGTGTCAGTTAGTGACAGGAAAACGTACCTATGATCCACCCTCTGTCCTCTTGTAGTTGTTCCATTTTCTGTGGCACACTACTGTTCCTCAGCACAAAGGAATCATGGGCTGAACCTGGACAAATGGCATTCACATGGGAAATGAACTGGTCAGAAGTACATACCAATTGGATGTTCATGGAGTGAAAGTTCTTCCTGTATCTGTACACCTGTTCACTCACTCTTGGGGGGATGATAGCTATGTGTGTGCCATCGATGGCACCGATGACATGCGGAATGTTGGCAAAGGCATAGAAGTCAGACTTGAAGGAAGGGAGGTCAGCACTTTGGGGAAACTTCACATAGGATTGCAGATGTTGTACAAATGCATTCAGAAATCTTGTCAGTACCTGGCTGAACATCGGCTGTGAAAAACCAGCACCCATGCCCACTGTCACTTGAAATGAGCCCGTGGCCAGGAAATGGAGTGCGGAGAGCACCTGCACCTAGGTTGGAATGGCATGCTGATTACGAGTTCCCAGAGTTAGTGCAGGATCCATTAATGAACAAAGTTCCTGAATAGTTGCACGTCTGTAAGTGATTATGATCTGACGCTTCGCCATGGTCCCCATATCCACAAATGATCTGTACACCGATGGTGCCCTTCCTCGCCAAAAGGGTCGATACCTACGAGGGGTTACAAAAAGGAGTGATGAAAACACATACATAGGCACACTTGTCATCATATGTGCACGGCATTGCTCATTGCGGTGTCTCTACAATAACTGCTACCTGACAGATATACATGTACATCACAAGGAGGGAACAGAGTATTTCATGTGTGCTACAATAGTGAATGGACAGAGGCCTAGGTGCATCATGTGGCTAGTAGGGCCTGCATTGTGAGTATTAATTAATTGTAGATGCGTAGGTAAAGGCAAAATGTCTGCCCACTGTAAATCTGCCCTTTTGTTGTGGAAGTGACCTTATACCGCTAGCAGTTGACGTCACAGCGTAAGGTGGTGTTTACCGCTGTTCGCACCTTCATTGGTTAACATGGGTACCA
Source organism: Pleurodeles waltl (assembly GCF_031143425.1). Classification (NCBI taxonomy): domain Eukaryota; kingdom Metazoa; phylum Chordata; class Amphibia; order Caudata; family Salamandridae; genus Pleurodeles; species Pleurodeles waltl. Next base: position 1,851,753,472 of record NC_090440.1, read on the forward strand.
ATGGGGAATCCTAGTGTATCATGATCGCCACCTGCAGTGACGGTGCACACCGCCGCAGAACGTACGTGCGTTCGTCATCGCTTGATCACTTGACTCCCTGATCTCGTGCGGACAGGTACTCCACTCTGTGTACTGCTGTGGACTGCCTCTGGCTATGGATGTGCCACGTGTTGCAGGGGAAAGGGCCCCGGCCTTCACCCAGGAAGAACTGGAGAAGCTAGTGGACAGGGTCCTGCCCCTGTACGTGAAACTGTACGGACGGCCAGAGGTACAGGTGAGTCTAGGTTTGGAGGGCACTGTGTGTGTGTAATGGATGGTTTTGATTGGACATATGTGTGCACCTCTGAGCCTGCATGGGCCATGGTGCATGGCATGCTGTGTGCAACTGTCCTGTATGTCTGAGAGTACGGTCAGTCCCATAGTGGATGATTAGCCAGCTGTTCCTATTGTGCAAGTGCCTGACCTCTGTGTTCCATTTCTGTGTCGCCCTTCTAGGTCAGTGCCTACCAGAAGAGGGCACATTGGTGTGCCATCGCCAAGGAGGTGCGCACCCTGGGGGTCTTCAACCGGTGGAGCACCCACTGTCGAAAGAGGTGGGAAGGCCCGCGGCGCTGGGCATGAAAGATCAGTGAAGCCCAGCTGGGGAAGTCCTCCCAAAGTGGAAGGGATGCCCGTCGGGCACTGACCCCCCTCATGCGACGGATCCTGGCGGTGGCATACCCAGACCTGGATGGGCGCTTGAAGGCTGCACTGACCATACTTCATTGACCATACTTCAGTATGGAAGGATGTCTGGGTGTGCAATGGGCTCATGCTGCTTAGAGTCAGGGAATTTGACTGGTGTCAATCTACTGAATGTTCCCCAAAGGGTGTAGGGGTGTCCTTGTCAGGCTCCACCTTCTTCTGCTCCTAAGGTATTTCAGGGGATGGGTGTAGAGCAGTATTCTGGTCAGTAGTCAGGGGCATGGCCATGGGCATAGTGAACGGTGCTGCCTGTTGGGTGTGTTTTCTGGGTGTCAGTATGTCTGACCATTATGTACCTGCATTCAGCTATTTACAAGTGTCTCTCCTGTTTTGTCTCCCCATCTCTGTTCTCTTGTGTTGGTTTGGTACAGCATCAACATCAGGCGAGGGACCTGAGGCACCAGCACGTGGGAAGGCAGCGGCCCACGGAAACTCTGAGGCAGAGACAACAGACTCCCAGGGGACAGGTGAATGGGAGGGGACTTCCACGGAGGTAGTGACTCTGAGACCTCCTCCGATGGGGGTTCCCCGGCGGTGGGGGACCCAAGTGCTCACACCACTACCGTGACATCTTCCGTCACCCCCCCATTCCATTTCTGCCCTCCCTTCTGCTCTCCACCGAGTTGCCTGTGCCCGCCCACCCAGAAAGGTGGGCGTCTCCTTTGCCCCAGGCACCTCCTCCCCTGCCCCAGTCAGCCCTGCTGCCCTCACAGAGGAGGCTATTGTCCTCCTGAGAACCATCTCTGTAGGGCAGACAATCATCGTCAATGCCATCTAGGGGCTAGCATCAGAGGTGCAGCAGACAAATGCCTATCTGGATGGCATTCACGGTGCTGTGTCTGCCCTGCAGAGATCTTTTCAGGCTCTGGCCTCCTTTTGGACGGCAGCCAGTTTCCCTGGCCATTCCATCCCCCCTCTAACCTACTCTACCCCTTCCAGCACCCCACTCCCTTCACCCATCCAAAGCACACATCCAGACACGCTGACAGGCACATCAACACACAAGAAGCACACTTCAAAACACAAGCACCACACCTCCCACCACAAGCATTCACACAGCCAACAGACACCTGCACACACAACGTCCACTTCCCCCAGTGTGACCACCTCTTCCGCCTCCCTGTCTATCTCCTCTACATCCACACCCTCATGCACTGCACCTTCACTCACTGTTACTGCTCCTCTTCCTGCACTCACCACAATAGCAGACAGCCATACATGCACCCCATACACCACACCTGCACTCACCACCTCTACTGTAGTTGACACATGCAGAGCACTCACTAGACTTGCATACACCCACACAACATACATCCACACTGGCTGTCTGTCTTCTCCCACTGTGTCCACCCCCACCGCCCAAGACACACAAACGCACCAAGACACCCACCCATCAGACATCCACCACACCACAGCATACTGAGCAGTCACCTGCACCCACTACATGCACCCCTACACCTCATACATCCACTCCCTCTGCCTCCACTCCCACACCCTCATCCACGCCCACCCCAATTTCTCCCAATAAACTTTTCCTCTCCCGTGCTGACCTCTTCCAACCCACTGGCCCACCCCGTCTTGTCCCCAAACTTGCCCACCTCCTTGCCCTTTCCTCTCCTTCCACATCACAGCCCACCCCGGTCTGCCCTTCTCATTCCCGTGCCCCTTCCCCAGATAAGAAGAAGGCCCGGACAGAGCCTAGGCCATCCAGCTCCACCAGAGCCAAACAGCCCCCACCCCTTCAAAGGAGAAGCCCACCCCCATCCACCCTGCACAAGAAAGTCAAAGGCCAACCCCGTCGAAAAAAATCGCCACCCCACCACCCTCTGCCCCCCTTCTGTGAGGTGCCTGGATGCCCTTATGGTGCCCTATTATGTGGATTACCCAGCACTTGTGGGAGTCAGGTGGGCCCGTTGTGGCCCATGATAATTCTAAATTTACGGACTGGCCATTGGCCCTTTTTGCACTGTTTGGCTCAGTGAGCTTCTTATTAATGTTTCTGTGTGGCCTGTGTATGGGCTGCATGCCGTTAAACCCTGGCCATTTGTTTCACTTTTTTATGGGTGTGGGGCTTTTGCGGTCAAGTTGCATTAGCCTTGGGTTGGGTAAGTACCTCTTGCTGTGGGGTGTATGACTTGTGCTGCTGGGAAGGGTTGGGGGGGCGTTGCCGGATGGGTGGAGTGGGTGGATATGTAACTGTGCCCTTACCTCCCTTGTTTCGTAGGATGCAGTACTTACCGTCATCGTCTTTGTCTGCGGTCTCGGTTGTGGAGGTATATGACAAGAAGCAGGGCTGGCATGATCTGCAGCTCTCTATCCATGGCTGCCGCAGCGCGTTCTGTTGGACTCCGGTGCGTGGCTCCTTATAATTGGTTCATTCCCGCCTGGCTTTGTGTGGCGGTGGTTCCCACCCCGGAACTGGTGTCGGAATGGTGGTTCATAATTTGATAGGTGGGTTGGCCCTTTCCAACGGTCTGCAGGCAGACTCTGGCGTCGTCAGCGGCACTCCTCTCCTGGCGGTAGATGGTTCGCTGGAAGCCTGTGTTTCGTTTGGATCATTATTTGGCGGTCCGGACCGCTCCTCTGTTGACGGTTTCTACCGCCACTGCCGGCAGAACGGAACAGACCGCCATGTTCATAATGAGGGCCATAATATTTTTAGAGTGGCCTTTGAGTTAACTGCTACTTATGATTGGATGGCTTTGCTGACTACTTTTGCAGATAATTATCATTGAAAACAGCAAAAATCTCTGTTGAAGAATTCTAGCAAGCGTTCTAGCAATTTATACAATCTATAATGAAAAAATAACTTCGATAAGTACGAAACACAGATGCAAAGAATTTTACAGGTATTTTATGAAAGGGTCCCAAAGACAATTATAGGGGATCATCTCATCAATACATGAGCTCCAGTGCTGTTTCAGGTAGAAAGAGAATATGTGGCAGAACATAAAATGAACAAATGAAGAACAAATAGACATATGTTGTCACTATCATCACAATACTTTCAGAAGACTTCAATGATAGCTGTGATTCAGTTCCTGGATGACACTCAGGGTGCCTAACACAATTAAGTAACACGGCTGAGCCCATTAAGTAGCTGTGACAATGCACCTAACCTGCTTCTGATTTATAATGTTTCAAACAAATTGAAAAGCCTGAATGTCATGATTGCAATTGATTGCATGGGTGTTGCATGGGTGTTCCCATGCAACCACCATGGCCGTTGGTGCAAAACCTTATCTATTAACACTAGAAGACATGTTTTTGCATCAACAAATAAAGCAATTAGGAAGCGGTTCTTAAGGGGGGAAATGCTTTAATTTTTCCCAAATCTTCTTCTGGCTTTTCATGTGTACTGCACTCTACATCACACATCTGAAGTAGGAAAGTTTCCAAATTTGTCTAGGCAAAACACTTTGTACTGAAAGAGTAGCTTTCCAGTATAAAAGGGATGATAGACATCCAGTACATGCCCTTGCACTAAGGTGCAAAAATGTGTGCCTGGCCATCGGCAGAACAATTGTGTGCCAGTGCTAGGTAGAGAGCACCATAGTGCCACATCTTAGTGATATGGGGGGCCATTCTGACCGCAGCGGTCGGCGGTCGCCGCCCGCCAAGCGGTTCCTGCCGAAAGACCGCCGCGGCCATTCCGGCTTTCCCGCTGGGCCGGCGGCGACCACCAGAAGACTGCCGGCCGGCCCAGCGGGAAAGCCCCTTCAACAATGAAGTCGGCTCGGAATGGAGCCGGCGGAGTTGCAGGGGTGCGACGGGTGCAGTGGCACCCGTCGCGATTTTCACTGTCTGCAAAGCAAAGCAAAGCAGACAGTGAAAATCTTTGTGGGGCCCTGTTAGGGGGCCCCTGCACTGCCCATGCCCCGGGCAGTGCAGGGGCCCCCAGGGGCCCCACGGCACCCGTTCCCGCCATCCTGGTTCTGGCGGTGGACACCGCCAGAAACAGGCTGGCGGGAAGGCGGTCGGAATCCCCATGGCGGTGCTGCAAGCAGCGCCGCCATGGCGGATGCCCTGGGCCAGCGGGAAACCGGCGGGAAACCGCCGGCTCCCCTTTTCTGACCGCGGCTTTACCGCCGCGGTCAGAATCGCCCAGGAAGCACCGCCAGCCTCTTGGCGATGCTTCCGCCGCCCTCCGCCATGGCGGTCATGGACCGCCAGGGTCAGAATGACCCCCATGGTGTTTTCTTGCTTTCACCCTCTAACACAATGCAACACAGTAACTTTAGGTGCTGCACTGTGTTCCATGACATGTATTTAAATTTGGCAATAGCCTCAACTATGCTATTGGGTCTTTCACTCCATTTTAAAAACTCAACCAACCACTTCTAGGGTGCAGAATATGGTGAACGTGTTGGCAAGGTTCCACCTATATGATCACTGGTGAAGTGTAGTGTGTGGCAAGTTTTTTTCTTTTTCTTTTAAATTTTCTCATCTATGTGCAACCGATCCAGCATGTTCAGCAGAGCTTGGTAAAAGCATTTAACCACCATTCAAAAACTGTGCAAGTTATATTTTTATTAGTTTAGTTGCTTAATGGGCTCATGCAAAAATTAATTTTATAGCAGTTCTATCATGGAATCGTTTTAGCTTAAACCTGCCAATTGCATATAAAATTGGTATGTGTTATTTAGTAAACTCACCAAATTCAACATCTTTTTTGAATATTCTAATTCTGTTTTTTTTTTGCTAGGAGGAAAATATGTTAAATGATTCAGTTACTGGCTTTTGTGTATAGAAGGACCAATTGCTTAACCAGACTGGTGAAACTTCCACATATTATCGAATACAATTGAGACTAATTTGAACGTTTTGACTGAATGATATTGAATGAGTGTGTATTTGCTTCAAACTAGGCCTGAACAAAGGCTTGTCATGCTAAATATATATCAAGAGGAGTTTTCAGCAATCATATGTATTTGCCCCAGTGCTTGTTAACCTTGTTATATGATACCTACGTTTACTTCTAGATGCAGCAAAATCTCATCCACAAAGCATAGAGCCTTCTCAATGTCTTCACTGCCATATACTGATGATGTAGTTCTCATCAATCTGACTGGAATTAGACTGCAGCGATTATTAAACAATCTTCACACCTACTGTAATAAAAACGAAGTGGCTGTCAACTTTACAAAAAAGGCTGTGGTATTTGGCAGAAATATTGAAAAGAAAGGAAGCTGGTCCTTAGGTGGTCTCCCAGTTTCTAGAAGTACATGTTTCAAAAACGTTGGAGTCTGGCTGCAAGATTGTTTGTCTTATCATCCACATCCCAATTCATTTAAACCAAAGATTGTTTCCTTGGTTTCAATATTTACATCAACAATTGCAAAGTCCACCTCTCTCGCTTCTCTGACAGTGATAAATGCCAACCTTATCCTAACAATCAGCTTTGGAACAGATGCTTTCCAGGGGAAGTTCAGGTCCTTTCTCAGCTCTGCATAAGGCTAGGTATTTTACCTCCTCTTTCATCTACCTCAACACACATCTCTATCCCAGATCCGGTTGGAATTTGGTCTAATTAATCAAGAAATAGCGCAAAATGGTACCATAATCAAGCATATGTTGCTATTAGAACTGTCAGACAGGCAACATTATGCTATCTGCAATAGAAAGAAATCCAGCCTGGCCTTTTGACCAGAACAAACAGCTGGGTGCAGGCCTTTGAGTTAACCCTGAATGACTTAGAAGCAAAATAAATATGGGTACAGACATTACCTCATAACTCCTTTAAAGCAGCGTTAAAAAAACAAATAAAGAGGATTTCATGTAACATGGGCAAACAAAATTTCCGCAAAAAGAAACCATGCACCATGACTATTAACTTCTTTAAACTGCCCATCCAAATCATACCTAACACTCTTACTTAGAACCTTTATGAAAACAATCTTTACTTTAGTTTGTTTCAAACAACCGACTGTCTGACTAAATGGCTCTGAAAACCTTTCACCTCTTAGTGTAGACTTTGCCCTCAATATGAAAAAAGCTTGACTCCCATTTAATCAATTATTCCTATGCTATTAACTGAAGACAATGTTACATTTTTCAACCAACATGGTATTGCTCTATTACTTACCTGTAATTTTCATTAACCCCATGTCCCTCTAGTCCTCGTTCCATTCCTCACAAAGTGGAGTATACCCAATACGCTAAAAGCCAGCTTTCTGAACCACTGAGCCACAACTGAAAAAAGTGAGCTGACACCAATTCAGAAGAACACAAAAAGTGTGTTTAATTATCATAGTAAAACAAAAAAAAAAAACAGGTTAAGAACAAACTGCCCTCTGAACCACCATACCAAAATCCTGTTCAGAACTCATGACATGCTGCAACCTATAATGCCAGACAAATTGAATCACAGAAGCCCAGGTGGCTACTCTGCACATCTCTTAAACAGACACACCTGGTAGCTCAGCTGAAGATGGTCCCACATCCCTAGTGGACCACCCCTGCATCCCCACTGGAGGAGGCACCCCGAAACAGAATCCACAAGATAAATATCTTGCTTGATACATCTTCTGAGAGAAACACCAGAGGTCTGCTCACCCTTAGCAGCCACCACAAAGGAAACAAAAAGAAACTCAAACTTACGGAAAGACTGAGATGCTCATTATGTCTTTTCAAAAGACCACCGAAGCCGTGGGCACCAAAAGACCACCAGGGCTGGCGGTCTGAGTACCGCCATATTATGACCTCATGCTGATCGACACCACCGGCCTGGCCGGCATCGTAATAGAGGCAGTTTCCACTGCCACCACCGACATGTCAACAGGATGCCGCCGGTAGAAAGCGCCGGATTCCATCCCCTCCCGGACAGCCACCTCACTGAAGCAGGTAAGTTAATCATCTGAAAGGGAGGGTGGGAGTCTAGGGTGTGTCCTGAATGTGTGTGATGTCTGTGTGTGTGCATAAATGTAAGGGAAAGGGGGGGTCTGTGTGTGTTTTTGTGAGTGTGTGTATGCCAAGGGGGATGTTGTGTGTGTGCGTGCGCATATGCTGAGGACGGTGCTGTGTGTGTGTGTGTATGCTGACGGGGTTGTTGTGTGTGAGTACATGTATGCTGAGGGAGGTGTTTTGTGCGTGTGTATGTGTGTGTGTATGCCGATGGGCGGTGTTGTGTGTGTGCGTGTGAGTGTGTGTGTGTATGTATGCTGAGGGGGAGATAGGGGTGTTGTGTGTGTGTGTGTGAGCATGTATGCCAAGAGGGAGGGAGTGTTGTGTGTTTGTGAGTGGATGTATGTTTGTGTGAATGCAGAGGGGGCAAGGAGGTGTCAGTTTGAGGGCATGCATGCAAGTGTATGTGTCTGAGTGCGTGCATGCAAGTGTATCTGAGTGCGTTCATGGAAGTGTATGTGTCTGAGTGTGTGTGTGTGTGGGTCAATGGGTGTATCTCAGTTTGTTTCAGTGCGAGTATGTGGGGGTGTATGTAAGCGAATGCGTGGGTGTGTGGAGATGCATGAATGTGGGTGTGTGGTCATGTGGGGGTGTGTCTGCCAGTGACAGGAATAGACATTCCTGTCACCGGGTGCATGATTGCCAGCATTTTTGTGGCGATGCAACCACCATGAAAATGCTGCTAGTCTGCCGAGTCGTAATACAGATGGTGGTATTACGGCTACCGCCGGGCTGGAGGTGCATCTGGGCCAAGGAATCGTCAAAGCAGCCACCCCATCCCCTCATCTAAGGAAAGTGTGTACAAAACCTGGGAACCTGGGCTTTGTGGTAGGAAGCAAAGAGATCTCGGAAGGGAACATCAAACCTCTCGCACACCTGATGAAGCACAGCCGCCGTGAGACACAGTTCTTGAAAAGGAGGGAAAACAACAGCTGAGAGATTCCACCACCCCATTGTCCAGCACCTCACATAAACCGCCTTTCGAGACAGAAGATGGCACTCCACCCACTGATATAATTCCAGAGCCACCACATTGAGAGACTTAGAGTGAATCCTCCTTTGATTGTTGTGGTATGCCACTGTCACCTGATTGTCTAACCTCTCTTGAAGATGGTGACCCTCTAGAAAATGACTGAATCACTGAACTGCCCAATAGACATACATTATTTCCCTTCAATTGGAGGATCTGCAGCTTTCCTGAAAAGACTACTGGACCTGGAAAGAAACATCCCCTAGAGTAGGCCCTCACCCCAGGGAACCAGTGTCCTTGGTCAGAACCAAACGAGGAGCTGGTTGCAAAGGCACATCTCTCAGGAGATTGTCCCAATCAGTCCACCATTGCAGGTTTATTTGCAGAGCAGGAACCAGTGGAATCTGAACTCCAAGATCCCTGACTGAGGATCCCAGAAGGCCAAAAGATGGACCCACAATGACCTGAGGTTTAACCAAGCCCAGTGCACCGTGAACACTGCTGCAGCCTTGAAACACAAAAGGTGAAGCCAAATGCAAACCTTGACTGCTGACATGGTCAATACTGTCTGAGCCAACAACCACTAAGCCTCTGCCCTAAGAGGGGGCAGAAAAACCCTGCTGATGTCTGTATGGAACCAGACCCCTATGAAAACCAAGTCTTGTGAAGGAAGGAATTGACACTTGTCCCAATTGATCAAAAACCCATGGGACTGGAGGGTAGAGCATATGACCTGCAAGTCCTCTAGAAGCCCTTCTCTCGATCGAGCATGCAGGAGCTAGTCGTCAAAATGGGGGTAAAGATGTAGACCCTGAAGCTGAAGAAAAGCCACCAATGGTGTTACCACCTTGGTGAACACTTGTGGCGCAGAGCGGACACCAAACGGCAACTCAGTAAACTGTTAATGGACACCCCTCAGGCAGAACCTCAAAAACTGTTGACAAGATGGGTGCAGAGGTACATTATAATAGGCATCCTGAAATACCCCTGTGCAGTCAGAGGAATGTTCATCTGCAATGTCTCCATTATGAAAAGGAACATGGCGGACAACTTTGTTCGGGGCCTTCAGGTCCAAGACAAGGCGGAACCCCCTGTCACTTTCGCCACCAGAAAAATGATTGAGTAGAACCCCAGACCTTGCTCCAAAGGGGGAACCACCTGCACTGCCTGTTTCCACAGAAGAGAAAGAATGCCCTGACGGAGTGCCAGTTACTTGGCAGGGAGAGAGGGCCACAGGGTTAGACAAATCCCAGTTGGCAGAACAATGTCTCCAAACTTGATCCTATAGCCTGACTGAACAAGGTCCAACACCCAAGTGCCTCAAGTAGATGCCAGCCAAGCCAGAAGAAATCTTCAGACATGTCCTCCAACCACCATATCCTGCAGTGCCATCATATAGTCAGGAACGCGGCTTGGCCAGGGGAAATTTGCCCTTCTGATCCCTCCCCTTCCTGAAAGGAAATCACCCCTGAGATCTTAAAAACTGCCACCTAGGAGGCTAATGCATAGGAGATTTGCGCTGAAAAAGTCTATACCCCTGTCCTGATTTTAAAGACGAAGAATGTTTATTTTTCTTGAAAAGTTTGAAGGCGAGATTCTAACTCCGGCCCAATCAACAGAGACCCTTGAAACTGCAATTTGAGCACAGGCGCAGCATCAGTCTTCCAATCTCTCAAGACAAGATTACGATTGGCTGGAACGCAGGCCCCTTCTGTCAGAGCCGATGCCCTTATAACATCAAAGGAAATGTCCGACAAAAACTCCACGTGCCTCTCAATGAGCTCCAGGATTCCAGGGTAGTGCGAGGATTTATCCAAGGCCCTACATAGAGAATTAAGAATGGAAATCAGGGACTGAGCCACATCAGTCCCATAAATCCCAGCCTGCAAAGCCAGATGAACCCCAGAATACACCTTGCTCAGGGATCCATCAACCTTCTTATCAACTGGATCCATCAGCACAGCGTCCTCTGCCAAAGAAGTGTTGCCGACCAGGCTGGCCACAAAGGTATTCACCAGAATGGAATCTGAGAAATCCGCCTGCATATCATGCAACAGATAAAGCTTAGCCATAAAATGTGGCAGCAGAATTTTATCAAGATCCCTCCATTCTTGCTGCATCACCTCTTTAATACAGGCATGAATTGAGACATCCACTTGAATTTTGAAATAGGTGTAAAAGGGCAGAAGAAGAAGTCTCATGAACCTCCTTACCTGAAACCCCATATTGACTTTAACATGACGAACCAGTCCTGGAAACTGATCCTTCCGAATGTACTTACCAGTTAACTTCTCCAGAGCAGGACCCTCATCACAAGAAGTAGATGAAGGAGAAGCAGCCATCTACGGTGCCCACCGCCTGCCACCAGTCCCCATTTCCAATAAAGTCTTTCTTATTGTAGGAGGCTGGCCTGCCTTATACTGGGTACCTTGTGGTACTTACACCTTGTGCCAGGTCCAGTTATGCCTTATTAGTAGAATAGAGGTGTTCTAGCAGCTTAGGCTGATAGAGGTAGCCATAGCAGAGCAGCTTAGGCTGAACTAGGAGACATGCAAAGCTCCTACTATACCACTTATATCATATAGCACTATATCATAAGAAAACACAATACTCAGAGTTACTAAAAATAAAGGTACTTTATTTTAGTGATAATATGCCTAAAAGTATCTCACAGGATATACTCCCTTAGGAGGTACGTAATATACACAAATTATATGCACACAAACCAAAATCAGGTAAGTAATAGTTAGAAAAGTAGTGCAAACAATTTAGAACACAATAGAATGCAATAGGGAGAAATAGGCCTAGGGGCAACACAAACCATATACTCCAAAAGTGGAATTCGAACCACAAATAGACCCCAGGCCTAGTGTAGTGTATAGAGGGTCGCTGGGAGGGTAAGAAAACACTTAGGGTGTCCAAGATACCACAAGCCAAGACCCTAAAAAGTAGGAGTAAAGTTACCCTACTTCCCCAGAAAGACAGTAAAGACGAGATAGGGGATTCTGCAAGGACAACAACTGACTGCAAAACACTGAAGACGGATTCCTGGACCTGAGGACCTTTAAAGGAAGGGGACCAAGTCCAAGAGTCACGCAAGTGTCCAGGGGTGGGCAGGAGCCCACTAAACCCCGGATGAAGGTGCAAAAGGGCTGCCTCTGGGTGGAAGAAGCCAAAGATTCTGCAACAACGGAAGGTGCCAGGGACTTCTCCTTTGGTCAGAAGATGTCCCACGGCGTGCTGGAGGACGCAGAGTTGCTTCCACGCAGAAATACCACAAACAAGCCTTGCTAGCTGCAAGAGTCTCGGTTGAGGATTTTGGGTGCTGCTAAGGCCCAGGAAGGACCAGGAGGTCGCCCCTTGGAGGAGGAGACAGGGGGGCGCTCAGCAACACGTAAAGCCCACGCAGAAGCAGGCAGCATCCGCAGAAGCACCTGAACAGGCATTAAGAAGATCTGAGGACAGCGATCGACTCAGAGTCAGAAAGGAGGGTCCCACAACATCGGAGTCCAACTCAGCAAGTTGGGCAATGCAGGACGGAATGCTGGGGAACTGGGCTAGGCTGTGCATGAAGGAAACCTTGCAAAAGTGCACAGAAGCCCGAGCAGCTGCAGTTCACGCGGTACACAGAATTACTGTCTGGCGTGGGGAGGCAAAGACTTACCTCCACCAAATTTGGACAGAAGGGCCACTGGACTGTCGAAGACACTTGGACCTAGCTCCTGTGTTCCAGGGACCACGCTCATCAGGATGAGAGGGGACCCTGAGGATCGGTTATGCAGACGTTTGGTGCCTGCGTTGGCAGGGGGAAGATTCTGTCGACCCACGGGAGATTTCTTCTTGGCTTCCAGTGCAGGGTGAAGGCAGACAGCCCTCAGAGCATGCACCACCAGGAAACGGTCGAGAAAGCCGGCAGGATGAGGCGCTACAATGTTGCTGGTAGTCTTCTTGCTACTTTGTTGCGGCTATGCAGGCTTTCTGGAGCAATCAGCGGTCGATCCTTGGCAGAAGTCGAAGAGGGAAGTGCAGAGGAACTCTGGTGAGCTCTTGCATTCGTTATCTGGTGATATGCCCACAGGAGAGACCCTAAATAGCCCACAGAGGAAGATTGGCTACTGAGAAAGGTAAGCACCTATCAGGAGGGGTCTCTGACGTCACCTGCTGGCTCTGGCCACTCTGAGCTATCCATTGTGCCCTCACACCTCTGCATCCAAGATGGCAGAGGTCTGGGACACATTGGAGGAGCTCTGGGCACCTCCCCTGGAAGGTGCTAATCAGGGGAGTGGTCACTCCCCTTTCCTTTGTCCAGTTTTGCGCCAGAGCAGGGCTGGGGGATCCCTGAACCGGTGTAGACTGGCTTATGCAGAGAGGGCACCATTTGTGCCCTTCAAAGCATTTCCAGAGGCCAGGAGAGGCTACTCCTCCCAGGCCCTTCACACCTATTTCCAAAGGGAGAGGGTGTAACACCCTCTCTCAGAGGAAATCCTTTGTTCTGCCTTCCTGGGACCAGGCTGCCCAGGCCCCAGGGGGGCAGAAACCTGTCTGAGGGGTTGACACTAGCAGTAGCTGCAGTGGAGACCCCAGAAAGTTAGTTTGGCAGTACCCTCTGTGCTGGAGACCCAGAATGGTATTGGGGTGACAATTCCATGATCCTAGATATGTCACATGGCAATGTTCGGAGTTACCAATGTGACGCTACATATAGGTATTGACCTATATGTAGTGCACGCGTGTAATGGTGTCCCCGCACTCACAAAGTCTGGGGAATTTGCCCTGAACAATGTGGGGGCACCTTGGCTAGTGCCAGGGTGCTCACACACTAAGTAACTTTGCACCTAACCTTCACCAAGTGAGGGTTAGAATATAGGTGATTTATAAGTTACTTATGTGAAGTGCAAAATGGCTGTGAAATTACGTGGACGATATTTCACTCAGGCTGTAGTGGCAGTCCTGTCTAGGAATTGTCTGAGCTCCCTATGGGTGGCAAAAGAAATGTTGCAGCTCATAGGGATCTCTTGGAACCTCAATACCCTTGGTACCTAGTTACCAGATAAAAGGGAATTATAAGGGTGTTCCAGTGTGCCAATGAGAATTGGTAAAATTAGTCACTAGCCTGCAGTGGCAATTTTAAAAGCAGAGAGAGCATAACACTGAGGTTCTGGTTAGCAGAGCCTCAGTGATACAGTTAGGCACCACACAGGGAACACAAACGGGGCACACTTTATGAGCACTGGGGTCCTGACTAGCAGGATCCTAGTGACACATAGGCAAAAATGAACATACATACAGTAGAAATGGGGGTAACATGCCAGGCAAGATGGTACTTTCCTTCACTTATAAGGTGCTGCATCCACCCCATGGCCTGACAGCCTAGAAGGAGAGCGAGAAGGTGGAAGGAAAGAAGAAGAGGAGTCAGAGGAACCTCCCATATGCTGTCTCTTATAGGAATGCTTCCCCATTGCACACTACTAAAAAATGCCAGCAATCCACAAACAGTGACTATATCTAAAAGGACAAAGTGCCCGCCAGGAGGTACTCACCCAGTCATTCCCCACACTGAAATAGCTCACTGCCAGCCATCCCCAACCAGCTGGAGTGAGAACGAGGCAGCGCAACCAATGCGCCTGCTTGCAAGTGTCTCAGAGCAACTGGAAGTCAGGCAAGCGCAAGGCTTCCTGCTACCCTGAAAAAAATACTCCTCCCACCCCAGGATTCTGCCGGAAAGTAATACACCCTGAAGCAATCCACAGACCTCGCTGGGGAAGGACATCTGTGAGTCCCATGGAGCCGCCCATGACCACTGAGGCACAACAAAAAGGTTGTGATGAAGAGAGGGACCCTCCACAAGCCCAGTAAGCCGGAGGGTCCCCCCAAAAAACCTTGACAAGACCAGCAGGTCGAGGGAATTGCTGGACCAACCTCGTATTACCGCACAAACCAGCAGAAACCAAACCGGCAGCTGTCCTTGCCCCGCAGGAAGAGCTCCCTCAGTCCTCGGTTTCATTCTGTCGGAAGACAGACAAAAAGGGCATGAGGAATGCTGGGAAAGTACACTTAAGTACTACCTAGGGGAAGGGGATGGGGCAGGGTACCAGCATTCCTCGTGTTATTTGTCTCTGCCGTGGGAATGGATTATCTCCACTTTGTGTGGTGTGGGACGAGGAGTAGAGGGATCTGGGGGTAATAGATCGTGCCATTCTGCATTACTCCTGTTTGAAGAGCAAAAACGACGAAGTGATTGCAGCCTTCATAACCTTCAGGTTATTGACAGCCAAAGGGTCGACAACTGTTCTGCAGTCAGCACAATAAAGAATTCGAGCTGTTATCACAGGTTTGTATTATTGCATTTAATGTATGCTTCCGTGGATGCAGTTGTCATTAATATCCCTCTTACCACAGGATATAAATGTATGAATGTGTGGCCGTGGCGATACCAACTGTTTTAGTGTACAATTTTATCTGTGCACTTTACAGTGAAATGTGCACCTACATCTTTACACTTCAGTCTGGAAGCATGGAAGAGACAATGTCGACTCCTAAGCAATGTGAACATAAAGCAGCCTCACTGCTAGCAGTGTCAGTTCCTCATGATTTTGTTCTTTGCACTTTATACGCCCAGTTTGCACCAACTTCTATGTATTTTCGTATGGGTAAACCAGGATCCATAACATCGGGGGCCAGAGTGGCACTTATTACAGCACAATTAAGTGGCAGAAGACCAGTCAGTGCATTTTCCTTTAACCTCTACCCGCCCCTCATGCTGAACTACTGGTCTCTAAAAGCTCCAGGACCACGCACTTAATAGTGTTGATGTTTTTTTTAACACGTCTTTTCATTGTTTTAAAATGTAAATCTTTGCACCATGTTGTAAAATTTGTTTTGGTTTTAGTTAACTGAAATAAACATACTTTGACTTTGATTGAATATTTAGGACAACAATTTATTTTAGTTAGCTGCCACTAAGAAAATAGTGTAATAAGGCAATTCTTGCAAGACCCGCGTGACATAAACGTGCCAGGGTCTTAAAAACTGGATTGTAACTCAAGTATACTTCCCAGACGTCGACGGCTTCGGTAAAGGCTTGGTTTAAATGTAAGACTGTGGCAAATGTCTCTAAGTCATTACATTGAAGCCCTACCAAGTACTTGACAAATTGATGCACATATTCCACAAACAGATGTTCAGCGGGCTCTCAAGATCAAAACTGTTGCTTGAATTCCTGATTATTAAAATGTAGCAAGTAAGGTCTTTTTGCACCATAAATGTAGAGTTCATTGTGTTTTGCTGTTAGAAATTACTACTGTGTCTTTAGGTGATAACGCTGGTGTGTATGTTATTGTTTTTATTCGCCCCACTGTTTCTTGATTATGATAATGTGGATGAACACAAATGTGTAGGATAGTTTTCCACGTTACGAAGTTCTCAAGACAAAACGTATTGGCTAAGATATTACGTTCTAACATACATTTCAGGGCATTTCAGAAGACAAGCTATTGGTGTATTAAAGTTGAACTGCACAACGGAACACAGAACTTAAACTCACAAAGCAATGCAGAATTAAAACTCGTAAAAAATACTCACTAAAAAAATATATTAGTCGGTACCACTAAAGTTGATAAGCTGAATGATACAAGGCTTTTTGTGACTTCAATATTGATGGCTAGAAAACCCTAGGGACAAACGTTGAAGAATTTAAAAACAGTTTAAAACAATTACCATTACCTAAACTTAAATAAAAAGCATGGTTAAATAAGAATATTTCGCCAAGTTAAGTCTTAAGAGCTCAAAAGGCATTACCATTGGAAATATCACCAGCTTAAATGGAAAAACAGTTGATTTCTACGAAGTAAAAGTTTTCCACTGTGCAGCCACCGTTTTAATGATGCCAGTTAAAGACACAGATTTGCAAATGATAATCACAAATTATATTAATATCTAAGTGTGCCAGGTATCTCCAGAGCTGTGCTAGTTATAGTCTGATTTCTATTAATTTATCAAGATGTGTAGGAACACATATGCCTCCAGTGGAGTTTACTGATTGCAGTTCTAGGAGTTACAGATCAGACTTTGTATGAAGGAAGGAAAGCTGAAGCAATCGTAGACAGCTTCTAGTATTATACAGTACAATAACTCTCGATTGCACCTATCTCTCTTATTATGATTGGATGCTGAAATGGACCAAAACAAAATTACCTGTTTCTTCTTACTTGGAATTAACCCCTTAGCTGCTGGGCCTTTTCCCCCCCAGTGCTGAGCCCTTTTTTGGCTATTTGGGGTAGTTCGCGCTTAGGGCTTCATAACTTTTTGTCCACATAATCTAACCACGCCAAATTTGCGTCCTTTTTTTCCAACATCCTAGGGATTCTAATGGTACACAGAGTTTGTGGTTTCCCCTGGAGGAGACCAAGAAAATAGCCAAAATACAGTGAAAATTTTGTTTTTTCCAAAAAAATGGGAAAAAAAGGGCTGCCGAAGAAGGCTTGTGTTTTTTTCCCTGAAAATGCCATCAACAAAGGGTTTCTGGTCCTGAAATCCCTATCTTCCCACCTTTCAGGAACGGGCAGACTTGAATCAGAAAACCACATTTTTCAACACAAATTTGGCATTTTACTGGACATACCCCATTTTTACTATATTTGGTGCTTTCAGCCTCCTTCCAGTTAGTGACAGGAATGGGTGTGAAACCAATGCTGGATCCCGGAATGCTAAACATTTCTGAAAACTAGACAAAATTCTGAATTCAGCGAAGGGGTCATTTGTGTAGATCCTACAAGGTTTTCCTACAGAAAATAACAGCTGAAATAAAAAAATATTGAAATTGAGCTGAAAACAACAGCCATTTTTCTTTATGCTTTACTCTGTAACTTTTTCCTGCGATGTCAGATTTCTGAAAGCAATATACCGTTTTGTCTGCTGGACTCTTCTGGTTGCGGGGATATAAAGGGCTTGTAGGTTCATCAAGAACCCTAGGTACGTAGAGCCAATAAATGAGCTGCACCCTGCAGTTGGTTTTCATTCTATACTGGGTATGCAGCAATTCATTTGCTGAAATATGAAGAGTGAAAAAGAGGTATCAAGAAAACCTTTGCATTTCCAAAATGTGATCAAGATAAGGTTTTGAGGAGCAGTGGTTATTTGCACATCGCTGAATTCCGAGGTGCCCATACTAGCATGTGAATTGCAGGGCATTTCTCAAATAGACGTCTTTTTTACACACTCTCTTATATTTGGAAGGAAAAAATGTAGAGAAAGATAAGGGGCAATAACACTTGTTTTGCTATTCTATGTTCCCCCAAGTCTCCCGATAAAAATAATACCTCACTTGTGTGGGTAGGCCTAGTGCCCGCGACAGGAAATGCCCCAAAACACAACATGGACACATCCTATTTTTTTTATAGAAAACTCAGCTGTTTTTTCCAAAGTGCCTACCTGTAGATTTTGTCCTCTAGCTCAGCCGGCACATAGGGAAACCTACCAAACCTGTGCATTTTTGAAAACTAGAGACCTAGGGGAATCCAAGATGGGGTGACTCTTGGGGCTCTGACCAGGTTATGTTACCCAGAATCCTTTGCAAACCTCAAAAAGTGGCTAAAAAAACAAGTTTTCCTCACATTTCGGTGACAGAAAGTTCTGGAATCTGAGAGGAGCCTCAAATTTCCTTCCACCCAGCGTTCCCTTAAGTCTCGCAATAAAAATGTTACCTCACTTGTGTGGGTAGGCCTAGCGCCTGCGACAGGAAACGCCCCAAAGCGCAACGTGGACACATCCAAATTTTTGGAAGAAAACAGAGGTGTTTTTTGCGAAGTGCCTACCTGTAGATTTTGGCCTCTAGCTCAGCCGGCACCTAGGGAAACATACCAAACCTGTACATTTCTGAAAACTAGAGACCTAGGGGAATCTAAGGAGGGGTGACTTGCAGGGCTCGGACCAGGTTCTGTTACCCAGAATCCTTTGCAAACCTCAAAATTTGGCTAAAAAAACACATGTTCCTCACATTTCTGTGGCAGAAAGTTCGGGAATCTGAGAGGAGCCACAAATTTCCTTCCACCCAGCGTTCCCCCAAGTCTCCCGATAAAAATGATACCTCACTTGTGTGGGTAGGCCTAGCGCCTGCAACAGGAAACGCCCCAAAGCGCAACGCGGAAACATACACATTTTTGGAAGAAAACAGAGGTGTTTTTTGCGAAGTGCCTACCTGTAGATTTTGGCCTCTAGCTCAGCCGGCACCTAGGGAAACTTACCAAACCTGTGCATTTCTGAAAACTAGAGACCTAGGGGAATCCAAAGAGGGGTGACTTGCGGGGCTCGGACCAGGTTCTGTTACCCAGAATCCTTTGCAAACCTCAAAATTTGGCTAAAAAAACACATGTTCCTCACATTTCTGTGGCAGAAAGTTCTGGAATCTGAGGGGAGCCACAAATTTCCTTCCACCCAGCGTTCCCCCAAGTCTCCCAATAAAAATGATACCTCACTTGTGTGGGTACGCCTAGCGCCTGGGACAGGAAACGCCCCAAAGCGCAACGTGGACACATACACATTTTTGGAAGAAAACAGAGGTGTTTTTTGCGAAGTGCCTACCTGTAGATTTTGTCCTCTAGCTCAGCCGGCACCTAGGGAAACATACCAAACCTGTACATTTCTGAAAACTAGAGAGCTAGGGGAATCCAAGGAGGGGTGACTTGCAGGGCTCGGACCAGGTTCTGTTACCCAGAATCCTTTGCAAACCTCAAAATTTGGCTAAAAAAACACATGTTCCTCACATTTCTGTGGCAGAAAGTTCTGGAATCTGAGAGGAGCCACAAATTTCCTTCCACCCAGCGTTCCCTTAAGTCTCCCGATAAAAATGATACCTCACTTGTGTGGGTAGGCCTAGCGCCTGCGACAGGAAACGCCCCAAAGCGCAACGTGGACACATACACATTTTTGGAAGAAAACAGAGGTGTTTTTTGCGAAGTGCCTACCTGTAGATTTTGGCCTCTAGCTCAGCCGGCACCTAGGGAAACCTACCACACCTGTGCATTTCTGAAAACTAGAGACATAGGGAAATCCAAGGAGGGGTGACTTGCGGGGCTCGGACCAGGTTCTGTTACCCAGAATCCTTTGCAAACCTCAAAATTTGGCTAAAATAACACATGTTCCTCACATTTCTGTGGCAGAAAGTTCTGGAATCTGAGGGGAGCCACACATTTCCTTCCACCCAGCGTTCCCCCAAGTCTCCCAATAAAAATGATACCTCACTTGTGTGGGTACGCCTAGCGCCTGCGACAGGAAACGCCCCAAAGCGCAACGTGGACACATACAAATTTTTGGAAGAAAACAGAGGTGTTTTTTGCGAAGTGCCTACCTGTAGATTTTGGCCTCTAGCTCAGCCGGCACCTAGGGAAACATACCAAACCTGTACATTTCTGAAAACTACAGACCTAGGGGAATCCAAGGAGGGGTGACTTGCAGGGCTCGGACCAGGTTCTGTTACCCAGAATCCTTTGCAAACCTCAAAAATTTGGCTAAAAAAACACATGTTCCTCACATTTCTGTGGCAGAAAGTTCTGGAATCTGAGAGGAGCCACAAATGTCCTTCCACCCAGCGTTCCCCCAAGTCTCCCGATAAAAATGATACCTCACTTGTGTGGGTAGGCCTAGCGCCTGCGACAGGAAACGCCCCAAAGCGCAACGTGGACACATACAAATTTTTGGAAGAAAACAGAGGTGTTTTTTGCGAAGTGCCTACCTGTAGATTTTGGCCTCTAGCTCAGCCGGCACCTAGGGAAACCTATCAAACCTGTGCATTTCTGAAAACTAGAGACCTAGGGGAATCCAAGGAGGGGTGACTTGCGGGGCTCGGACCAGGTTCTGTTACCCAGAATCCTTTGCAAACCTCAAAATTTGGCTAAAAAAACACATGTTCCTCACATTTCTGTGGCAGAAAGTTCGGGAATCTGAGAGGAGCCACAAATTTCCTTCCACCCAGCGTTCCCCCAAGTCTCCCGATAAAAATGATACCTCACTTGTGTGGGTAGGCCTAGCGCCTGCGACAGGAAACGCCCCAAAGCGCAACGTGGACACATACACATTTTTGGAAGAAAACAGAGGTGTTTTTTGCGAAGTGCCTACCTGTAGATTTTGGCCTCTAGCTCAGCCGGCACCTAGGGAAACTTACCAAACCTGTGCATTTCTGAAAACTAGAGACCTAGGGGAATCCAAGGAGGGGTGACTTGCGGGGCTCGGACCAGGTTCTGTTACCCATAATCCTTTGCAAACCTCAAAATTTGGCTAAAAAAACACATGTTCCTCACATTTCTGTGGCAGAAAGTTCTGGAATCTGAGAGGAGCCACAAATTTCCTTCCACCCAGCGTTCACCCAAGTCTCCCGATAAAAATAATACCTCACTTGTGTGGGTAGGCCTAGCGCCCGCGACAGGAAACGCCCCAAAGCGCAACGTGGACACATACAAATTTTTGGAAGAAAACAGAGGTGTTTTTTGCGAAGTGCCTACCTGTAGATTTTTGCCTCTAGCTCAGCCGGCACCTAGGGAAACCTACCAAACCTGTACATTTCCGAAAACTAGAGACCTAGGGGAATCCAAGGAGGGGTGACTTGCGGGGCTCGGACCAGGTTCTGTTACCCAGAATCCTTTGCAAACCTCAAAAAGTGGCTAAAAAAACAAGTTTTCCTCAAATTTCGGTGACAGAAAGTTCTGGAATCTGAGAGGAGCCACAAATTTCCTTCCACCCAGCGTTCCCCCAAGTCTCCCGATAAAAATGATACCTCACTTGTGTGGGTAGGCCTAGCGCCCGCGACAGGAAATGCCCCAAAACACAACGTGGACACATCACATTTTTTCATAGAAAACAGTGCCTACCTGTGGATTTTGGCCTCTTGCTCAGCCGGCACCTGGGGAAACCTAGCAAACCAGCACATTTTTGAAAACTAGAAACCCAGGGGAATCCAAGATGAGGTGACTTGTGGGGCTCGGACCAGGTTCTGTTACCCAGAATCCTTTGCAAACCTCAAAATGTGGCTAAAATAATATGTTTTCCTCACATTTCGGTGACAGAAAGTTCTGGAATCTGAGAGGAGCCACAAATTTCCTTCCACCCAGCGTTCCCCCAAGTCTCCCGATAAATATGATACCTCACTTGTGTGGTTAGGCCTGGTGCCTGCAACAGGAATAGATCACACAACGGTCAATGTTGGTCCTTACGTGAGGCAGCTGTTGACCCTGGGGTGATCCATTCCTGACACAGGCACTAGGTGTAGGCACTCAAGTGGGGTAGTGTTTTTATCAGGACAGGTGAGGAGTCACTGGGTGGAAGGAATGTTGTGGATCCCAGCATATTCCTGTAGTTTGTGTGACAGAAATGCGAGAAAAATTGAGTTTTTTTTCAACATTTCAGCTTTGCAGGGTATTCTGGGTAAGAAAACTTTGGGGAATACACACAAGTCCCACCTCTGTGGACTCCCCCGAATGTCTAGTTTCCGGAAATGTTTGGGTTTAGTGTGTATCTCTATATGGACGCCGAATCCAGGACCAAAAACACAGGTGCCTGCCTTACAAAACCAGTTTGTTTTGCCATAGATAATTTTGATGTCTCCACAATATGATTTGGGTGGTGGAATTTGGGGCTGAACTAAATTGGGGAGCTCCCAAGAGAGCACTCTCTCTCTGCTTGCCGCCGCATTCACCTGCTCTCTGGGTTGTCCTAACCCACTATTACCCAGTTGCACGAACAGCTTGCGAAGGGACAGCAGGACTGTCCTCATCACCTCCCTCATAATGTACTGGAAGAGGAGTTATCGAATGGGACTCCTCTGACTGAAAAATCACTCCCAGAGTCTGCGCCATTGTCCTATCCCTCAGATGCTGTCTCAGTATCTGATGTCTCAGTCTCTGATCCTATGTCAGAGCGGTCCTCTATAACCCGAGTGCAGGCAGCAGTCATCCATCAAGATGCCATCTCTGCTATTGGCTAAACTGTTGCTCTAAAACACTAGCCTACGTAGACAGTCACAAAATCGATGGTGTGTGAGATACGTGCAACAATAGAGGCCAACTTACCTGCGCTTCTTCCCTCAATCAGCACGTACTTTCAAGACACTCAAAAAACACCTTGTCACATACCATTCGTCACAGTCTTTAGCTCCTCCTGCGCCCAGTCCAACAATCATTATTGGTGCTCCCACTCCCTCCTCCTCGGATTCCCTCATTACCACCCAGCAAAAGTGCCCTTCATCTCTCCATAGACTTTACTAATGTACTCAGCTATTTACATAAAATACAGATTTGCTCTTTGCAGTAGGCATATAAACCTTCTGCGCTTCTTTATGGCACTAAAACTGCCACTAGACAAGTCGGACCCTTTTCCCCCCAGGGAAACCACACACATATTGACAAAAGTGATATATATATGACAGCCAACCACCTGAAACTCAACTCAAGCAAAACCGAAATAATCCTCTTTGGCCCACACAAAAACACCTGGGACCCCTCATGGTGGACACCACGTTAGGCCCTGCACCCACCCCCGCCAACCACGCATGCAACCTCAGCATCATCCTAGACTCCTCCCTCTCGATGACCCAACAAATCAACGCTCTCACCTCCTCATGCTTCAACACACTCCGTATACTGAAAAACATTCAAATGGATCCCCACACAGACCAGAAAAACTGTCACTCACGCACTCATCAGCAGCAGGCTTGATTACGGAAACGCCCTCTACGCTGGCACCACTCTAAAACTCAAGCGCAAACTACACGCATCCAGAACTCAGCAGCACGACTCATCCTCGACCTCCGCCGACACGAACACATCTCTCCACACCTCAAATCCCTCCACTGGCTCCCCATTGACAAAAGGATCACCTTCATGATCCTCATCCTCGCACACAAATCATTCCACAACACAGGCCCTGCCTACCTCAACGAGAGTCACCTTCCACACCCCCACACAAAACGTCCGCTCAGCTGACCTCTCTCTCGCCTCTGTCCCCCGCATCAAACACACCACCACCGGGGGCAGATCCTTCTCCTACCTTGCACCCAAAACCTGGAACGCCCTCACAACCCACCTTCGCAAGACCCAAAACCTACTTCTTTTTAGGAAGGGCCTCAAAACCTGGCTTTTCGAACAGTGAACCTCCCAGCCCCTTTCCCTCCCCCCGCCCCCCCAGCGCCTTGAGACCCTCACGGGTGAGTAGCGCGCTTTATAAATCTCTCTGATTGATATAGATCTACCTCTATATATATATATATCTATCTACATAGATATATCTTTAGATATATCCATGTACCTAGATATATATATCTACATAGATATGTATAGATCTATATCTATCTATTTTTTTTTAGTTTTTGTATGGTTTCCTTGGGGGCCAAAATGGCCCCCAGGGAAACCCTACAACATCTAAAAAAAAATATTGCCCCCACAGGGGGTCACCCTGCCCACGGGCGACCCCCTGTCATTTTATTTTATTTATTTATTTTTTTAAAAAAAAAAAAATCCTCTGGGGGGGGGGGGGGGGGGCTTGCCCAGGGGGCACCTACTGTTTTTTTAAAATAAAAATTATGCCGGGGGGGCGGCCCGTTTTCCGAGGTGGCGGCCCCCCCAAAGTGAAATCCCTGGCGTCTAGTGGTGTTTCCTGGCCCCCGATCGCAGCTGTGCTGCGATCGGAGGCCAGGAAACACTTTCAGAAGGCCTCGTAAGAAAGGGGAGACTCTCCCCTTTCTTACGAGGCCTTCTGAAACTGTTTCTGAAAAGCTGTGCTGCGATCGGGGGCCAGAAACAGTTTCAGAAGGCCTCGTAAGAAAGGGGAGAGTCTCCCCTTTCTTACGAGGCCTTCCCGAACGTGGGAAAGGCCGTTTTCCCCATCAAAGCAGGAAGCGGCCGTAAGGCTGCTTCCTGCTTTGATGGGGAAAACACCTTTGAAACGTCAGCGCGCCTCGCAGCGCGCTGACGTCACAAAGGGGCGGGTGGGGGGCAGGGGGGAGAAACGGAAGCTTCCGTGTCTCCCGGGGGAAGGTTTTTTAAAAAAAAAATCCTCGGGTGCGATGCACCCGAGGATTTATTAATACCCTTCCTGGTGTCGGCCACTGGTCGTGACCCGCACCAGGGAGGGTGTGTGGGCCCAACAGGTTAACAGACATTTTTGGAATGGTTTTTTGAATGCTTAAAAGCACTATAAAGGTGTTCAATTACTGTAAAACACTAATCACTTTGTACCTGGTTATAATAAATTCCATAAAGGCACCAAGAAAGGTTGTCTGTTCTCTCCATTTTTATTCCATATTGCAATACATCGTTGATGTCTGCTCTACTTCCAGGCAAGACCATCACGAGTATAAACACCAAAATAGAGGAATACAGAAGCCTACTTTCGAAAGTTGGTATCTTGATCCCTGCTTCCTTTATACCTTCTGTTTGAACCTTTTCAGGCATTTCTGGCAAGTCTGGTAGGTGGTCCACAAACCTGCCACGTCATCAGAGGCTAAGGCCTCTGCTGGCCTGGTGTAGGATATCTCACTAGACACACATCCTACAAACCTGGCAGAGATATTTAAAGTTGTGGCCTTTGCTGAGCAGGCACCATATTTCTAATGCCTGCCCTTAAGTTTTTTTTTGTTTTCCAGAATCAAACCATGATGCAGAATATTGATGCTGAAAAACAAAATAAAACTGGCCCTGGAGAGAAGGCAGTATTCTCTCTGTGGCTGAGGACCACTGAGTGATTTCCATGCCTATCATTGCCAGGCAGAGTAGATGGGCATTCAGAGATGTTAACCCAGTGCTAACTTAACCTCTACATGAAGTGGTGGAACAACGAGTTTGGCAGAGCAGGTAAACCACTGAATTATAGCAGTGATCCTGTGCTGACAACCCCTAATTGTACCTGTGAGAAAGTGAATTAATAATTGGTTTTTAGTCCAACACAAATAATAAGGTCACAGCCTTGTTAGGTGATGTTACAAGTTTCAGTAACTTAAATTTTAACTTAATCTCTCATTTCTTTGGCACAGAACAGGCAGTCTTAACTTTAGAAAATGTGACAAATATTTATGAGTGACAAAATATTTATGAAGTCAAAAACACAACACAATAAAAACCCCATGCCAATTTATAAAAATAGAGAATAATTTAATGAGCAAAATAATACCAAAATTACAAAAACAAAATAAGGAGAACTAGAGATATAATTTTTTTAAGTTTCAAGTAGAAATAGCAATAAAAAGCATATTGTGTCAATGGTTGCAGTAGACTGGAAATTGGTAATATGCAGGCAGTATACACCAACCAGACTCGACCCAGTCAGATCTCTTACCTTGAGACTTCAGTCTTTTTTCTGTAAATCAAGATATTTTGAGAAAAGGTAGCATACTGTATCAGAGAAGGTCTCCATGAAATTGGATAGGAGATGGATGACGCCTGTTGAAGCTGTTGTTGTTGACGGTAAAAGCTTTGAGTGAGTGAAATTCATATCTTGCAGACAGGAAAGCCCTGTTACTCCACTCACCAACCCAGTGTTCACCTGTCCAATGACCTCTATTTGGCAACCCACAATTGAAGTGTACTCACCTGGGGAAATGACATTTACATAGTGTGTGTAGTACAGGGACTGACATGACTACAACTCCCAGCACGCACTATTTCTATATCTCCGAACACCAGACCAACTGTCACTTGCCCAAAGACCCCTGTTTGTTATCTATCAAAATAGGGGTACACACCTGGGGTGATAACACTTTGTCAAGTGTTGTAGTACAGGCACTGACATCATTACCACAATTCCCAGCATGGACTAGTCCTGTTACTACAAACACTAGCGCAGTGTTCTCTAGTCCAAAGGAGCCTGACTGGCAACTCACTCCCAATTGAAGTTTACTTACTATGGAGGATACCATTTGTCAAATATTTGGGAACAGAGAGAGTCTGAGTAGAATGGAGAGTGACCTGACTACAAATCTCAGGGGGCACTGTTCCAGTAACTCCAAAAACCAGAACATTGGTCACTTGTCCAAACACTCTTCCCTGCTAACTGTCAATTGAGGTTTACTCACCTGGGAGTGACGAAGATGCAGATCACGCTCAACTGTGATATTTGTCTGCCCCCCCAACTCCATCATGACGAGCTAACCTAAGATTTAGCATTTGAGGACAGGAAGGACACCTTACCCAGTGTGTAAAACCACAATCCCACATGCCTCAAAATGCATCACCAAAATGGTATTGGCAACAGACACATTCATAATGCATTGACCACATGATGGCTCCAGTCACATATATAACAAATTTCTGGGTCTTTCTGCATAACAATCAACTAGGACTCAAAATGGCCAAAGGCATATTGGAGAGCCACTGTTTTTCCTGCAGTGGTCACAAGATGACATTCTCAGGCCATCCTCCCAAGGGTTAATGATCTGCACATTTTAGCAGCTGCTTGACTTAGATGGAATTGGCATGCTTCACAAATGCCAGGTCAATACAACCAATATCATGGCTACTTGCCACAATAAGAATAACTGTAAAATAATTTTGTACAAGGTCCATGTTTAGTGGAACACTAAAATGTTGGAGGTAGATGTCACAATACAACCAGTGACATATCTTTCACATCAACAGGTCAAGCTACCACTGGGCACAAAGAGGCCACAGAAGAGACTGCCACTACCCCCTGGATGAAGTCCTCTGTGAAGAGGTTTTTCCTGGATGTATGCGCATGGAATATGTTTTTGGCCAATCTGGGCAACCTAGTCGGACACCAACAGTGAGTGTCACTGGGGCCACATCAACACCTCCCTACATCAAAGGCAACCATTCACCCCAACCTGTATTCCGAGCACACTGTGTACTATCTCGTGCCCCCCAGCCATGGATCCTGATTTGCACGATAATACTTCCAAGAATCAGGGTCCATGACCCAGTAGGAGAGGGCAGCCTGTGCAAGGGCACAGGTCCATGGGGGCTGGAGTGCATGGGAGGGATGATGTGAGCCAGCAAGTTGAGGCCACCTGGGCTGCTCCTGGCAGAACACCATCAGCCATTTCTTGGGGGTTTATCAGGAGTCCGAAGGAGTGAAGGGCCAGGTCTTGACTGAACTCAGGGAAATCAAGCAGCTACAGAGGGATGTTCCATAGGGATATGCATTAACAGTGGAATGCTCACTATACCAACATGGCTGCCCTAACAGGGGTGATGAGGAACATTAACATCACCCTGAGCAGGACTTTACAACACCACTCTAGTCTTTTCTTTGGCACATCACCACCAGGCCCTTCTTCATCGGTGGCAGCCAATGGAAGAGATGTCCTGTCACAGGAAAGAGCCCCAGACACCCCTGCCTCTGTATCAGAAGATTCTCCCACCACACAACTGGGTATGCCTGGTGAAGAATCCCAGTGGTGCGGATGACAAGGCACCTACCACTACCAGAAGGTGACCTCTTCATAAGGGAACTCCTATGTGTGTTACACATTCACTCTGTTAACTGATACTGAACTAAACACCAGTTCCAATGGAAGGAGTACTTCAGACTTTGGACTCCCAGTGGTGTGGCATCTACTTAGCTGATTTCATTCACCATGACTGACACCTTCACTTTATTATTTTTCTTCTTTTCTGTCCAAATTATATTTACTGCATTAGCACTGTAATAAATTCACCCCTCACAAACTCATTCTCTGCTTGCTTAATTTCGACATTTTGCTGTGTAGAGATGTGAACCATATGATGAAGACATGACTTACTTGTGCAAGGAGGGATATGTCACAGGTACACAGTGTCCTGCTCAGGCTCACAACCATTACAGACAAACACATCAATACATTTGTCTGGTCACAACAAACAGTTTATTCAGGAGGACAGCATATAGGCTGCCCATATGTGTGGACCT
Organism: Pleurodeles waltl; assembly: GCF_031143425.1. Classification (NCBI taxonomy): domain Eukaryota; kingdom Metazoa; phylum Chordata; class Amphibia; order Caudata; family Salamandridae; genus Pleurodeles; species Pleurodeles waltl. Next base: position 1,851,781,973 of record NC_090440.1, read on the forward strand.
TTGTGACATAAGAATGTGTGACTCATGCTGAGTCAAAGTACATATTTGAGGCTGCAGCCCCCCAGACCATGGCACTGAGGGAGTTGTAAGACATTGTCCTATTAAAGTGGATGATGTCACCAGCTTGAACCTTATCAGATACCATACCAAAGTAATCCAACATCACATAATCTAAGATACAGACAGATGGCAGTAAAACAGTCCCTGATCACAGGCCCATCATGATCCAATGACTATGCATCTGGTGGTAGGACACAAACATATATCAGTGTTGTGGCACAGGAACTGTGGCCTGCAATGATGAAACATATCTACAGCTATATACAGCTCATGCAAGAAGAGTGTTTAACCAATGTGAAGGGTGAATGCCTTGCTCGCAATTGATAAATACATATTGCATGCCCACATGATGACACACATGATACAGTGGGGGCCCAACACAGCACACAAGACAAGTCCACAAGTCCAATGGGCACGTCTGACCTTCCTCCCAAACACTGTTCAAGCTGCCTTGGCAAAGGTCTCATATACCCCAAATCTGTGAACTACATTATCTGGAACAATCCATGTCCACTTTGTGTGTCAGAACACCATCAGATGCCTACAAATGTCTCACCTCTGAAATGCCCACATGAGGATGTCATGGTGAAGGTACCTATACAAAAACAAAACAAGGAGCATAGGCTTGAAAACATACCTAGCAAGCTCCTGTAAATGTAATTACATTGCATAGAGACTGACACCTACAAAGAAACATCATCAAGGTGGGAATGTGTCAAAGGCTAACCCTTCAAGCAGCCTTTGGCTAAAGATTGAAGAGTATTAGCTCTGTAGTTGTTGCTAAAGCACTCATCTCCACATAGTCTCACAACTAAAGTTAATTCTACAGTCACAGTCATTACATCACAAGACATACACTCATTAAACATAGCTGTTGACGAGCTCAGATCTTCCCGCAAGTCATGTCCTTCCTCTTCACCTCTGTCATCCTCATTTGGCATTTCTTAATTCTCACCCGGTGGCAATGCAGACTCCCCATCTTCTGGGATGTAGGGGATATTCCTCCGCAGGGCAATGTTATGGAGCATGCAGCATGCTAAAGTGATCTGACACACTTTTCTGGGTGAGTAGAGGAGGGCTCCACCAGTCTGGCCAAGACACTTAAATCTGGCCTTCAGGAGCCCAAAAATCCACTCCACTACCTGCCTTCTTCCATGGACCTCATTGAAGCGGACTTCCCCTGGCATTGTTGGATTCCTTAATGGCATCAAAAAACAAGTCTCCTGTTAAGTAATAGGACATATGTGCAGCAATGAGTCACTCACTTCATGTTTGTAGCACCAGACGCTGCACACACACAAACAGGGTAGATGTGACTTACCAACCAGCCAGGCCCTCTCTGGGTACAGTTGTGACATCAGCTGGGATATGGTGCTGTTCTGGATTATGAAGGAATCAAGTTCTGAACCCAGATAATGGGCACAGATATGTGAAATGTAGAGATCTGCCATGCAGACAACTTGCATGTTGATGGAATGGAAGTTCTTTCTGTTGCAGTATACTTTTTCATCAGCCTGCGGTGGGACATAGCCAACATGTGTGCCATCAATGACCCCCACAACATGTGAGGTGCATGCAAAACTATAAAAGTCAGCCTTCACATGGGCTAAATCTTCATGTTGAGGACACTAGTTAGAGCTGTCCAGGTGTTTCAACATTGCTAAGAGGACATTCTTCAACACTAGACGGAACGTAGGTTGGGACATACCATCAGATAGGGCTACTGTATTTTGGAATGACCCTGTGGCTAGGAAGTGCAATACTGACATGACTTGTACAATGGTTGGTATGCTGGTTGGATATCTAATAGCTGCCTTCAGATCTGGCTCCAATTGACAACAAAAGTCCACTATTATTTGTCTATTTAGATTATAGAGCAGGATGATGTGGCATTCTTCAATGGTCTGAAGGACTGGCAGTGGGAAGTAGACTGAGGTTGTTCCATATTCCCTCTCCCTGAGTACCTATGTATGACAAGACATGATTTTTTACATTAGTCAGTGTGTCCACAGCAACATACATGATGCATGTCAAGGATATCATGTGATAAGGTGTTTCTGAATGGATAGACATGGCAACCAGTACAATTTTCAGCTGCAAATAACATAAGGGTCACATGTCCCCACCATGGTTTTTCCGCATATCTGGTCACGACATGTATATGGAGCAAACTCAAAGATGTGCAACACGTGACAGGATATCCCTACCACCAAAATTATCATCAGTGATGGTGGACTGTTACATGCCATCTGTGTCCTGCAACATACTACAATGGAGTTTAAGTAGTAGGACCTTCATGACAAGATAGGATAAGCATGTTTGTGAGGACAAAAATACATTTTTGCAGGTGTGACATAGTTTATATAGCCCAATACAGCATTGGAGGTTGGCAAAATGGTGGCTGTTTGACCTACTCCACTAGACATTAGAAATCAGCCCTGACCGCTAGTGGAAGTCATCATGGCGATAGGCTGTTACAACCGTGGTGGACACAGCCATAGGCTAATGTTGTCAGTGGTGTCCACCAGTGATGACGCCCATGCATGTGATGAATGTGACCATCATGTTCTGCAGATTTACTCACTTGACTCCTGACATTGCTGACTGCAAAACCTCCACAACTTGAGCTGCTGTGTGCTGTCTCTGGGAGCAATCATACCACGCCCAGTAGATGATAGGGCCCTTGCCTCCTCTCCAGAGGAGCTAGAGAGGCTAGTTGATGAGGTCCTACCCCTGTATGAACAGCTATTTGGCTCATCGGTGGAGCAGGTAAGTACCTGATGTGCACAATTCTATATGTACTTCACCATCCTTTCCCTCCTCACAGGCTAGAATGTGCCCATGTGTGCCAGCTAGACTACTTGTGTGCCTGTTGTTGCAGTCTGTGTAGCATCAATGGGATTGACAATGTGCAGCTCTTGGTGGCCAGTGTCATTTGTTGTATTTAGTTACATTGTGTTGTGTGATGTTTTTGGGTCCTATATTCTCCTTGTTTAGGATGCACATAACTAAGGGAGGAGACCTTACTGTCATCCACTGACATCGCTTTCCTCATGATTGTTGTAAATGTCAGACAACATGTATGTGCATGACAGCATAAACCCTGTATGCATGTTATGCGCAGTTAAGAGTAATGTGAGCAATGTGAATAGTGCCACAGATTTCTTAACCCACATGTACTCTTGCTAACTGTTGTGTTAAAGTCCTGAGTCATTCTGCACTTCAGGTTACCACACACACACCACATGACAAATTGCTGTTGACTACATGGTGTACTGTCATGCATGGATGTAATGGGAATGGAGTGTCATGTAGGTTCAGTCAGCTCAGCTTGCAGAGACCAGGGCCTGCCACATATATCTCCCAGTATGGGATTTAGCCTACGGTGTGGGAGAGGCACTGTGGCTATGCAACTGTGGCACTGTGCCCTCTGCCAGTATACCAACAGATCCTGCCATGTGGGCAATATGAGGCTCTGGTGGAAAAACCTGCCATGAATCAATCAATCAATCAGAGCATTTGTAAAGTGTACTACTCACCCATGAGGGTCTCCAGGCGCTGATGGGTATGGGGTTGCTACTGCTCGAACAGCCATGTCTTGAGGTGTCTCCTGAAGGTAAGTAGGTCCTGTGTCTGTCGCAGGAGGTGGGAAGAGTGTTTCACATCTTGGCGGCGAGGTGGGAGACCGATCTGCCACCAGTGGTCATTCTGTGGATGCATGGGACAGTGGCGAGGGCAAGGTAGGGGGAGCTAAGCTGTTTGGTCGGGGTGCAGAAGGACAGCCGTCTGTTGATGTATTCTGGTTCTGTGTTGTGTCTTGTGGGCATGGGTGAGGAGTTTGAACGTGATTCTCTTGTTGACGGGTAGCCAGTGTAGGTCTCTCAGGTGGGCTATGTTGTGGCAGTAGCGGGGGATATCCAGGATGAGGCGTGCAGAGGCGTTATGTATGCATTGCAATCTTTTCTGGAGCTTGGTGGTGGTTCCTGCATAGAGGGCATTGCCGTAGTCCAGTTTGCTTCTTAAGAGGGCTTGGATGACTGTCCTTCTGGTTTTATTGGGGATCCATTTATAGATCTTCCGAAGCATGCGGAGGGTGTTGAAACAGGAGGAAGAGATGGCATTGCCTTGCTGGGTCATTGATAGTGATGAGTTCAGGTTGAATCCCAGGTTGCGTGCGTGGACGGTGGGTGTCGGTGCGGTTCCCAGTGTGGCAGGCCATCAGGAGTCGTCCCATGTGAAGGGGGTGGAGCTGAGGATGAATGCCTCATTACTTTGACTAGATTAGGAATGGGTACAGAGGTAAATCATTATTCTAGTCAATATGTGCATTTATCATCATTGTAAATGTGTGTCTTAGATTCATGACACGTGCCGTACTCCTGTAGCTCTGTAGTCACCTTCACACGGGTCATATTTGTCCTGTACAGGCGTATAGCTTACACATTGCCATAGTGCAGACAGTGTGTTGATTCCTGCTAGGTTTGATCACCTAGCAGAAACTGTACAATGCATGCCTTTGTTTATTGGATGCCACCTCTGTAGGAAGGCGACATATGTCCAAAGGAGTGTTCTGTGGTACAAGTAAATATCACAGAACCCCATCCCCTGAAGTGGCCTGAGTCAGTATTTGTTAGGCCACCTGTCACATGGACAAGGAAGACACTTTCTGTGCCCACCATGCCAGCCACTTGATTGTTACTCATGTGTAATGTTGGAGTTTGTATGGTGGCAGTTGCCATCAGGGACTGCATTCAGTGAGTCATTCTCCCAGAGTGTGAATGTGTTGGTCGTTTCATACCTACGGAGTTTACCCTTCAGAAGCCACATGGGTGTGTAGTGTTTCCTAGTGGCTCACTTCATAGTACATTTTTATAGAGTACAGCCTACCTTATGTCAGTAAGCTTGCTTATTGTAGGCCATGTACAGAGTCTGCAGATGGAAATATACATGCTTGTAGTCATTTCCCTGTACTTATTGGCTTGTATGTTTCACACTTGCACCCACTGCAGGAAATGGTGGGAGGACCGGCGATGCCAGACCCGGAAAATTGCAGAGGTCCAGCTAGGACTGTCCTTCCAACATGAGCGGTCTGCCCGTCGGACCATGACCCCCCTAAAGGCCTGCATTCTGAAAGTGGCCTACCCAGACCTTGATGGGCATTTGAGGACAGCACATCAGCCACAAGGGGGTGAGTACAGTGTGTATTCCTGCCTGTCACATTGCCAAGTGAATGTGTTCTGACAGCTCCCCCTGACAATTTGGGATGAGCCATGTGTCACACTGTAGATGCGTGATTGTGTGGACATGTCATGCATTGAATACTTATGTGCCTTACCTCTCAGCCCAGGGACCTAGAACAGAACTGTGTACAATCCATAAACCAGTTCCTCTCCAGGGACGACATATTGCTGTGTATAGTGATCAATCAAGTACAGTTTGTTGTAGTGGTTGTAACTTCTATGGAAAAGACCACTACTCCTCAATGTAACAGGCCAAAGGTAAGGAAGTGATGGATTACTATCCTCAGCCATGTGTATGGGAAAAGGAGTATATTGCCATCTGCCACACAAAGGCTAGTTGTCTTCAGCGTATGACGGGTGCTGGTGCTTCACTGCAGTCTGTAATGTAAAGATGGCCATCATACATGTGACAGAGCATACATTATACTCTTGGTGCAGCTACTGATCAATCCTTTCCTTTGGTAAGCGTGGAATGTCTTTTGATATGATTTATGTGCCATCACTGTTACCAACATTCCTTGTGCCTACATGTTAGGATGTGTCCCTTTCTCATTAGCAAAACATTTTTAAGCTGCTGTTTCAGGCATGGTCTACCTGTGTTGATGAGATGATCTCTGTATTCCCTCACATATATGTGCATGACAACCTGTGTGTGGAATAAATCATTTACAATGGGAATACATTTCATGTTGTGCCACATACAGGAGTGTGCCACCATTGTTTAGTGGCTGACATATTCTCTTAGGCGTCATAGCATGTCATTTGGCAAGTACAGCTGCAGTAGCAATGAGAGACATGACAGATAGGCCTTGAGATTTGAGCCACAATGTGCATTTCTATACCATTGACATAGCATCATGTAGCAAAGTGCACTACACATTTGTAATGGATAAGGCTTGTGACCTGACTGTTGCCATCCATCATGGAGTGACTTGCATTTATGTTGAAATCACATGTGTTTGTGTAAAAGCATTCATCCACAGACAGACATGTGGGTCTGCATGACCAAAATGGAGACAATGATGTAGCTTCCAATTGAGCAACATGTTGAGGGCCTTCAACAAGTACTTGCAAATCTCAGCACCTCCCCAACAGACAATGGTCTACTGGCATTTACTGATGATATTGTAAGGGGTGCCAGACATTAGTGCTGATATTACCCTGGGGCTTGCTGATTCTTCGTGTTGTAGATTGTGGCTACATTTCTCCTTAACATTTTGCACATGATGTCTACAGTGTCCATTTCCATGCCACATGTGTGGCCTATATCAGCAATACTACCTACATGGCTCAAGTGGAATAAACATCAGTTGGTGAAGTGTGCATTGTGAAACTGCTTCCAGTATGACATGAGTATTTCCATGTCACCTCCTCCAGGCTATTGTACTTTTGTAAGCAACATGGCAGGATTTTGGAGCATCATTATCTATGTGACAAATAGATGTGTGCATGACCTTGTATGGGATATGTGGGAATGTATTTGGCATTGCCCTACTCTTGTATGACAACAGGTAACTGAGGTCTGCTCTAAGGGGCACAACACTGAGGGTGATGAAGTCTCCCAGTAATTCAAGGGTTACTGTGATTGCACAACTTCAGCCATGCCATTGCAGTTGCCTGAGATCCTGATTTTCCTGTTGTCAACTGTTGACAATTCAGATGGCATGCATGCATATGGTATGGCACAAGTATGGGCCTACTTAGGTGGAGTTTGTTGCTTGGGCATACTTGACATCGTAGTAATGTTTGTTAATCACAACTGTTGTTCAAATGTGATCATGGACATGTGATGACACCATTTCTCTTTTTATTTGCAGTATCAGCACCAGCAAGTGAAGGAGACAGGGCACAGCTGAGTCAGGACACCTCTGACCACAGGACATCGGGTCAAGACACTGCAAGCACAGAGGGACCCAGTGGCATGAAGGCTGAGGGGAGTGCCATGGGGGGACTGGAACATCATCTTCATCATCAGAATCTTCCTCCAGTGAACACTCCTTAGTGGTGGAGGACCCATCAGGGAATACTCCTCTACCATCTTTGATCACCATCCCCCATTTTTTCACTGCTCTCCTTGTTGCTTCCCACCCAGTTGGCCGGGTCCACTCACCCAACAGAGTGAGAATCTCATTTGCTGCAGACAACTCATCCTCATCCCCTGTTACCCCTGCTGCCCTCAGTGAGGATGCTAGTGACCTCCTGAGATGTAGCTCTGTGGGTCAGACAGCCATTGTGAATGCCATCCAAGGATTGGCAACCCAACTCCAGCAGACTAATGCATTCCTGGATGACATTCATGGTGCAATTTCTGGCCTACAGAAATCTTTTTAGGCTCTGGCCTCCACACTGATGGCAGCCGGTTACCCCCCACCTTCCGTCCCCACTCCACCTCCCTCTTCCTTCTACCCAATCCAAACCCCCATCCCCCTACTTACCCAAAGCACACAGACCGATCTGCATGTACCTACTTCAATAAACAAGAGCAGCACACACAGACACAAGCACCACAAAACACACCAGCTCACTAGCAAACAGCAGAAACTCACAGACACATCAGTCACCAGTTCTTCAGACACCCCTACTTCCACCAACGTCAGCCCACACAGAACATCAAGCATACCCACAGGCACCACCACAACAGTCAGTGACACACCCACCACATCCACCATACTCGCAGACACCCCTCAACAGACACACAAACATGCACCACAACCACCATAACTGCAGACACCACTCAAACAGACACACAGAAATCCACCACATCCACCATACTTGCAGACGCCACCCCAACAGGTACACACACATCCACCACCCCATCCCTCAGCATCGCCACCTACCAGCCTCCCAAGACACACAAACACACATACTCACCCACGCACCAGACACTACATAAAACACAAGTGTACCTCCCACATGCATATACCCACAACATCCACACCTACACAGCAAGCACTCCCATGACCTCCAAATCCCTCCCCTCTTCTGTCCGTCCCAGTGTTCCTAAGTATGATTTTTTGTTTGAGCTTGCCCTTTTCCCTGTTCCCACACCCCTGTCTAAAAGCCAAGAGGCCCGACGCACCTCCCCACCCCTCCCTTCCACCTCCAAGTCCTCCCCGTTATACCTGCCCCCTTGTATGCAACCATACCCCTCCCCAAAGAATAAGCCTGCACCTTCTTAGATGCAGTCTACCCCTCTGACGTTCAAGAACAAACCCACCCCTACCACATCCAGCCCCCCCAAAGATGATCCCTGAGTTACTTGTCTACCCACTCCTTGCCCCTTTCTCTGGGGGTTCCCTGGCAGTTATGAGTCAAGTAAAGGCATCATGATGTCCCTGTGCAGGCACATATGAATTGTCCAATGGCATCTAACTTTACAAAATTCCAGTTAATAAACCCAAACATTTGTTTTTTGTGTGGTACACATTTGTCCTGCAATTCCTTTTCTACCTTGATGTTGTTCCTGAGAAACTAGTGTTGTCTGCCTACAGTTGTGTGTGTTGCAGCCTGTTTGCTGATCCATTTGCTGTTGTATTCAGTGTCCATATTTGTGGGTAGTGCTGGTGTCCCCCAAGACAAGGGTATAATTTGACTGTATGGATATGTAGGTGTAAATGCATTGGTGGCGTAATGATATTGTGTACTTTTTGTTATGGTAAGTATTTCATCTTGTGTTGTCTAATGTGAGCATGTTTGGTGTTAGACTTATCCCATTGATATGGATTGTGGATTAATCTAATGTGTGGCAGCTTGAGTTTTGTTTGTGCAGATATGGAGTGTGTTCAATTGTGCAAGCTTTGTTTGCATTTGACTGTGCATGTGTCCATTTAGCTGTGTTTACCTTGTAACTACTTCATGTAGAGATATGTCCCATGCAGTTGGAGTTGTATGTTCTTTGTTGACTTGCACTTCTACTTCGTGCAGATAGGCATATTCTTTGAGTCTAGTATTGTTTATCCCTGAGATACATGTAGGGCTAATTTCTGTGCAAATGTTTTTAAAGGGGCTTGTGCAAAGTGATATGTGTCCCAGTGCAGCCTCCTTCCCTGAGTGTTCCAGATGGCCCCAACCGTATTGTGCAGGTATTGTTTGCATTGTAAACTTGGGATATTTGTCTCTCCATCTATCGTGAATTCAATTGTCCTTCTATTGTGTTGGACAATGCGTGATGTTCATTGCAGGGATGTTTCATGGGAGAGGTGTTTGTATTCCATCCAAAATCCATACATATGTGTGTTGAATGTGACAACAGGCCATGGCATGTGAAGAATGTGAGTTGGATTTATTGGTGTGATGTTCATGTGTTGTTGGTGTTGGTGTAGGGTCAGACAATGCTGTGTATACTTCACTGTCCCTGAGATGAGTGACGTGTATTTTCGGGTGATGTTGTGGTGCAGTGTGAGTGACCAGCCCATTGAGGATGTTTTGTGACTGTGCATGTGTCCTTTGTGTCTGATTCTGATGCGGGATACAATGACAAGTCTACTTGGTGCCTGTAGCGTGACCCACCTATGATGTGGATGACGCTGCAATGAACAATTGTTAAGCATACTGAGACAGGTAGGTGTCTGTATGTAGGGTCAGTTGCACCCATGGCGGCTTGGATTTTGTGCTCCATCGATGATCAACAATAGCGGCAGGACGTGTGTGATGGGTTCCATGGCTGCACAGGAGATGTGAGGCTGCCTGCAGGTGAGTGTCTCCCTTTATAGTCCATCTTTCCATCTGCTGAGGCGTAGCTATTGGACCACCATGGTCACATTGGAGGTGTGCAACCTCATAATGCGTCCGGCAGAAACACTATCTCTGCTAGCCTGTTTGTTCAGCCTCGTGACTGCAGTGGTCTGTGCTGCCTGCCAGTGCCAGCAGGACTGAAGCGGTCCTTGCTCCATAGGTCTGCATGACTCATAATATGGCAGTCCAACAGCCAACCCAATAGCAGTCGGATCACCAGCACCGCCTTAATAGTCCACGGACCACCATACTCATAATGAAGCCCTTAGACTCTTTTTCAGAGCTGTAAATCCCCTGGTGGAGCAAGGCTGTGGGTTCCATGAGAGAGGATAACTTATCTATGAGATCCTTCTAAAAGGGATTTGCAGCTGTAAAAAAGCTCCAGGTGAGCAAATCTGTTTCTTCAGCCCCGTGGCAACATGCAATGGGTGGATCGGCTAGGCAGGTCTGTCCCAGTCCCCCAGAGGCGTTGAAGTTCTAAACCTTCATAAGCCACAGTTTTCCAAGGACTTTAGTTGTCTAGTTACCAAAGCCAAAGGTACCAAAACCTAAGGAACAGCACGTTGGTGTCTGGAGTCACTTCCGCAAAGTCCACCAGCAGGGTCTCCCTCTGGTGAAGTTGGTACTGGCCAGCTAGGCACTTCAGGAAAAGACTTTGGGGGTCATTCTGACCTCGGCGGTAAAAGGCCCTTACCGCCGGTCAGAAGACCGCCATCATACCGCCGCGGTAAACCGCCACGGTCATTCTGACCTCCAACTGCCAAACCGCCGAAAACCCGACATCCACGGAAGGCCGCCTCATCAGCGGGCAGCGAAAAACTGGAGATGACCAAACCTCCACCGCCACGCCAACACAAACAAGCCCATGCCATTACGACCCACAAATCCACGCGGCGGTCTTACAACCGCGTTATTCCATTGGCGGTACACACCGCAGCGGTCAAATTACACACCCAGCTCCAAAACACAGCCACATTGGACAATTTGAAATACACACACCTGATACACATACAAACAACACTCCCACACATCCAAGCAACTATAAAACACACACCCACATCACCCACAAACCCCCACAACTAGAAATTCAGAGAGAAGGCGATAGAGAGAGAGAGAGAGCACAGCTATCGAAAACCCCAACACACACAGGAACACAACATCATCAACCACACCACATCTACGCACACATCACCACACACCACCACTCACATCACCACAAACACCACCCCACACCTCATCCACACCACCCCATGGCACCCCAAAGACACCCCAGGTTTTTGGACCAAGAACTCAGGGTCATGGTGGAGGAAATAATAAGGGTAGAACCCCAGCTCTTTGGCACACAGGTGCAACACACCACAATAGCCAGGAAGGCGGAGCTATGGCAAAGGATCGTTGACAGGGTGAACGCTGTGGGACAGCATCCCAGAAACCGGGAAGACATCCGAAAGCGCTGGAACGACCTACGGGGGAAGGTACGGTCGATGCTCTCAAGACACAACATCGCTGTGCAGAAGACTGGCGGCGGACCACCACCCACTCCTCCCGAATTCACTGCATGGGAGCAAGAGGTCTTGAACATCCTGCATCCTGCGGGCCTCGCTGGAGTAGGCGGAGGAATGGACTCTGGTAAGTCTAATCTCAACTACTCCCCCCCCAACCACCAGCATGCCAACCCACACCCCCACCTTCACCCCCAAGCCCCCAGCACACATCCTCCCTGCCAATGTCTCACCAGCACAACCCACCCAACCCAAAACCAAACCCTTAATGCCAACACAAACCATGGACACCCATCACCTATGCATGACCACTGCACATACCCATCCCCCCCACAAACCACCCTCACAACTCCTCCCACAAGGGAATGCCAGCACTGGGGGACAAGGGCACCCACAAATCGCACGCCATGGAACACACAGAAGCAATAACCATACTCTTTTACCCCTGCAGGGCCCGAACGCCAACACACCGGCCAGGAGGGTCCAGATATGTCCATCCCACCCCCATAACAGGCCCCCAGTGAGGACAGCAGCTCTGTCGACCTAGAACCTGATGACCAGCCCGGACCATCGGGGACCTCTGGACAGTCGGTTCCCCACACACAGACACAGGCCACAGCAGACCTAACCCCCTCTGGGAATATCATTACAGCTCCCACCCAGCGGGCCCATGCCTCTGTCTCCAGGACAGGTCAATCAGCGTGTGTCCGCCACTACAGGACACCCACGCTGACCCAACACCCCAACAACAACAGGGACCTGGGGGCAGTGGTAGTGGGCACACCGTCCAGGGGACAGAGGCCCAGGGAAACAGGGCAACTGGGAGGGCTGCAGTGCGACGGGGGGGGGGACAGGCCCAGGGAACCGACTCTCCAAGAGGCCCTCACCACCATCATGGGAGCATACCACCGCTCCCAGGAGACGATGGCGACGGTACTGGCCAGGTTCCAGGAGATCCAGGCACAGCAGGAGGAACGGTACATGGGTACAGAGAGGAGCTCAGGAACATCGTCCTGGCCCTCAACCTAATAGTCACCACATTGCGGGACCATGTGGCACCCCAAAGGGCCCCTGTCACCAGCCTGGACCAGGAACAGCCTACCACCTCCGCCGGCGCTAGTGGACAGGAGGCCCCCACACAACGACAGGCCACCAGAACCCCACCTCCTGCTGAATATCAACCACCCCGCAAGAGGAACCTGAGATCACAAAGGAAGACAGAGTAGGATGCCAAGACCCCCGCCAGCATAAGATACCCCCTGATGTCATTCCACTGTCCCACATTGTCACCCTGTCCAACCTTGAACTGCCCCTGCTCCATCCTTCCACAGGCATATGGACAATGCACCTGTGCGACTGAGAACTGGACTCTGCCATGGACATTTCTCCACCCCCACCCATCACCGTTTAACTATCATGGACCTATATGTAGCACTAAAAATAAATCACTAATTGCACTTAAAACACTCGGGAGTCTGCTTGTATTCTTAACAAATGTATTACACATAACGGTTCAACAATGTTCAGTTACATTGTGATGACAACATACCAATGTCAATGTGCTTTACTCCATGGGCAAACAAAGCAGAAGTCACGCAGTGGGTCATACAGCTCTGAAAAGGGAAGGGAAAGTCACAATTCAGTTGAAAGGAACTGGGGGGAAACACAGAAAGTAGAGATGCAGGAGGCCTGAAGCTAATGTAAAATGGCGTGGGGGATTCTTACCTGTGTGCTACTGAAAATACTGTTGTATGACTGTGTCCCTGTTGTCCGTGTCGTCCCCGTCGTCTTCCTCCTCTTCACTCTCCACAGGCTCCACAGCTGCTACATCACCACCATCTGGACCATCCTCCTGCAGGAAAGGCACCTGGCGTCGCAATGCAAGATTGTGAAGCATACAGCAGGCCACGATGATCTGGCACACCTTCTTTGGTGAGTACATTAGGGATCCCCCAGTCATATGCAGGCACCTAAACCTGGCCTTCAGGAGGCCGAAGGTCCTTTCTATGATCCTCCTAGATCGCCCATGGGCCTCATTGTACCGTTCCTCTGCCCTGGTCCGGGGATTCCTCATTGGGGTCAGTAGCCACGGCAGGTTGGGGTAACCAGAGTCACCTATTAGCCACACACGTTGTCTCTGTAGCTGTTCCATCACATAGGGGATGCTGCTATTTCGCATAACATACGCGTCATGCACTGACCCAGGGAACTTGGCATTTACATGGGAGATGTACTGGTCAGCCAAACAGACCACCTGCACATTCATAGAATGGTAATTTTTCCTGTTTCTGTACACCTGCTCATCGTCTTTTGGGGGTACTAAGGCCACATGGGTCCCATCAATGGCACCAATGATGTTGGGGATATGTCCAAGGGCATAGAAGTCACCCTTCACAGTGGCCAAATCACCCTCCTCAGGGAAAACAATGTAGCTCCGCATGTATTTCATCAGGGCTGACAACACTCTGGACAAAATCTTACAAAACATAGGCTGAGACATCCCTGATGACATGTCCACTGTTGTCTGAAAAGACCCACTTGACAAAAAATGGAGGACTGACAGAACCTGAACCAGAGGGGGAATTCCTGTGGGTTGGCAGATGGGGGACATCAGTGCTGGCTCCAGCTGGGCACACAGTTCATGTATAGTGGCACGGTCAAGTCGGTATCGAAGTATTATATGACGTTCCTCCATTGTCGACAGGTCCACCAGCGGTCGGTACACAGGAGGATTCCTCCTTCTCCTCGCAAGTCCCAGCGGACGGTGCTTAGGAAGGACAACATGGAGCACAGAGTCAAGCAACCCACAGGTACGTTCACCCAGCTTGCACAGTACACGAATCGCTATGCATTGAATGGCTTGTATGTGTGGCAATGCAAGGCCTAGGCCTGTGTGACGCAGTAGAAATTAAGCCATGTGGGCCCTTGAAATGGCGGCTGCCTGACCTGAGAAGTGTGACAGTGGGATGTGAGGTCAATGCGCTGGCGTGGCACACCGTGGCGGTAGGCGGTCGAAGACCGCGGCGCCAAGCCGCATTGGTTAACATTGAACCCTATGGGTTTCAGGAGCCAATGACGAGGTGCGCCGGCGGTCGCGGTACGCACCGCCGCGGTACGCTCCGCCGCGGGCGTGACCGCCATTTCCTATCTGATTAATCACTCGAGACCTGATCATCCACAGGAGAGGACCTATACTGCAAGTGCTGCTGTGAACTCGGTCTGGAAGAGACAATGGCTGCTGCGACTGGGGAAAGGGCCCCTGCCTTCACTACAGAAGAGTTGGAGAAACTTGTGGATGGGGTCCTGCCCCAGTATGCGCTACTCTACGGTCCTCCAGACCAACAGGTAAGTACACTGTGTGCACGTTGAATGGGCTATGCCTGTGTTGAGTGGGGTGGAGATTAGATGGTGGGGTGGGGAGACAATGACGAGTGCAAGGCACGACAGATGAGAGCATGTGCCACATGGCAAGGTTGGGGGGGGGGGCAATCACATCTATCATGCGGAAAATTGATGATATTTCCAATTCCACCTTGTACATGTCAAATAGGTCAGCGCCCATCAGAAGATCGACATTTGGCATGCCATCGCCAAGGAAGTCCGGACCCTGGGGTTCCACAACAGACGGGGCACCCACTGCCGCAAGAGGTGGGAGGACATCCGCCGCGGGACCAGGAAGACCGCCGAGTCACTGCTGGGGATGGCCTCCCAACCTAGGAGGGGTGCCAGTCGTACCCTGACCCCCCTGATGTCCCGGATCCTGGCGGTGGCCTACCCCGATTTGGATGGGCGCGTGAGGACATCACAGCAGACACAAGGGGGTGAGTACCAGCACATTCACCTATCTTTACGCGCAGTGGAGGTGCCTGGGTGGGGGAGGAGGGCTGTGGGTGACATTAGGCCAGGGCGCTTTCTGTAGTGTAGTCCTCTCCTTTAGCCATGTCCCTGTGCCCCCGCCCCCCACCTCTGTAGGGTGACAAGTACAGCTATCCATGGTCCTGCATCACCCATGTGCGCGTTTGTTGTCCCTAGACCTGTTGGCCTAGTCACAAGTACTGAGTAGTGTACCCCGATAGCGCGGCTTAGTGCATGAGGCTCCTGTGTCTGTCCTCTCCGCCAACGGTGTTGACAATGCATGCACTCACCCTGTCTTTATTTCTCCCCCCACCCTTTTTCTTTATCTTCTTGTGCATGTGTGCATTAGCATCATCAGGCGGAGGAGAATTTGCACCGGAGCACGAGGGAGCTGCAACTCACCAGGCCCCGGTGGGCCATGGCACAGACACCGAGGCCACCAGTGATACGGAGGGCGGAGGGAGCTTCACAACGGGGACCCGTGGTGACACCAGCGACACCGACACGTCCTCGGATGGGAGCTCCCTAGCGGTGGTGGCAACATCCGTGCCCCCCGCCTCTACAGGTACAGCCGCCGGTTTTCCTCTTCTGACCGCGGCCAAACCGCCGCGGTCAGAATGCCCTGCGGGGCACCGCCAGCCTGTTGGCGGTGCTCCCGCCGACCCCGGCCCGCCGGGGTCGGAATGACCCCCTATATAAAGGTGAAGTATGGGGGGCTTGAAACAATAGACAATGTTCGCTTTCACAACATAAACTGGAGGAAATTTTCTTAATGGGTTATTATTTTTAATGGCAATGCTGGTTGTTAGCTCAAAATCCATTTTAAATGCTTTGGAAATAGCAAGGCCTTTTGTCCACCAAGAAATTCTTATTTAAAAATAGAAATCAACTTTGACAGTATCAATTGATAACTAGACCATGAAAATGCTAAATCTATAAATGAGTGGAAAATTCAAATAATAAGGCATAATAGGGCCCGCTTAGTGCCTCTTCTTTAAAATGAATATTTTGTCTTAGCATTTCCTTTCTGATGATGACCTTTCATATGGCTTTACACACATGTAATAATGTACTGAAACGTCACTGTACATTCTGCTTGTTTCATTTTAACATTGATGCCATCCAGTCTGTACACTCCATTTAAAGCTAAGCACACAGAACACAATGCCCTAAGTATTCTGATTGCCCGTGAAGACAGCTCCACATTTGTAAACATATCACAGCATTTAGCCTGCTCCTCTGACATAGTATTATGCAAGCAGTGCTCGTATTATAAAAACTGCCTCTGCACTACATTCTGCAGAGGAACACTTCCACCGGGATTCTCATGAAATGTGGCACACCATGCCTGAGATGCAGCTTGGCTGACTCTGATCCTGATTCTTACCTCTATCCTGCACAGGACAAGAGAGGCTTCAGGTATAAGAGGTGTTGGGCTGTACCAATTCATATGCCAGAGGGTACCATGCTCATGATAGTGTAGGTAGTAATAGATAGGAGTGTACCAACACAATAACATTATCTTGGTTGAAGTGTTTATCTTTTGCACCATTTTTGTAATGCTGGTTACCATGCTTTGTCTCATTTGGCCAATAATCGCAGCTCATGTTTTTTTATGCAAGAATAAGTTTGTTTCAATAAATGCTCTAAAAGATATTTCAGCTTATTTCTTGTGTCTCATCTTGGGTGCAATGAGTGACAACAAAAGGGTAGAACTGTTTCCATGATTTTCTTGGGACTCTGAGTAGTCATGCTCAAGGTTGTAAAACCCATCTGGTATCCTGGTGTATTTAGTGGTTCAGATGGGGCACTGTGAGCTAGCTAGGAACTGAGTGAACATTTCTTAATGGTTTATGTGCACTGAGCACCTATAGGCTGACCCCTATTTTGACCAGATACACACTCATACTAGATTCATACGAACCATATAACATAGTGCCACCAAAGATACGTATTTGATGGGTCTCCTGACTACAGATGACTATTTTAGTTTACATTTGTTTAGAATTCTATAGAATAAGCACTGCCATCCAAACTCATAAGGGTTCCCAACTTCTTTTGAGCTTGCACCGTTGTGGATTGTTTCAAATGAATGAAGTTTTCAAGCCATAGAAGAATACACATTACCGCCACCAGACTTTCTAATCTGGAGAGTCTTTTTGAAGCCAGACATGCAAAATTTCCAATCTTGCAACAGTGATAGCAAGAAAGAAGAGCCCTAGTTTAGAGGATGAAAACTTAGATGAGTTGCCTAATAATGTAATTCCGAAGTCCCAATAAACATTCCATAATTGACTATGTTGAAGAAATATCAGTCCAAGAGGGTGTAATAATAGGGCATAATGTAAAGATAAGGTTTGTATCTGCTTCTGTGTAGGGACAGCTAAAGCACTTGGTAGTTTCTCTATGACATAGTTTGTGAAATCTACTTGGAATATACTATAAATCATGTAATATTTCTAAATGATGACCTTCAAGGTGAGAAACGTTTGAATAGATTGTGCCAGATGATTGTTCAGACTAATACCACCAGCTGACATACCAGCACCAATGTTCCTAGCTGACTTAGAAATGAGACAATGAAAGCTATGGCCCTTGGTATTGTTAATAAACCCCAATGAAGAATTAATGAAAGTTTGTGCTAGATCAGTTTAAAAATCCCTCTACTGCAGATATCCGAAAGAAAAACATGCTTGGATGTAGCCTATCACTGGTCTAGCTCCACAAACACAAGAATTACCTCTGGCTAATTGACCTGAGCTCTGAAAGTGCAAACCTTGTCTGCTGCAAAAGTAGCCATCATGCACAATTAGTGAAATATAAGGATTTTGATCAAGCAAGTTGTACTAAGTAAAACCAGAGAAGTGACATATTGTCCTAATAGTCTGTCATATTTTATGATATATCTGGAGAGTTATAATTTTAGTGTGTTTGAAGAACGCTGTGTCCACAAGACCTTCAAGGGGTAAGTGACATGGCCATAGCCTTAATAAACTGTGAAGAAGCCACCACAAGGCCACTCATCTTAAAAAAATTAAAATTAAAAAAGGCTCTGAGTAAAGGGTAAAAACGTTTGGAGACAAGGGGCAGCCTTGTACTGTTTAGAGAGTAATAGAAATAATACGGCAAAACACTCATACAGACTATAAGAGCAGATAGAAAGGTATGTAACACTTTAATATGACTTATAAAGTTGTGATCAAGTCCGATTACAGTCGTAACAGCCCACATGAACTGCCAGCAGGCCTCTTCGGCATTCAATAGACCTAGCTAGTCTAGTGCTACCTGGGGGTTCATTATCGCCAATGGAACATGGGAAGTTGTGTTCCTTGAAGGATTAACTCTGTGTTACATGGGGTCCATTAGCATGGTAATGATGGTTGAAAGGTGATTAGACAAAATTCTCATATAGATTTTACAATCTGAATTGATAAGCAAAATTAGCCAATCCTAGCTGCAGTTAAAAGGGTCCTTCTTTTTCCTTAGAAAAAACAGATTTCTGTTCACCCCATGATTGCAGTGCAGAGTTTAGGAATGATGCTGTATTAGACAATCCATGCAGCAAGGGGATCAGGATCTTAGAAACAATTTTAAAAACATCCATTTGGATTAATTCCAGTCCTGTTGGCTGCCGACTGAGAAATTGCATTTCCTATCTTACAATAAGTTATCTGTGAGCCCATAACTCATCACTGATGGTCAAATAATTTTTACAGCACACCTCTTTTAGAAATGTATCAACTTGCTCTTCAAAAGCCATGCAGGCATCTTGATAAAAGTTTAAATAAACTGATAAAATACTGCAAAAATGCCTGGTTGGCCAGTGACACCCGCCCCAGCTTAGTTCTTAATACTCAAGATTGAATTCCTCCTATTTCTGTACTTCACCTGAAACACCAGTAGGTGACTAATTTATTTGCTGTTCTTGAAGTGAAAACTGTGAGTAGCCAGTAACATTCAGCTAGCCTTGTCCCAGGCACTTTATTCAGACGCATTTGCAGTGCGGTTGGCTGTTTAAAAATTAGGTATGTGCTGTGGAGTGACAATTACCCACAAATACAAGAGAAATAGCACACTTCTAATTCAAGAAATTTAGATCATACACATACCTCTCCTAACATTTTAGCCATCCTTGCTAAATAACAAAACTCAAGGTCAGGCTACAAGTGAAGGTTTTCTGAGTGTCTCATTCAACTGTAATTGCTGCTGATTCCACATTCATATTAATATATGCTCTAAAAAAAACTCCATAAAACTATTATAAGAAGTGTCTGGAAGCAGTTTATGGTTCTATGGCCCATAGGGATGCAGTTTATGGTTAACAGTTCATAGGGATGTAAGTGCCACCATTTGACAATAGCTAGCCCTAATATAAAGTGATAAAGCAGAAAACTGAATACACGTTTCTGGTTATGATATTTTTTAGTACTATCTCTACTCTATGCAATTTGTTAGGTGTGCCTGCTTATATTAACATAAAGCAATATTCAATACTTGGTTCACTTCTTTAAGCTGCTTTATACAAATGCTGTCTATTGGAAAGTGGGTTGCTGTTAAGGGCAGCTATGTTCCTACATTGAGCAATAGGCCACAAACGCCCACTAGGTCCAGTCAAGGACTCAGTAAATTAATCATTAATCATTGCTCAACCCTTGATAGCTTGCCCACAAGCAGTTAGGCTTAACTTAGGAGACAGGTGTGTAAAGCATTTATTATCAACAAAATAGTAAATAAGTAAAGCACAACACAATTTATAAAAATAGGAAATATTTGTATTTTTAAAATGACATTAAAATGACAAGAATGTAGGGAACCAGAGAGATTCATTTTTAAAGATTAAAAGTAACACTAGAGCTTAGAAACAAATAGCACTCAAAGGGCTGAAAAGGGTTGCACTGCGCAGGGACAAAGTCAAGAGTAGAGGCCAAGCACGATGTAACACTGCTGCCCTTACTTTCAGACATGTTTCTTAAAGCAGGAAAGTGGTCCAAAGCACCAGACAAGGGTTCAGAGGCTCTGGTTTGCCTATTGTGGTCTGGGACTACAACTCGAATAATGCACCTCTTCAACATATAAACCTTTTAACAACAGTAGATTCAAACTTCTCTAAACGTCTGAATCTTCTGCCAGAGGTCCTTTTGGGTCCATGAACTGTCCACAAATGAGATCCAAGGTTTCACAAGCTCTGAGTTGCTCCTTGGCAATTAGGACTACAGTTCAAAGAATGCACCTTGTCAGAATCATCAAATGGCCACTGGACACTGGGCTCTTCTTGCAGGACTTGATGCAGGGGACTCTAGTCAGCTGCTTTTTACCTGCATCTTTAAGGGAGTCCACATCTGGAGTTGCAGAAGGAAGGGAAAGTCCTTTTCTTGGTGCAGTCCTTGTGATGCAGTTCTTCAAGGGCAGACCGGGGGATTAGCAGAGCAGCCCTTCTTCTCCAGTATCTTCTTCCAGCAGGGTTCTGAATTGTTGGGCAGCTCTGCCATATTTATCCTTGCTCCTGGATTGGGAAGCTGGGCTGGTGCTCCTGTCCAATAGGGTACAGGACACCCCCCTCTGGGGTGACTACTTCCTGTGAAGTGTGGCAAACATCAGTCCCAGAAAGCAACATTCTCTAAAAATCCAACATGCAGAAAATTCTTCCTTGATGGTTAGATCTTGCTGAGTCCACCAACTGGTGTAGCTAAGTCTCCCTAACACACCTCTTTCAGCCCCTTCTTAATCTAACCATTGAGGATATGTCCAAGCAGCAAGAAAGGGGGAGGTCCAATTTCTGTCCAAAGTGGCTTTCCCTCCTTTGAAGACCAGTTTAGCTACTCTCCCCTCATCCTGCTCTGCTATCTGCTGCAGCAGTTCTCCCACCAGATGCTTCCTTTGTCTCAGCCCAGGCGTCTTCAAAACTCATTAAAGTAGCTTGGCTCAGGCTGCCAGAGGCTGACCAAACAGGAAAGGGCACTACAGTGCTGAGTTTTGTAACTTTCAGAAAGAGTTCTAAAACTCCTTCTCTGTGCTAGTTCTGATATATTCAACCTTGGCAAGTTGTTGGATTTCTCGTAACATTTCATTTGGTACCACTTTTGATATATTTAGCTCCTCCCTGTCAGAATTAAGACGTTATTATTTGAAAGTCAAGTCTCCCAAAGTTAGCCTGTGCAACCTAGTGACTAGAATGAGGAAAACATATTTGGCTGTTTCTCCCAAACAGGACTTATAAAACATCTTTTTTTAAATCCCTGCTTACATTTACACTGTACCCAACCCTTAGGGCACCCAGGGCAGACCTTAGAGGTGACCTGTATGCAAAAGTAAGATAGATTGAGACGTTGGCAGTACGTTCAATTCCAAAGTCAAATTTAGGGTTAATTTTAACTTAAGAGCAGCCAGCAAGGCAGGCCTACCTTTATAATGACACTGGACACCACAGCAGTGCACCAATGGGTGCGCTAACAATACTGGGATCGCTAAACCTACAAGCCTTACCATATACTAGGGACTTATAGGTAGGTTGGCGGAAGCAATTTTACTTAGGCCTAATTTGCATGTACCATTTTAAACAGAGCACTGGCCCTGAGACTGGTTAGCAGTGCCCCGGGTGCAATCAGAGTTGGAAAATACCAGTATCAGCTAAAAATGGGGGCAAAAAGTTGGGGGGCTTCTGGATTCAGCCCAGTTTTCCCACAAATTCATAATAAGTCTCTGTATTTTCTGTTTCTTCAATCTGTCTGTCTCGCTCTATATTGATATTAGTGAATTACAGAATTTGTATCTGAGATAGGTTTGACATCATGTTATTTTCATAATGTTCATATGAAGACATTGTTAAAAAATCAATTGTGGATTTTCTTCCACTGATTATTATTCATTATCTAAACTTTGGTTTGTCAACTCTTAATCACACTCTATAGTATGTAATGATTATAAAAAAAACATGGGCTTATTGATAAACTTAGTTGTGCTACAATGGTACTCCGAAGGTGCTACAATATGTGATTCATAGGCTTACATAAGGAGGTCTCTGCCGCCTTTTTAGGGCACATATCTTCACCCCTACTGTGGATATCTCCACACACTTAGATATGTATTTTAGGCATGGACAGATGGAGTGGCTGGAAAATGGGGAATATTTACGACCAAAGAGGAGGAGTTTTAGAAGAAGTAAAGAGGGATATGGGAGAGAAAGAGAGGGGTTTATGGAGGAACATTTATCCATCCATAAATGAGCAAACCCCTTCCTATTCACAAACATTTCTTCTATAGTTATTATTGCCAAAAAAGAATCTCAAATTATCATAAATATACTCCAACTCAGAGCTGGAGTAATTCCAGAACGACAAATAGACACTCACAGGTACTGAATAATCAATAGGAAATAATTGATGTAGGGACTTAAATAATTGAATTATTTATTTCAATTTAAAAATAAATCTATCTTTGATTTTGCTATCAATTATGTTAAATTAAATTAAATTACAGTCTATGGACCTCATTACAACCCTGGCGGTCGGTGTTAAAGCAGCGGTAAAACCGGCAACAGGCTGGCGGTAAAAAAAACAGAATCATGACCGTGACTTTAACACTCCGACCGCCATGGCGGTACAAACAAACAGGACGTCGGTCACCGCCAACAGACAGGCGGAATACAATGTACCGCCCACAGTATCATCAGAGGCCAATCCGCCACCTTTTCTGGGCTGGATTCACCGCGAACAAAAACACGGCGGAAACAGGACTTGGAAGGGAAAACCCTCACCTCTACACACCCCACGAGCAACCAGGAAGCCATGGACCCGGAACTCCATATTCTACCTGCCATTCTCTTCCTGCTCCTCTACCAGGAGCACGAATGCTGGTGGCGACGACCACGGTGAGTACTGCACCTACGACACAGGGGAGGGGGGAGGGAAAAGAGAGTGACACACACACGCAACACGCAAAACCCCCACCCTCACCCACTACAACGCACACACAAATTCATGTTGATACATTACATTTGCACCCCCGAAACCCCCTTGGAAGAACTCAAGGACAAAAGGAAATGAGTTCAATGATTATTATGAGTAAAAATCCATTAGTCAAAAATATATATACACTATTAACAAATGTATTCACCAAGAATTCAAGTCCATGTACTGCACCTACATGGTCCGTGGACCACTGGGCCCAAAATGCATGGGTGAGGCCCACACAAGATACCCAATCAAAACGGAGAAAACACTGCAGGGGTATCAGATTGAAATAAAACATGCACCTCGGGGAAGGGAAGGGGGGCACCTCAGCCGGATGAGTGCACGACGCCAGCTCCACGAGGGGGCACCAGGCCCATTGATGTATCCTAGGGAGTGCAAAGCCACAGTCTCACAAGTCTCTCCAGTGGGTGGTTTGCCTACTGCTTTATCCTGGGGAGTGCAAAGGCACAGTCTCACAAGTCTCTCCAGTGGTTGGGTTGCCCACTGCTTTATCTTGGGGAATGCAAAGCCACAGTCTCACAAGTCTCTCCAGTGGGTGGTTTGCCCACTGCTTTATCCTGGGGAGTGCAAAGCCACAGTCTCACAAGTCTTGCCAGTGGGTGGTTTGCCCACTGCTTTATCCTGGGGAGTGCAAAGCCACAGTTTCTCAAGTCTCCTCAGTGGGTGGTTTGCCCACTGCTTTATCCTGGGGAGTGCAAAGCCACAGTCTCACAAGTCTCTCCAGTGGGTGGTTTGCCCACTGCTTTATCCTGGGGATTGCAAAGCCACAGTCTCTCAAGTGGATAACAGTTCTCCACTGGTTCTAGAGGGGGCTTTGTGCCCAGAGTGCTTCATCCTGCCAAGGACAGAGGTAGTGGATGTGATACTCCACTGGTTCTGGAGGGGGCTTTGTGCCCAGAGTGCTTCATCCTGCCAAGGACTGTGGTAGTGGATGCCTTTCTCCACTGGTTCTGGAGGGGGCTTTGTGCCCAGAGTGCTTCATCCTGCCAAGGATTCGGTGAGTGGATGCCTTTCTCCACCAGTTCTGGAGGGGGCTTTGTGTCCGAAGTGCTTCATCCTGCCAAGGATTAAGTGAGTGGATACCTTTCTCCACTGGTTCTGGAGGGGGCTTTGTGCCCGAAGTGCTTCATCCTGCCAAGGACAGAGGTAGTGGATGTGATACTCCACTGGTCCTGGAGGGGGCCTTGTGCCCAGAGTGCTTCATCCTGCCAAGGACAGAGGTAGTGGACGCCTTTCTCCACGGGTTCTGGAGGGGGCTTTGTGCCCAGAATGCTTCATCCTGCCAGGGACTGAGGTAGTGGATACCTTTCTCCACTGGTTCTGGAGGGGGCTTTGTGCCCAGAGTGCTTCATCCTGCCAAGGACTAAGGTAGTGGATGCCTTTCTCCACTGGTTCTGGAGGGGCCTTTGTGCCCAGAGTGTTGCTTCCTGCCAAGGATTGGGTGAGTGGATGCCTTTCTCCACTGGTTCTGGAGGGGGCTTTGTGCCCGGAGTGCTCCATCCTGCCAAGGATTCGGTGAGTGGACGCCTTTCTACACTGGTTCTGGAGGGAGCTTTGTGCCCAGAGTGCTTCATCCTGCCATGGACAGAGGTAGTGGATGTGATACTCCACTGGTTCTGGAGGGGGTTTGGGCCCAGAGTGCTTCATCCTGCCAAGGACAGCGGTAGCGGATGCCTTTCTCCACTGGTACTGGAGGGGGGTTTGTGCCCGGAGTGCTTCATCCTGCCAAGGACAGAGGTATTGGATGCCTTTCTCCACTCGTTCTGGAGGGGGCTTTCTGCCCAGAGTGCTTCTTCCTGCCAAGGACAGAGGTAGTGGATGTGACACTCCACTGACGGTGGGCCTACATGGAAGCTGTCCAGGCCCCTGGAACTGACCACCAGCTTCGTACGACTGACCACTGGGGATGGCAGCTATGTCTGCGGTGGTGCCACTGGCACGTGATGTGGCGTGGCTGCTGGCGGTGCTTGCGGCGGCCTCAGTAGCGGCGGTGCTTGCAGCGGCCTCAGTAGTGGAGGTGCTTGCAGCGCTCATTGGCCAGCGGTGCTGGTGGGTGGCTCAGTGAGCGTGCTGCTGGTGGCGGTGTCCTGGGCAGCAGTGCTGGTGGTGGCGGTGTCCGGGTAGCGGTGCTGGTGGCGGCGGTGTCCTGGACTGCGGTGCTTCTGGCGGCGGTGTCCTGGGCAGCGGTGCTGGTGGCGGCGGTGTCCTGGGAAGCGGTGCTGGTGGCAGCAGTGTTCTGGGCAGTGGTGCTGGTGATGGCGGTGTTCTGGGAAGCGGTGCTGGTGACAGCTGTGTCCTGGAAAGCGGTGCTGGTGGTGGCGGTGCATGTGGCGGGGCTGGTGGCAGTCTTGTCCACTGTGCAGGTTGGCGGTGACTTCCCTTTCTTTCTCTGCCTCTTCCCCACCTTGGTTGGTGGCACAGCTATCTTGCCACTCCCAACTGTAGTCCTGGGAGAGCCCTTGGTGGCAGGTGTTTTGCCCTTCTCCCTCCGGGCTGTGGCCAACTTATTATGTTTCTGAGGTGGGGGACTGTCCTTGGCCTGGCTCCGTGGCACACTGGCTGCCCTGCTGCTTGGTGCACTCCAGAAGCCGGTTACTGCTGGCACCACTGTTCCCAGTGATGTGGTTGGGACCTGGAAAGGCGGGCCCTAGGGAACAGAAGGGGTGGGGGAGGTGAAGGGAAGAGGTCAAGGTTTGACAGGAAAGGTTTTTTAGACACACTGGGACGGGTAGATAGAGGGGGTTTGGGAGTGGAGAAAGAGGTGGTGGTTGTAGGAGGTGTTCGTTTGCTGACTTTGGGTGAAGGTGCATGGGCTGGAGGCTGTCGTGAGGTGGATGGCTATTGGGTGGGTGTGTGACTGCGGTTGTGTAGTTTGGGAGGTGGACTCACAGACACACTGGTAGAGGACATGGGATGTGTGAATGATAGTGGGGGTGGTGAGTGCAGATGAGCGGTGTGTGGTGATGGGCGTGCTGGTGATGAACGTAATGGCTGAAGATGTAGTGCATGCAGGTGTGAGTGGAGATGTGACAGGGAGGGAGGAGGGAGACGAGGAGGAGGGGGACACAGTGGAGGCAGTGGATGTTGGCATGTGTGCATGGGTATGATGCTTGTGTGTGTGCCTGTGGGATGTGTGATGCTTATGTTTGCCAGAGCTACCCTTGTGTGTTGAGGTGTGTGCATGCTGGTCTGATGGTGTGCTTGGGAGAGGCTGAGGTGCTGGGGATTGGGACTGGGTGGAGGAAGTTGGAGGGGGGAAGCTGGACACAGGGACAATGGCTTCCATCAGTGCTGAGGACAGAGTCTGAAAAGCTCGCTGTTGGGCTGCCTGACCAGAATGAATGCCATCCAGGTATGCATTCGTCTGTTGCAACTGACTCTCTACACCCTGGATGGCATTCATAATGGTAGATTGCCCAACAGTGAGGGATCTGATTAGGTCAATGGCCTCCTCACTGAGGGCAGCAGGGCTGACAGGGGGAGGGGCTGAGGTGCCTGGGGCGAAGGAGATGCCCACCCTCCTGGGTAAACGGCCATGGGGCACACGCTGAGGGGCTGCTGGGAGGGTGGTGCTGGTGGGGGGGTGATGGCTGTACCTATTGAAGCGGTGGGCACAGAGGGGCCCCCCACCACAAAGGAGCTCCCATAGAGGAGGAATGGTGTCACTGGTCTCAGCTCCTGTCCACGCTGTGGAGCTCCCCTCGCCCTCCGTCCCACTGGTGAAATCGGAGTCCGAGTCTCTCCCTCCAGGGCCATGTGGGATGCAGCTCCCTCCTGCGCCGATGGCACTGCTCCTCCGCTGATGATGCTAATGCACACAAGAACAGGGAGACCACAAAAAGGGGGGGAAAGACAGTAGAAAGACGTGTTCAGCGCATTCAGTAACGCTACCGTTGGCGGACACTACAGACACAGCAGCCCTCTGCACTAAGCCATGCACTTACAGTTCCCTAGTTAATCAGAGGGCCATGGGGTACAAGGCCTATGCCCGATTGCTGCACACATTGAAGTCACAGGAGCCTGACTAGGGGTAGATGACTCCTAAAACTGGTGGGGTGGGGTTCCACATGGCGTGCCTTACAAAGGGAACTTGCCTACAAAACTCGCCCTGGCCTAGGGATACCCACAGCCCAACTCCCTCACCCAGACACCTCCAATGCGCGCTGAATCAGATGAATGTGACTGTACTCACCCCCTTGTGGCTGTTTTGATCCCCTCAAGCGCCCACCAAACTCCGGATACGCCACCGCCAAGACCCGGAACATCAGGGGGGTCATGGTGCGATGGGCACCCCTCCCACGTTGGAAGGTCATCCCCAGCTGGGCCTCCGCTGTCTTCTTGCTCCAGGGGTGAATGTCCTCCCATCTTTTCTGGCAGTGGGTGCTCCGTCTGTGGTGGACCCCCAGGGTCTGGGCTTCCTTGGAGATGGCACGCCAAATATCATTCTTCTGGTGGGCGCTGACCTACAGGAATAGCACAGGGGAAAAGGAGAAGATATAACCGTCCAGACCGTCACAGTCATTGGCCCACGTTCCTACCCTTGCCATGACGCACATACACTCACCGTTGTTTCATGCACGCCTCATTCCCCCCCCCAATCTCCCATCCACACCACTCCAAACAGGCATTGCCCATACAACATGCTCACAGTGTACTCACCTGTTTGTCTGGAGGACCGTAGAGTAGAGTGTACTGGGGGAGGACCCCATCCACCAGTTTGTCCAACTCCTTCAATGTGAAGGCAGGGGCCCTTTCCCCAGACACTTGAGCCATTGTCGCTTCCAGACTGAGGTCACAGCAGCACTTGCAGTGTAGGTCCTCTCCTGTCGAAGATCAGGTATCAAGTGAGTGAACTCACTGCAAAAAGACCGCACCAACCAAGTAGGAGGAGGTATCGCCATCGTCTTCAAAGACTCCATCAGCGTCACCACCTCCACCAAAGAAACCCCTCTCGCCGCTGAACATCTGCATTTTCAGATTCGCACCGACCCCAGGACCACCCTCAGAGGATCCCTCGTCTACCGTCCCCCCGGACCGCGCGCCCCTTTCAGCGACGCCATCGCCGACTTCATCTCCCCGCACGCCCTCGCCTCGCCGGACTACATTCTCCTAGGCAACCTCAACTTCCATCTGGAACAAAACAACAACCCTAACACCACCGCCCTGCTCGCCAACCTCGGCCTCAAGCAACTAGTGAACACCGCCACCCACATCGCCGGACACACGCTTGACCCTATCTTCTCTGCCAGCAAACACATCTTCTTCAGCCACACCTCCGCTCTACACTGGACCGACCACAGCTGTGTCCACTTCACATTCCGACGCGAGACCCGCCACCTCCGCACTCAACCCATCCCTCGTCGACAGTGGAACAAAATCCCCGAAGAGCAACTCTTCTCCGCACTCGCCGCCAACTAACCCACCCTCACCACCGACCCCAACGACGCAGCCCTCAGCCTCACGAACTGGATCTCCAACTGCGCAGACAACCTTGCTCCCCTCAAACGCACACATCGACAGGCCAACACCAAAAAACCTCTCTGGTTCTCTGACACCCTCAAAGAATCAAAGAAAACTTGTCGCACCCTCGAGAAGGCCTGGCGCAAGGACCACACCGCTGACCGCCCTCAAGACCGCTACCCGCGAACACCACCACCTGATCCGCGCTGCCAAAAGGAACTTTTTCACCGACAGACTGGACAAAAACAGCCACAACAGCAGAGAACTTTTTAGCATCGTCAAGGAGTTCTCCAACCCCAACGCCAACGCCGTCACAAGATTTGTTCAACTCCCTCGCCACCTTCTTCCATCGCAAGATCAGCGACCTCCACGACAGCTTCGGACACCAGACCCAACCAAGCATCACCGAACCCGCACCCCCGGCCATCACCCTCAACGACTGGACCCACATCAACACTGAAGAAACCAAAACCATCATGAACTCTATCCACTCCGGCGCCCCATCGGACCCCTGCCCTCACTTCATCTTCAATAAAGCCGACGACATCATCGCCCCGCACCTCCAGGCCGTCATCAACTCTTCATTTTCTTCTGCTACCTTCCCCAAATGCTGGAAACACGCTGAAGTCAACGCCCTACTAAAGAAACCTACGGCTGACCCGAGCGACCTGAAAAACTTCCGCCCCATCTCACTCCTGCCCTTCCCCGCCAAGGTAATAGAGAAGACCGTCAACAAACAGCTGACCACCTTCCTGGAAAACAACAACCTGCTCGACCCTTCACAAACCGGATTCCGAACCAACCACAGCACTGAAACCGCCCTCATCTCAGTCACAGACGACATCAGAACCCTGATGGACAACGGTGAGACAGTCGCCCTCTTCCTCCTCGACCTCTCGGCTGCCTTCGACACCGTCTGTCACCGCCCCCAATCACCCGCCTGTGCTCCACCGGGATCCAAGGCCAGGCCCTGGACTGGATCGCCTCCTTCCTCTCAAACCGTTCCCAAAGAGTTTACCTCCCACCGTTTCGCTCAGACCCCACCGAGATCATCTGCGGCGTACCTCAAGGCTCATCGCTCAGCCCAACACTCTTCAATGTCTACATGAGCCCCCTAGCCAACATCGTACGCAAGCACGACATCATCATCACCTCCTACGCCGACGACACCCAACTTATACTCTCCCTCACCAAGGACCCCACCAGCGCCAAGACCAACCTTCAAGAGGGCATGAAGGACGTCGCAGATTGGATGAGGCTCAGCCGCCTAAAGCTGAACTCTGACAAAACGGAAGTCCTCATCCTCGGCAACACCCCATCCGCTTGGGACGACTCCTGGTGGCCCACGGCCCTTGGCACTGCACCGACCCCCGCAGACCACGCCCGCAACCTCGGCTTCATCTTGGACCCTCTTCTCACCATGACCAAGCAAGTCAACACCGTGTCCTCCGCCTGCTTCCTCACCCTCCGCATGCTCCGCAAGATCTTCCTCTGGATCCCCGCCGACACTAGAAAAACCGTGACCCACACCCTCGTCACGAGCCGCCTGGACTACGGCAACACCCTCTACGCTGGGACCACTGCCAAACTCCAAAAACGCCTTCAACGTATTAAAAACGCCTCGGCCCGCCTCATCCTCGACGTACCCCGCAACAGCCACATCTCCGCACACCTGAGACACCTGCATTGGCTCCCAGTCAGCAAAAGGATCACCTTCCGACTTCTCACCCACGCACACAAAGCCCTCCACAACAAGGGACCGGAATACCTCAACCGTCGCCTCAGCTTCTACGCCCCCACCCGACTCCTCCATTCCTCTGGCCTCGCGCTCGCTGCCGTCCCTCGCATCCGCCGCTCCACGGCGGGTGGGAGGTCCTTCTCCTTCCTGGCAGCCAAGACCTGGAACTCCCTCCCCACCAGCCTCAGGACCACCCAGGACCACTCCGCATTCCGGAGACTCCTAAAAACCTGGCTTTTCAAGCAGCAGTAACCCCCCCTTTCCCCTAGCGCCTTGAGACCCGCACGGGTGAGTAGCGCGCTTTATAAATGTTAATGATTTGATTTGATTTGAACAGTGAGAAAATGGCGGTCACGTCCATCGCGGTGCGTACCGTCACCACTGGCGTACATCTTCATTGGCTCCTGGAACCCATAGGGTCCAATGTTAACCAATGCAGGATTGCGCCACGGTCTTTGACCGCCTACTGCGACGATGTATAACGCCAGCACTGTTACCTCATATCCCCTTGTCCCACCTTACAGGTCAGGCAGCCGCCATTTCGGGGGGCCACATGACATTAATTGTAAATGCATCACACATATCTAGGCCTTGCATACACACTAAGACAGGAACATAGCGGATTGACAAATGTGTGCAATAAGTATTCTATTTAATACCTCAGGGTTGGCTGACTCTGTGCTCGCTGTTCTCGTCCATAGGGCACGTCCGCTGGGGCAGGTGAGGAGATGGCGGCATCCTCAGGTGTACAGACCGATGGGTGACCTGTCGACAATGGAAGAGCGACATGTAATTGTCACCTACAGACTTGATCGTGCCACAATCCTGAAACTGTGTGCCCAGTTGGAGCCAGACCTGATGTCAGCAATCTGCCATCCCACAGGGATCCCCCCCTCTAGTGCAGGTCCTGTCAGTACTCCATTTCCTGGCAAGTGGGTCTTTTCAAACTACAGTGGCCATAGCATCAGGGATGTCCCAGCCTGTGTTCTCCAACGTGTTGTCCAGACTGTTGTCTGCCCTGCTGAAACACATGCGCAGCTACATCGTTTTCCCTCGGGTGGAGGATTTGCCTACAGTGGAAGGTGGCTTCTATGCCCTGAGACATATCCCCAACATCATAGGTGCCATTGATGGGACACATGTGGCCTTGGTACGCCCCGCAGAAACCGGAAGAGTTACCATTCCATGGAAGTGCAGATGGTGTGCTTAGCCGACCAGTACATCTCCCATGTGAACGCCGAGTTTCCTGGCTTAGTGCATGACGCTTACATTCTAAGGAATAGCAGCATCCCTTATGTGATGGGCCAACTCCAGAGTCACCGTGTGTGGCTATTAGGTAAGGACAAGGACCCTATACTATGTGAATAGTTGTCTGGATCTGGGGTTGTCCCTAAGGGTTATTGTGTGTCTAACAGTTGTCCCTCGACATTTGCAGGAGACTCTGGCTACCCCACCCTGTCATGGCTACTTACCCCAGTGAGGAATCCCAGGACAAGGGCAGAGGAAGGCTACATGAGGCACATAGGCGAACTAGGAGGGTTATAGAGAGGACCTTCGCCTCCTGAAGGCTAGGTTCCGATGCCTCCATATGACAGGTGGTTCCCTCTACCACTCACCAAATAAGGTGTGCCAGATCATCATGGCCTGCTGTATGCTGCACAACTTGGCTTTGCGACGACAGGTGCCTTTTCTGAAGGAGGATGGTCCAGATGGAGGTGTTGTGGCAGCTGTGGATCCTGTGGACAGTGAAGAAGAGGAGGTAGAAGAAGAGGACATAGACAACAGAAACACTTTGATCCATCAATACTTCCAGTGAGACACAGGTAAGAAGACATCACTGTCTCCTACATCTGACACAATTGTTCTACCTCTCATCTGTCTGTCACTTTCACCCAGTGTATGGACCCTGATTTGTCACTTTCCCTTTTGATTTCACAGATGTGAGTCCCACTGTGTGACCTCTGTTATGTAACCTCACGGACTAGAGCTGTGTGACATAGGAATGTTGACAATAGAATGGACATTGCTATTTCCCGCAGTTATTGGAAATACACATTTGTGAAAGCACAGACTGACTCCAGATTGTTTTGTGATTTAAGGGTGTTTATTTAAGTGCTAAATATTGGAGGGGGTTGTAAAATGATCCGGGGTGATGGTGGAGGAATGTCCATGGCAGAGTCCAGTCTATTAGTCTCACATGTGCATTGTCCAAAGGGGCATAGGAAGTGGAGCTGGGGCAGTTTAAGGATGGACAGGGTGACAAAGTGGGACAGAAGAATGACAATAAGGGTGTTCTCATTTCTTGGCAGGGGTCTTGGCATTGTTCTCTGTCTTTGTCCTGGATCTCAGGGACCGCTTGCGGGGTGGTTCTCCATCTGCAGGGGGTGGGTTGCTGGTGTTGTGGTCCTGTGGCAATGCCTCCTGTCCACTAGCGCCAGTGGAGGTGGTGGGCAGTTCATCATTCAGGCTAGTGTCAGGGGCCCCTTGTTGTGCCACTATGTCCCTCCCGGTGTTCACGAGTTCCTTCAGCACCCCACAATGGTGACAAGGGTGGTATTGATGGATTTGAGTTACTCCCTGAACCTCAAATACTGTTACTCCTGTAGCCGCTGGGTCTCCTGAAACTTGGCCAGTACTGTTGCCATCGTCTCCTGGGAATGATGGTATGCTCCCATGATGTTGGAGAGGGCCCCATGGAGAGTGGTTTCCCTGGACCTCTCCTCCCCTGTCCCACAGCAGCCCTCCCAGTTTCCCTGTGTTCCTGGGCCTCTGTCCCGTGAACCATGTGCCCACTACCACTGCCCCCAGGTCCCTGCTGTTCTTGGGGTGGTGGGTTAGCCTGGGTTCCCTATAGTGGTGGACACACTGCTGCTTGATGTGTCCTGGGGACAGAGGTATGGGTCTGCTGGGTGGGTGCTGTGCTGGTGTTTCCAGAGGGGGGAGGCTCTGTGGTGGCCTGTGACTGTGTCAGGGGAACCGACTGTCCCGAGATCCCAGATGGGCCGGGCTGGTCACCTAGATCCAGTTGGACAGAGCTGCTGTCATCACTGTGGGCCTCTTCTGTGGGTGGAGTGGACATGTCTGGAACCTCCTGTCTGGTGACGTTGGGTAGGGGTCCTGCAGGGGTGTAAAGTCATGATTATTGCATCTGTGTGTGCCATGGTGTACAATGGGTGGGTGACCCTGTACCCCAGTGCTTGCATTGCTGTGTAGGACCTTGTGTGCTAATTGTTTAGGGGTCTGTGTGGGTATGTGTAGTGGCCATGCATTGGTGATGGGTGTCCATGCTTTGTTGTTGCATGCAGGGCTTGGTGTTGGGATGTGTGGGTTGTGATAGTGGGACATATGTGAGGAGTTGGAGTGATGGGGTGAGGGTGGGGGTATGTGATAGCATGCAGGTAGAGTGGGGGATGTAATAGTTAAGATTTGACTTACTAGAGTCCATTCCTCCTGCTACTCCTGCGAGGCCCTCAGGATGCAGTATAGCCAAGACCTGCTCCTCCCATGTTGTTAGTTGTGGGGGAGGAGGTGGGGGTCCGCCGCCAGTCCTCTGAACCGTGATGTGGTGTCTTGAGACCACGGAATGCACCTTCCCCCATAGGTCGTTCCACCTCTTCCTAATGTCATCCCGTGTTCTTGGGTGCTGTCCCACTGCGTTGACCCTTTCCACGCTTCTGCGCCATATCTCCATCTTCCTAGCTATGCTTGTGTGCGGCTCCTGTGATCCGAATAGCTGTGGCTCTCCCTAGATGATTTCCTCCACCATGACCCTGAGCTCCTCCTCAGAAAACCTGGGGTGTTTTTGCGGTGCCATGTGGTGGTGTGGGTGATGTGTGAGGTGGTGTGTGTTGTGATGTGTGGGGTGATGTTTAGGGGTGTGTGGTGTTTTGTGTGTGGATGTGTGATGGTGTTGTGTGCCTCTGTATGCTGGTGTTGTCTTTGCTGTGCTGTCCCTCTGGCCTTCGTCTACATTTTTGGTAGTGAGGGTTTGTGGGTGATGTGGGCAGGTGTTTTATATTGTATTGGTTGTGTGTGAGTGGTGTGTGTATGTGTATCAGGTGTGTGTATTTGGAATTGTCCAATGTGGTAGTGTTTTGTAGATGTGTGTGTATTTTGAGCGCAGTGGTGTGTACCGCCAATGGAATACCGCGGTTGAAAGACCGCCGCGTGGATTCGTGGGTCATGATAGTGTGGGCGTATTCCTGTTGGCGTGACGGTGGAGGTTTTTTTATTGCCAGTTCATCACTGACCTTTGGTGTGGCGGACTTATGTGGGTGTCTAGATTTTGGCAGACTCCGAGCTGAGGGTCGTAATAGCTGGGGTGGAATTCTGCGGCGGTGTGTTGGCGGTCTTCTGCACAGCGGTAAGCGGCATTTACCGCCAATGTTGTAATGAGGGCCTATATCTCTTTAGAGATATAATAGATAAAATATATTTTTTTAATTCTTTGGGTGGGTATTTGTTTTACATATGTGCTTTAAAACAATAATTCCAATTTAAATTACAGCACATAAATAAATTACATGTGTATTTTAAAATGTATTTAATAGTGCTGCAGTATTATATTTTTTAATGATTCTATATTGAAAAAGCATCCACAACAATAATTTACATTAAATGTTGATATAAATATTTTAAATATTTATTATTTAAACTTCAATTAGCATTTCAAAATGCACCAATACTTTACCGTACGGTGATTTCTGCTCCCATTGTGGAGGTCTCAGCAAGTTAGCATAATGTTAAATATGATAGTAAATTCACTACTAATAGTAACATCAGTTATCAGTTGCATATGATGTTTTGCTGACTAAACCTCTTGTTTCATCAGTTGTGGACATGTAACTACACATTTGAGTAACTTTACACTCATACGTGGTAACTAATCAACAGTAGCAAAGTACTAAAAGGAGTATGAGAAAACTCACACATGTAGGCTCACTCATATATAATTTTACATTTATGAATAGGCTCATACCCCGCTAATAAACTGTACAGGTTTACAGCAACCAGACAGTGAATACACAAGAAATCTTTTGCTATTCTTTTTTCTGCCTTTCAAGTATTATCCCTGTGTTATATGTAAAACCCAGCACACCTGTAAAGCAGGATCTAAACTGAAGCTAAAGCTGATGCTGCAATGTCAAAAATGATGTTCCCATTCCCTACCCTGCATGTTAGGTGAGGTTCAGAGCAGTCCCCCTGCCCATTTGGATCAGTCTATTGTTTGTTCTGGAAAGCATTTCACACTTTTTCAAATGCTAGTTGCTGGCTGGGAGAAGTTTAAGAGCAAAAGGAAATTAGCCTCCAGGAATTTCAGGGAGGAGATGTTTAATTTTCTAAAAGTCACTTTTCCTTAATATTTATTAAACATCTGACCTCAACATTAGATTGGATTTTTAGCAGCTATTAAAACTACTGGTGTAATTATTTTTCTAACTAGTCACACTCCTGAAATACAGAAGGAATTCATTCTATACTCTAGTGTTCTACATAGCAAAGCTAGGTCTACCCTACCACAGTGAAAAATATATTTTTGGTGCTAATCACTGTAGAAACATGCTAAAATTAAGGGGCATATTTATCAAAATATCGCACAGTGCAGCAATCCTCATTGCTGTGCTGATTTGCATGATAGGGAAAGAGCAAGAATTTGCCACATTCAACATTGTATAGCAAATTCCTGTCTTTTCCTTGTGCTGGCACACAAAATGCTGCTTAGCACCAATGCAGGCACCCTTGCATCATAGTACAAAAGTGCCTGCATTGCAGACAGGATAACCTTTTGTGTAGGAAGGCAGAAGGGTGGCACACCTACTTAATAAATATGCCCCCAAACGTCTAGATGATCAGTATAGATATTTCAGACAAAGTAACCTATTGGTTAGTTACAAATCAATTGTGCCAATCAAAAATGATAATCTTATGGATCTTGGTAAAATTATGTGGAAATACTACATGCACAATTACCAATACTGCAGTGCTTGCTTTTTCTCTGTAGCTGTATTAGCATATCGGTCTGAGTGCTACAGGATATCATGGTGGATAAGAAATTAATACCACTTCTTTCCATCATTCTGAGCCTCACTCTTCTCTGCATTTATGTTTTCTTTACCAGGTTTTCTTTGGTGAAAACTGTGAAGGGACATAAAGCTTGACATTTGCATAATTTCTTAATTGTGGCAAATCGAGAGCAGTTTGGCACCAGAGATGTTTAAGTGTGTATTAAGCTCCCAGGGCTAAAGCACAGCACAAGCAGTGCAACATGCCTATTTCCACCCATTCGAGGATTTCCACAGAATCTCAATGAGTTTTTTTGTAACTCCACGAGTTCCACCCAGGACTACAAGGATGACTAAGGGCCTATCTGGACTACAGTGTAAAGAGGGGTGGTATTTTCCACTCCACTACTAGCAATTGCAGTGGTATTTCTGGGAGAGGGGTAAGATACTTTAATAATGAAGGGTTGCTGGAGAAATTGGGGAGTCACCCATGAAATATTGTACCTATTCCTGCAGTTTTCCTAATTTCTTCTCCAGTTCCATCCAGGACATTGTACTGGTTTTCAGGACGTGAATTTGTCGAACAAAACACTTGAGGAGCCGGGGGCCAGATCTCTAATTCTGGGGTGCGATTGATTTTTTATTTTCAGTTCTGAGGGGTAGAGAGAGATGGTTATTAAACCATTTAAACAATTTCTGTGTAACTCAATATGTCACACAATAATATCCAGAGTCAGATCAAAGATTTATAGGGCTTTATTACAGACTCAAACGTTACATTACTGAGTCTTAAAACCATAGTATAGAGATATAAAATCACCAATGGAGAGTTAAAGTTTCATGCAATATTAAACGTAGTCAGCATGTGTAAGAACAAGAATTTGATTGCCACAATACAGAAAATCAGAAAAAGCATGTGGTTATTGGGTACCAGAACCAAGTTCTCCTGCCTAATCATTTAAACAGAAACTTTAACTGTTATAGGACAGGACTCGGTGCTTCTGCTGGGGGCGGGACCCAAGGCCCCTTTAAATGTCATTGCGCGCCCGCTTCGCGGGTCGCGCAGGACTCAGTGCTGCTGCTGGGGGCGGGAGCCAAGGCCCCTTTAAACCCCATCGTGTGCCCGCTTCGCGGGTCATGCAGGACTCGGTGCTGCCGCTGGGGGCGGGACCCAAGGCCCCTTTAAACTTCATTGCGTGGCCCGCGAAGCACCCGGAAGAGGCTGGGTTGGGCCACACCTCTTTATTTTTTGCTTTGGGGTCCAGCAAACAGACCGTGAAACTAGAACAGCGAGGACTGAGGAGCTCAAGTTCGCTGCAGGTGAGCGTTGCATTGCAGAGTCCAAATACAACTCCAGCTGGGGGAATAGAGGAGCCAAGCGTGCACAAGTGTTCATTAGTGAGATAAGTGCTTAAGCGAGTCCCTGACCAAGGAGCCCCCAGAAGAGTGACTAAAACGTGCCTGTTGGTCAGTGGGAGTGCAGGATCTTGCCCCTGGCAGTTGGGACCGGGACCAAGCCTCTTTAAACTGAATATTGCCCGTCCTCTGCCTATAATTGATAGGAAGGGACAGGCTAGGACTTATTTCCTGGGTTTTTGCTTCCCCATTATATTAATTTTAAAGGAATTTTGTTATTTTTACTAGGATGGGGAAAAGGAAAGCTAGTGGCAATCCCACTGGGCAGGGAGGGGCGAAGAAACTACCTCGACATGCTGCTGAAAACTGCACACTGACCCAGATTGACGATCTAATTGAGGAAGTAGAGAGCTTGCTAGCCACTAAATCCTGCAAGTTCACCAAGAGAGGAACTGACGCTGCAACCAAAGATATCAAGTCTTTTTTTATCCCTGCAAATAGAGAGCTGCTGCCTGAATCACCACGTGGAACTCGGATGGAGTCTACCATACCAGAAACCTCTGTTAACTTTAAAGTGAACCCCAACTTGAGCATGTCTAACCATCAGGACTGTGTGTCACCCCCCATAAATTGTTCTAATCATTTTTTATCCCTTGTCTCCCTGGCATCCTCTAGTCCTGAGAAGAGTGCACCAAGGGAAGCTGAGGAGGTATCAAAATGCCTGTTCACTCAGGGGGAACGTCCTGTATGTGCACAGCTAGTACAAATAAGATCAGAGATAGTGAGCCTAAGAGAGTATCTTACATCCTTTAGTCGCATGATACACAAGAAGCTGGACGGCATAACCTACGTAATTTGGGATATAAGGAAATACTCTTCTAAATCTGAGTTTTGCCCTCCATTTATACAAACCCAGCATCCCGAAATATCTACGGTAGGAAATCATAGGGGAAAGGGGGCTGGAGTGGCATCACAAAACTGCCAATGGGAAGACCGTGTAGCCCTTGAAGTGGTCAATCTAAACAAACACGATGTCAACTTGATAAGAGGCGCAAACCACGAGGTGAACAGAAACAAGCCCCTCAATAACAGCAATAAAGACCCCCCATGGAGTGCTCTGATAAGCCAGGCTAAGCATAGTCAACATGACGTATACATGTTAAATATTCCAAAGCTAAATCACAATTCAAAGGAACAAGGGGATTCACTCAAAAATAAAGTAATTCATTGGATGAGGGGTGTTAAGAAGTGTAGGTCCGTTACACGGGATGACATAGTCACTGCTCAGAGATTTTCAAGTGACAGCTCAGAAACGGATCTCATAGGGCTAAAATTGAACAGCCAGAGCATAGCAAAGGGCCTTCTAGCGCTTGAGCAAAGATCGAGACCTGATACCTCATCCCAAGTGATTCTCTCCCACATGATTCCGCCATCAATGGCTAACTTGTTGTCTAGAGGCAGTCCTAATAGCCCACTGCTTACTAATATATGCACTTCAAGGCGGTGTCGTGGGAGTAGCCCAACTCCAACTGCGGACTGACATAAAGCCCCCATAGTGAAGCCAGGGAGGGGTGATGTACATACTGAAAGGGTTTCGGAATCTTGCACCCAAAGCAATCTTACGCTGGGCATTGTGGGAACAGAGGGAGGAATGCACTGCAATGACCAAGTAGAAGAGAGGGACTGCGGGACAGCACCCCCTATAAATAAGATCAACGAGAGACTACAAAACGTTGATGACCCGCTAATCAAACTCCTATCCTGGAATGTGGCAGGTGTGTTATTAACCAACCCGGAGTGGTGCAGTTTCGTAGACTAACATCATATCATTCTACTTCAGGAGACATGGGCCCCCTCTACGATTTACAGAGTAGCTTACTGGACCTTCCAGAAGACTGCACTTCCTTTGCCATCTGGGAGGGCATCAGGGGGTCTGATAATTTGGTTAAAGCACAATCTGTTCCCCAGGGCAAAGGAACTACCTACCCCAACTAGGGATATACTAGCTGTGGAGTTTGAACTTTGTAGTGCAAGGGGGCCTACTCGCATAGTACTTGTAAACATATACATCAGACCTGGACCACAAAGCACCCAGGTTGCTCTGTTAAATTTGCTCACAGATCTTCTGAACCAACTACCAGGGGGGCAGAGCTTAATTGTTGCAGGAGACTGAAATATGCAGCTGAGTTGCAAGGATGATTATCAGCAAGAAGGAATCCAGTTTGTAGATCCCTGGGATAGATCAGGCCCGGTCCAGGTTACAACAAAGAAAACAGGGGGAGCATTAGATTTATTTGAGAACTTAATAAAAACTATGGGGCTAAGAATAGCAAATGGAAACACTAAGTTGGACACTCCAGCGCTCCCTACATGCAGGAAAGGACCATACTCAAGTCATTTAGATTACATCTTAGTAGATGATACACTCTGGAATTCTCTTATTGATATGCCTGTCTCTCCACGAGATGATAGCGACCATCATGCTCTCTGTACATCTTTCTCAACTTCCACATTTAATTGTGATACTCTGACTAAATGGGTGAAGGGTAATGTTTTAGTCGCGGCGATTGATCGCAAAAATGTGAGATGGGAAACGGTGGCAGAAGATGCAACTTTTCAGATATCTATATATAGGGTAGTTATATCAATGCTTTTCCCTCTGAAATACACTGACTTTGTGCTGGTTGACTTGATTAACTTGCATGGTATCTTGGTCAATCGATTAAGACCATATTTCTAGGTAGCAAGGAGGCGGATAGAAACTAGTGATTAAGAACTGGGATGGTCCTCTAGCTCCTGCCGACAGGCTAAAACACAGCTACTGGGAGCACAAAAGGTAGGGAGTCACCGAGAGATAAGAGCAACCAGGATTGTATATAAAACAACATTGAAAAACGCCAAAAAAGAGTGGGAAACCAAACATTGGAATGCTCTGGTAGATGCTCTCCGTAAGAAGGACACAAAATTGTTTTGGAAGTTAGTGGCAGGGAAAGGACACTCCAAAAATTTGGAGAGCTATCCAGCAATTCAGACAGAAATCTGGGTGTCACACTTTGGAAACTTGTACAAGGTGGCTCAGACTAGCTGCACCACTGTTCTTTCACCTACACCAGAGGGGTCTTTTTCTTATACACCACCGTCTGGGGCAGCCATTTCATCTAATTTTGATATGGATCTCTTTTCTCTAAAAGAAACAACTCTTGCTCTCCAAACATTGCGGAAAGGAAAGGCTCCCAGGCTAGACGGTATCCCTGGTGACTTGATTTTGTCTCGACCCAGGACCTGGTCTCTATATTTAAATGCACTTAGCAATGAGATCTTGAGGGGTGGTGGGCTTCCTCCCACATGGCAAGGAGCAATCATAGTTCCTGTCTTCAAAAAGGGGTCAAGGGAACTACCGACTTACTACAGACCAATAAGTTTAATTGATGTGAGTCAAAAAGTATTCTGCAAGCAGGTCTTGT
Organism: Pleurodeles waltl; assembly: GCF_031143425.1. NCBI lineage: Eukaryota > Metazoa > Chordata > Amphibia > Caudata > Salamandridae > Pleurodeles > Pleurodeles waltl. The sequence continues at coordinate 1,851,823,354 of NC_090440.1, forward strand.
CTAGACTGCAGACATGGATAGAGGACCGTCAGATCCTCTCCAATTTTCAGACAGGATTCAGGAAAGGAGTGCGTACAGTAGATCAGGCGTTCAGGTTTAATCTCCTACCCTGGAAATTCCTGATACTCAACAAGAGCCACCTGTATGTGGCCTTTATTGACTTGAAAGCCACCTTTGATATGGTCCCACGCGATTTATTGTGGAATGCCCTGGAATCTTACAATCTTGACAAAGAACTGCTGAGATTGATAAAGTATCTTCATGAGGGCACCTATGCTCAGGTATGCTGGTCTCAAGGTGGAGATCTGACAAAAACCATACCCGTTGATAGGGGGGTTAGACAGTGGTGTGTTTTTGCTCCCACACTGTTTAACCTCTTTATCAATGGTGTGGTAGAACAGCTCATGCATTGTAATCATGATGCCCTGAAGCTAGCATGTGGTCCTGTTCCCATCTTAATGTTTGTGGATGATACTCTATTGATCTCAAGAACTCCAATGGGCCTCCAAAATGAACTTGATGCTTTTTCAAATTTCTGTGATAAAGGGGCGTCAAAATAAATCCAACCAAGACTAAATTGATGGCCTTTAATCCACACAAGTCATTCAGGGGGGAAATGACCATAGCTGGACAAATAGTGGAGAGAGTGAGCCAATTTGATTACCTGGGGATTAGGTTGGCATATGATCAACAGTGGGCAGCACAGATTGGAAAGAGTTTGTCCGTTCTCCGGCAGAGGTCAGCAATGATAGGGAGGAAAATTGCTAACACCTCGGAAGGGGCAATTTCACCTGCCATCACAGTATACAAGGCAGCGGCAGTGGCTGCTTCAATTTATGATGCCCAGTTATGGGGGTACTGTAATTCTAGAAGTTTAACAATGGCAGAAACTCGCTTTATGAGTAATTTTCTGCAGCTGCCGAAGAGTACTCCTCTTATACCCCTCAGATTCGATCTAGCTTTAAATAAGATTCACAATGAAATTGCCCTAAGACCTCTTATGTATTGGGTCCACCTCTGGACATCCGAACATTTGTCTGTTTTTTTGAGCAGCAGCAGCTGAGCTTTTAGTGGATGATGGCGTGCTAAAAATTCCTTGGTTTAAATATATTAGGGATTTGAGTCAACTCATTAAAATGGAGGAGGTGTGGCGAGATCCTTATACTTTAACCAAGGAAGTGAAAGCACACATAAAGCGATCTTACTGGGAGACCATTTTGATGCAGATTTGGACCAAGAAGTCCCTAGGCAATAGGACGCTACAGTTTTTAGATTACAAATGCAGTCCCAAATTTGAGGCCTGCATGGATAACATAAACCCTCCCCATACCAAAAGCATTTTTATTAAACTGGGCTAGGGATTTTGCCACTCACGACATTCACTGCGAGGTGGAGCAAGGAGGAAAGTAACTCGAGCTTCTGCAATTTTTGCCACAAGCAATTAGAGACACTTGCACACTTTATGTTCTTCTGCCCCAGATATTTGGTTCCAAAGAAGAAGTGGATTATCCCTCTATGTAGGTTAATGGGGATAAGGGAATATAATACATCCCTACGAATCCTGACAAGCGAAACATGCGATAAGGTAGTTTTTGTAGTCGCAAGATATCTTCAAAGTGCATGGGCCATAAGAAGCAGAGGAATCCTTGCTGACTGATTGGCAAAACCAAAGGTTTTGAAGGCTGAAGTAGATTATTTAGTGGGATTAAGTAAAATAGGCTTTCAGATTTTTAAAGCTTGATGCTTATTTTGATTACCCGGGGATTAGGTTGGCGTATGATCAACAGTGAGCGGCACAGATTGGAAAGAGTTTGTGCGTTCTCCGGCAGAGGTCAGCAATGATAGGGAGGAAAATTGCTAACACCTCAGAAGGGGAAATTTCACCTGCCATCACAGTATACAAGGCAGCGGCAGTGGCTGCTTCAATGTATGGTGCCGAGTTATGAGGGTACTGTAATTCTAGAAGTTTAACAATGGCAGAAAATCGCTTTATGAGTAATTTTCTGTGGCTGCCGATGAGCACTCCTCTTATACCCCTCAGATTCGATCTAGCTTTAATTGAGATTCACAATGAAATTGCCCTGAGACCTCTAATGTATTGGGTCCACCTTTGGACATCCGAACATTTGTCTGTTTATCGAGCAGCAGCAGCTGAGCTTTTAGTGGATGATGGTGTGCTAAAAATTCCTTGGTTTAAATATATTAGGGATTTGAGTCAACTCATTAAAATGGAGGAGGTGTGGCAAGATCCTTACACTTTGACCAAGGAAGTGAAAGCACACATAAAGCGATCTTACTGGGAGACCATTTTGATGCAGATTTGGACCAAGACGTCCCTAGGCAATAGGACGCTACATTTTTTAGATTACAAATGCAGTCCTACATTTGAGGCCTACATGGATAACATAAACCCTCCCCATACCAAAAGCCTTTTTATTAAACTGGGCTAGGGATTTTGCCACTCAAGACATTCACTGCGAGGTGGAGCAAGGAGGAGAGTAACTCGAGCTTCTGTAATTTTTGCCACAAGCAATTAAAGACACTTGCACACTTTATGTTCTTCTGCCCCAGATATTTGGTTCCAAAGAAGAAGTGGATTATCCCTCTATGTAGGTTAATGGGGCTAAGGGAATATAATACATCCCTACGTATCCTGACAAGCGAAACATGCGATAAGGTAGTTTTTGTAGTCTCAAGATATCTTCAAAGTGCATGGGCCATAAGAAGCAGAGGAATCCTTGCTGACTGATTGGCAAAACCAAAAGTATTGAAGGCTGAAGTAGATTATTAAGTGGGATTAAGTAAAATAGGCTTTCAGATTTTTAAAGCTTGATGCTTATTTTGTATTGTTATTGTAATTGTGTATTCTAATAGTTTATTTTAGAAGGAAGTTTTCAAGACTTTTTAATGTACTATGTGGCACTCTTTTTTATGTTTTATTATTTATTTATTGCAAGATTGTGGTATGCTATTTTACTGGACACTTTTATGGCTTTCGGCCGAAATAATGCTATTTATATAACTGTTATAATTCAAATAGAGTGTTTGAGAAAGGGTCTGCTAACAGAGAGGTGCAGTGGCAAAAAGTTACTTTGAAAATATTAGGTATGTAACAAAGAAGGTTCTGTTCAGCTCAAAGGGGGAAAAGAATCTGTGTCCTCTCACTAACTAAAAGTTTTTTTAATCAAGGTTTCCCAAAATGATGATATCACTGTTGAAACTTCTCAACTGAAACCCAAATTAATTTTAATTAGAAGTTACAAATTTCAGAGACCTTGTAAGGTCTTAAGACTCTTTTTTCTTAGCAAATTTAAAAAGAGTTATGACTGCCAACGTCCATTGTGCTCCTCTTCATCCTCACATAGCTCCTCTCAGGCTTTCTTATCTCTGTCTCAGCTCCTGACACCTGCATCTTCTAAGAAAAACAATCTCCACATTGAAAGTTAGCTGTGAAAAGAAGAAAAATATATGTGTAGGCCTTCACTCCAGCCACTCCAGCCACGTTAATAAAATATGAATATACTTTCAGATTAAATCAATTCTATGCATTACATGTGAGGATATACAAAATGAATATACAGAATAATACTTTCAAAGTGTTAGTTTCAAAAAGCTATGCATGAAACGTTACTTAAGTATTATATACAATGGTGCACTTTATTTATATTCTTTGCAGTGCAGTCATTTTATAAAAGCGCTTCACAATGTTGTACAAAATATGACCACCAGAAAGTGTTCACCACTTCATGTTCTTCTTTCAGGGATATAGTGGCACAGTCAATCTACGCTCTTTCACACTGAATCCCAGGAGTTATAGCAAAGCAGAAGTTAAATCTTGTTACCAGTACCATCTGGACTGTATTGGGACCCCCTAATTACTGCAGGAAATAACTGTTGGCACAGAGACAATCGATCATCTGCAGACTGATAGGAATATTACAAAGTCCTACATTTCTGTCAATGTATTCAAATACAGATCTCTGTTTTACCTTCTCTGAATAGCAGAACGATTTCTAATTCATAAATATAGTTTGTTGAAAATCATACCAAATGTCAAACAGGTTTGCACGCAGTAATCGTGTTGTTTCTTGACTTTGGCATGAGCGCTGTTTCATTAAACGATCTCTTTTTAAATTTCCTGCTTATGATGGATAGCAGAAAGCTATCGACTGATGTTACAGTTGTTGTAAAAAGCTCAGAAGTGAGTGGCTGTTCTTTTTTACATTAATCTATCCTGCCGTTTAGTTTCAGCGTCATGCATTAGCAAAGAGATGCAAAATCAATACTGTGTTTTACCCTGTGTTGTTTCAAGGCTGTGATGTATAGGAAGTCTAAATGAGTTTATGTTGCTAAGAAAGTCAGCCATGCCTTAGCTTTCATCAGCTGAATTGTTTTCAAGGGTAGCGCAAAGTCAGAAAAAATCTTTCTATTTCAGTTTGTTGGATAAAACGGCTTAATGCATGAGGTCTGAAAAACATGGATGTGAAAGGGGCTCTGCTCCCAACCAGAGTTTGGCAGAGAGGTTACTCTGTCACTGTGATGGATATCCCTTCTAGAGGGCATATTGGATTGATATTTTGACGAAAGGGATATCCGTCGCCATGGTGACGGAGTAACCCCTCCGCCAAACTCTAAATCAAGCCCTAGGTTGTGTTAGGCCAATGACATAACTAAGTTGTAATGGACTATATACTGGGGTAGGGGATATTTTGCTCGACAGGGATGTGTTGTGGACGAATGAGTCACGCACCCTGAAACTTTTAAACATTAAATGACTCTTCATTACAATGGGAACACACTAGTTAACTATATAACTGCACACCGAAAACTGGGAAAACGACACTACAAAATAATTCACATGAAAAGCAATATAAAATGCCATCATGCAATTATAAAAGAGTAGCTTCACCCACATAATCGCTGGATATCTGATGCATACTTGCCAGCAGTAGATAGTTTCTGTAACTAACACACTTAACTCTTGCTGAATCGAAATATGAATTAAGTATTTACCAAGGTTCTGAGTGACATCATGGACAACTGAAGCTTTTCTCTCATCTATTTCATGTCACTCAGATCCTCTCTGTGAAAAATATCCTCATGACTCACTGTTACCCATCTTTAATTTGATATGTTAGATATGGCTCTGGTAGAGAAATTCTTGTTTACTTCAGTTTCTGAATCTCATAACCTATACTATGACATACTATGGTAAAACTGGTTACCCATTGTTGTGATGGCCAGTGACGGCTGGTGGAATTTTAAAGTGATGGGGTGTAAGAGCAATTAATTATTTGGCGTTCCACCCCCCCAGGAACATTTTTTTAAATTGGTGTATTTTGGAGCAGTTTTGGTGCCCTTTTTCTCTCAACATGTTGTAAATGTACTTCCTTGTATCTCTTTCACTAAACTATGCCTAGACACACTGTGGAACAATTTTACTATAAGCACTGCATTTTCTTTTACATATGTCTTGTCAATATTTTGACAACTGTATACCTCATTCACATCTAGTTGCACAAAATCACCACTGTAACATGTGACCCTTGCTCTGTGAGCTCTGCAGAGGGGCCAAGAAGGCAAGAGGATGGCCTTCGCTGAAGATGGATATATATACACACTCATCCCTCTCTAAATGAAATGTGGAAAACGTACTGTTATGTTATTAAAAGTTAGTTTGTTAATACAATCAATGCAGATGTCTGTGTGTGTAACTATGACACACAATTGAACCCGTTGGTGTTGTGAGAAATGGCGATATGTGTACTTATCAAGCTACAACGTCCCAGCCTGCGAATATAAGTACTGTAGATATGCAAGTCATTATTTTAAAGTTATATGACACACAATACAAAATAAGCTGCCACATAGAGATTCAGTGTTTAAAATTAAACACGTTTTCAAGCTGTATATTATAATCCGACAGTACCAAACCTTGTGTAAAACATTTGTTTATATGTTTCCATTAGAAGGGAGAACACCATACCTCAGCTGGTAAAACTTTCAGTACATCTGAAAAAGAATAATTCTGACTTCATGAAGCCTCAAATTACTTAATCAATTTAAGACAGATACTCCTATGACGCCATTAGGTTTGTTGATTATTCGTACCAAGTCTGCGGAAATAGCTCTACAGATGTTGAGGTGCGCAGAAGAAACACAAGGAGTGTTGGGTTAATTCAGTGAGAGACAAAGACCAGGAAAGAGCTCTCAGTGGCGAGCTGTGGTGCTAAGTTAGCAGAGACTATGGTGAGGAAGGAGACCCAAAGACAGCTAATGGCAGAGGATACACAGATTTGCAGGGACACCAGATATTAAACTATACTGGCCCGAGTCTCAAAGAAACATCAACTATTCACCATTTTGTTCCTTTTTGTGCTTTCTAGGGTTAAAGTGGAGGGAACATGAATGGTCTGTGAAATTGAGTGCTACTGCTATGAACATGAAGTAGATTTACTCAACTGACCTCGCAGCCAGAGCTACACAGAGGTAGGTGTGCTGATTCGGTTTCTACTGGGGTCAGAAACTGAGAGGCTGTTATATTTATACAGGAAAAAAGGAAAGCATTGGTGCTTTTCATAAGAAAAACATATACCAAATAATTCAGAATATACGGAGTAACCTAAACAGTTTAACGTTCCTTCTCTAAAACGTTCTAAAAAGTTTCAGAAAAGTTTCTGAAACCTTTCAAAAGTTTTCAAAAGTTTTTCTCTGTTCTTTAAAAAGTTCTAAAAATGTTTTTCTCTCTCTGTCCTAAACCTTTTCTGTCATGTCTGCAGTACAGCTTACTCCCACAGTTGTTGAGGCAACGTATGCAAATGTAAACTTTAAAAGTTTGAGGGGTCTCTGCACTGAAAGAGGTTTGGCAATTGGTAAGAATCCTACAAAAGATCTTCTCCTTAGCCTTCTCCTAGAAAGTGACCAGAACCAGTCTGGCCCATCCCAGGATCAGAAGATAGAGGAGGGGGGTACCCAGCCAGACTCAGAGGAGTCCCTTGAGGATGCTGGGGAGGGTTCTTCCAAGGACCTGTCAGCTAACAGGGCCTCTATTGACAGTGGTAGTGGGAGGGGGTCACACACTAGTAGGGCACCATTCACTCCTAAAGGCCAGGGTACTAGAGTCTAGCCAGTTAGGGACAGGTCTCTCTCTGCCAATTCCCATATTTTGTCAGTGTCTCACAATTCCCAAGCCTCCAACCCTGAGGATAACTTAATAGAAAGGGAGCTCAGAAAGTTGAGGTTGTAAGAGGCCAGGCGGCTGAAGCTTAAACAGCAGCAGCTGGCCTTAGACAGGGAATCTCTGGATGTGGAAAGGGAAAGGCAGATGTTGGGGTTAGTTCCCCATGGTGGCTGCCGCAGTGTTTTTGATAGCAATCCTGTTAAAGAGAAAGATTTCAGAAACTTGCATAAGATAGTCCCCCCTTACAAGGAGGGGGATGACATTAACAAGTGGTTTGCTGCACGTGTGCAGGCCTGTGTGGTACTGTTGGTCCTTCAGAGGCAATGGGCTGCTATCTTGTGGCTATCTTTCACTGGTAAGGGTAGGGATAGGCTCCTTACTGTCAGAGAAAGTGATGCTAACAATTAAAAAGTTTTGAAGGATGCACTCTTGGATAGATTTGGCTTAACCACTAAACAATACAGGATTAAGTTCAGAGACACCAGAAAGGAGTCCTCTCAAGACTGGACAGACTTTGTAGACTGTTCAGTGAAGGTCTTGGAGGGTTGGTTACATGGCAGTAAGGTGACTGACTATGAAAGCCTGTAATCTAATCCTGAGATAGCATATTTTGAACAATTGTGTGTCTAATGTGTTTCACCAGTACTTGGTAGACTCAGATAGGACCTCTCCCCAAGAATTGGGAAAGAAGGCAGACAAATGGGTCAGAACAAGAGTGAACAGAAAAGTTCATACAGGCGGTGACAAGGATGGCAAGAAGAAGGATGGTAAGTCATCTGACAATGGTGGGGACAAAGATAAAAACATTCTGAGTCTTCATCAGGCCCACAAAAATCATCTGGGGGTGGTGGGTCCAAATCCTCTTCTCACAATCAGAAAAAGCCATGGTGTTATTTATGTAAAGTAAAAGACCATTGGGCAAGTGATGCCACTTGTCCAAAGTAAAACACCAAGTCTCCCACTACCACAACCCCAACTTCAACCTCTAGTGCCCCTATTAATAGCAGTTGTGGTGGGAAGTCTACTACAAATAGCCAATCCAAGTGTGTAGCTGGGCTCACAATTGGCAGTGTAGTTGGGGGTTGGTCTTGTTAGGGAGACCACAGAGGCTGTTTTAGTCTCTGATGGTGGCATTGACTTTGCCACCTTGGTTGCTTGTCTCCTTAATATGGGTAAGTACAAGCAACTACCCCTAATTAATGGTATTGAGGTTGAGGCCTACAGGGACACAGGAGCCAGTGTAACTATGGTTATAGAGAAACTGGTTCACCCTGATCAACACCTACTTGGTCAGCAGTACCAAGTGACTGATGCTCACAATAACACACTTAGCCACCCCATGGCTGTTGTGAATCTCAACTGGGGGTTACTGGTCCAAAGAAAGTTGTGGTAGCCACTGAATTACCTGTAGATTGCTTACTAGGCAATGATTTGGAGACATCAACTAGGGCTGAAGTGGAGTTGGAGGCTCACGCAGCATTGCTGGGCATTCCCGGGCATATTTTTGCTTTGACAAGGGCTCAGGCCAATAAGCAAAAAGGACAGGGAAACTTGGATCCTAGAACAATGGACCAAGTGCTCCCAAAAGCCAGGGGTTGTTACGACTCTGTCATCCCATTTCTAGGGGGCGCTGTAAGGGGACTGTCAGAAGCCTGGGAATCACCTTAAACACTTATCTAGAGTCCCTTGCTGAATCCTGTTTGTTTCTCTTTTCTCCATGGTACACTTGTGTAGTGCTACATTTGCTTCCTGGGACTGCAAATCCCATAATGCACAGCCTGGTAGTCAGGAAAGCCCAGATTCTGTTTCCCATTGTTTTCCAGTCCAGTTGCTCCTTTTCACCGGATCCTCTCCTCCAGGACTTGCAAGTGTCTGAAACTGCACACACCTGAGACCTCTCCTGTGCAGTCCAGCTTGGAACTGTTTATAAGCAGCCATTTCCTCAAGATCTCTGTCGTGCATTGGAGTTCGATTCCTTTGTGTTACAGACCCTTTGTCGGATGGTGTTCCAGTTTTGTTCCTGTTCCTGTTCTGTTCCAGCTTGATCCTGTTTCCTGTTTCTCTGCCCTGCTCCTGATTGTTCCAGCCAGAGTCTGCTCCCTATCTCTTAGCCTTGTACCTGTTTGTTTCTTGCAGAGCCTGCTCCCTGTTTCTCTGCCCTGCTCCTGCCTTGTTTCAGCCTGAACCTTCTCTCTGTTTCCAAGTCCTGTTTACTGCTCATTTCCTACTCCCTGTATTCCAGCCCTGTCCTTGCCTGTTCCAGCCAGAGCCTGCTCTCAGTTTCCCAGTCCTGTCTCTGTTTGTCCCAGCCAGAAGTTTGCGCCCTGTTTTCAAGTCCTAGTCCCACCTTTGCTTCAGTCTGAGCCTGTTCCTAATTCTTGCCTCTGACTCTTAGTTTGTTCCTTTCTGTTTCTTCTTGATTATTTGTGTCTGGTAAGTGTTCTATCAGTCTTTACCAGTGTATAAGTGTCCTCCTTTGTTCTGGGGTTGGCTCCTGGTTTCCAGGAGGCAATTCCAGCCCCCATCCTTGTCTAGTGTTATACGTTGTCTTTCGTGCCTAACAGTGACAGTGTGCTATTGCTGTTTTCTCAGGAATCGCCACTGTGTTTCCAGCTGGACCCACAAGAGCGTGTCTTGTGTATGTAAGTACTTTCCTTGTCTGTGCTCTAGGGTCCAGAGACAGAATCACTTCTGCTGCCTCCTTTCTATGGGGCTGGCAGGGTGACTATCTGTAAGAGCAAACTGCACAGAGGCATTGACATTCCCTGTCACTGTGGGAGGTTCTGCGCTTTACTCTGTGTACAACCCCAGCGTGTTTGTCCATTAGTAATCTGTTTCCTGTTTGTTCACACAAGGGTTGCTCTGCTTTTACTTTCCTGTGCCTGTTCATAGCTGTACTTTCCGTGTATGCCTTTAGCTGCTCTTCTTCCCCAGTATACTACCTCTTTACGATATTCAGTGACCTCAAGGGGTGTCCCAACCAGAGTCCTGATCAGACCCGCCCGAAACCGTGACAGGGGTAGGAAAGGTAAATGCTTGCCCACTATTCCTCTGTCACCAGAAGATTCCCCTTTTGAGGAAGAGGAATCCTCTCCCTGTGCAGAACCTACACCAGATGAGCTGGCAGCAGACACTGCTGAGCTTTTGGGTGCAGGGGGCCTGCTAGGGAAGAGCTGAGTGTGGTACAGCAGACCTGTCCCACATTAGAGGGTTTGAGACAGCACGCTGTCAAACAGCAAAATGGGGATGTCAGTGATAGCCATAAGGTGTATTGGGAAGAAAATCTCCTGTATGCTGAATCAAGGGCCCTAAACCTTGCAGGAGACTGGTCATCCCTTTGCAATACAGAGAGTTTCTTCTTACCTTGGCACATGACATTCCTTTGGCTGGGCATTTGGGCCAAAGTAAAACTTGGGACAGACTTGTTCCCCTGTTTCACTGGCCTCATATGTCAGAGGACACCAAAGAGTTTTGTCGTTCTTCTGTGACCTGCAAAGCCAGTGGCAAGACTGGTGGCACTCCAAAGGCCCCCTTAATTCAACTTCCTGTGGTTGGGGTGCCCTTTGAAAGGGTAGCGTTTGACAAAGTTGGCCCCCTTGACCCTCCAACAGCTTCAGGCAATAGGTTTATCCTGGTGGTAGTGGACCATGCCACTAGGTACCCTGAAGCAATCCCCTTAAGGACCACTACAGCTCCTGCAGTGGCAAAGGCCCTCCTGGGAATCTTTTCCCGGGTGGGTTTCCCTAAGGAAGTGGTGTCAGACAGAGGCAGTAACTTCATGTCTGCACACCTCAAAGCTATGTGGAAAGAGTGTGGTGTAACATACAAGTTAACTGCTCCTTGTCATCCACAAACAAATGGTCTGGTTGAGAGGTTTAATAAAAATCTCAAAGGTATGATAATGGGACTCCCTAAAAAACTCAGAAACGGACGGGATGTCCTGTTACCTTGACTTCTTTCTGCTTACAGGGAGGTACCCCAAAAAGAAGTGGGCTTTAGCCCCTTTGAACTCCTCTTTGGACACCCTGTGAGAGGTCCCCTTGCACTTGTTAAGGAGGGTTGGGAACAACCTTTAAAAGCTCCTAAACAAGACATTGGGGATTATGTACTTGGCCTAAGAACAAGAATGGCTGAGTATATGAAAAAGGCCAGTAAAAAACTTCAGGGCAGCCAGGAGCTGCAAAACCAAAAGGCATGACCAGAAGGCTGTCTTGACCCAGTACCACCTAGGGCAGAAGGTGTGGGTATTGGAGCCTGTGACCCCAACAGCACTCCAGGACAAATTGAGTGGACCCATCTAATTGTTGAGAAAAAGGGTGAGGTTACCAAATTGGTAGACCTAGGCACTGCCAGGAGTCCCCTTAGAGTGCTCCATGTCAACCATTTAAAACCCTACTATGACAGGGCTGATCTCACCTTGCTCATGGCAACTGATGAGGGACAGGAAGAAGAGAGTGACCCTCTCCATGATCTCTTCTCCAGCACTGCAGCTGATGGCTTAGTGGAGGGAGTAGTACTTGCAGATTGCCTTACTGCAGAGCAGAAGGACAACTGTGTAAATCTTTTTAGTCCATTTTCTGAACTCTTCTCACTGATACCAGGTACCACTACTTGGTGTGAGCACACAATCAATACTGGAGACAGTTTACCTTTCAAAAGTAAGATTTGTAGGCAGTCTGGCCGTGTCAGAGACTGCATAAAACAAGAGGTTCAGAAAATGTTAGACTTAAGAGTGATTTAGCCTTCAGAAAGCCCATGGGCTAGCCCAGTGGTGCTTGTCCCAAAACCTCCGAGTAAGGATGGTAAAAGAGAGATGAGGTTTTGTGTTGACTATAGAGGGCTCAACCACTTAACCAAGACAGATGCTTACCCTATACCCAAGGCAGATGAGCTGATAGATACACTGGCTTCTGCCAAGTATCTAAGCACTTTTGATTTAATTGCAGGGTATTGGCAGATTAAATTATCAGAAGATGCTAAACCCAAGACTGCATTTTCAACCATTGGAGGGATGCCTAAAAATGTATTGTGGACAGCTAGCTTTCAAAAAGCTTTTGATGAGCTCAAACAGGCCATGTGCTCTGCACCTGTCCTAAAAAGCCCTTGCTACTCCAAAAAGTTCATAGTCCAGACTGATGCTTCTGAATTGGGGGTTGTGGCAGTGCTATTACAGCTTAATACTGAGGGCCAGGATTAACCTGTTACTTTTATCAGTAGGAGGTTGACCCCTAGAGAAAAGTGTTGGTCTGCCATAGAGAGGGCGGCCTTTGCTGTGGTCTGGGGACTGAAAAAGCTGAGACCATACCTGTTTGGTACTCACTTTATTGTTCATACAGACAACAAACTTCTACTTTGGCTAAAACAAATGAAAGGTGAAAACCCTAAATTGTTGAGGTGGTCCATCTCCCTACAGGGAATGGACTATACTGTGGAACATAGACCTGGGAGTACCCACTCCAATGCAGATGGACTCTCCAGATACTTCCACTTAGACAATGAAGACTCACCTGGGCAAGGTTATCCTTATTGTCCCTCGTTTCTGGTGGGGGGGGGGGGTGTAGGAAAGTATCATCTTGCCTGGCATGTCACCCCCATTTTTACTTGTATGTATGTTTGTTTTTGCCTGTGTCAATGGGATCCTGCTAGCCAGGACCCCAGTGCCCATAACTTGTGCCCTGTATGTGTTCCCTGTGTGGTGCCTAACTGTATAACTGAGGCTCTGCTATCCAGAACCACAGTGTTTATGCTCTCTCTGCTTTTAAAATTGTTACTGCAGGCTAGTGACTAATTTTACCAATTCTGATTGGCACACTGGAACACCTTTATAATTCCTTAGTATATGGTACCTAGGTACCCAGGGTATTCGGGTTCCAGGAGATCCCTATCGGCTGCAGCATTTCGTTTGCCACCCATAGGGAGCTCAGACAATTCTTACAGATGACTGCCAGTGCAGCCTGAGTGAAATAACATCCACGTTATTTCACAGCCACTTTTCATTGCACTTAAGTAACTTATAAGTCACCTATATGTCTAACCCTCACTTAGTGAAGGTTAGGTGCAAAGTTTCTAAGTCTGAGGGCATCCTGGCACTAGCCAAGGTGCCCCCACATTGTTCAGGGCAAATTCTCCAGACTGTGTGAGTGCGAGGACACCATTACACGTGTGAACTACATGTAGGTCAATACCTATGTGTAGCCTCACAATGGTAACTCCGAACATGGCCATGTAACATGTTGAAGATCATGGAATTGTCCCCCCAATACCAATCTGGTATTGTGGTGCCAATCCCATGCATCCCTGGGGTTCCAGCATGGACCCCAGGTACTGCAAAACTAGCTCTCTGGGGTTTTCTCTGCAGCTTCCGCTGCTGCCAACCCTCAGACAGGTTTCTGCCCCCTTGGGGCCTGGCAGCCCAGTCCTAGGAAGGCAGAACAAAGGATTTCCTCTAAGAGAGGGTGTTACAATCTCTCCCGTTGGAAATAGGTGTTAAGGGCCTGAGAGGGGTAGCCTCTCCTGGCCTCTGGAAATGCATTGAAGGGCACAGATGGTGCCCTCCTTGCATAAACCAGTCTACTCTGGTTCAGGGATCCCCAGCCCCTGCTCTCGCGCGAAACTGGACAAAGGAAAGGGGAGTGACTACTTCCCTGTCCATCACCACCCCAAGGGTGGTGCCCAGAACTCCTCCAGTGTGTCCCAGACCTCTGCCATCTTGAACGCAGAGGAGTGAGGTCCAAATGGAGACCTCTGAGTGGCCAGTGCCAGCAGGTGACGTCAGAGACCCATCCTGATAGGCTCTTACCTGGTTATGTAGCCAATCCTCCTTTGAGGGCTATTTAGGGTCTCTCCTGTGGGTTTCTCTTCAGATAACGAATGCAAGAGCTCACCAGAGTTCCTCTGCACTTCTCTCTTCGACTTCAGCCAAGGATCAACCGCTGACTGCTCCAGGACGCCTGCAAAACTCCAACAAAGTAGCAAGAAGACTACCAGCAACATTGTAGCGCCTAATCCTGCCAGCTTTCTCAACTGTTTCCTGGTGGTGCATGCTCTGAGGGCTGTCTGCCTTTACCCTGCACTGGAAGCCAAGAAGAAATCTCCTGTTGGTCAACGGAATCTTCCCCCTGACAACGCAGGCACCAAACGTCTGCATCACCGGTCCTCTGGGTTCCCTCTCATTCTGATAAGTGTAGTCCCTGGAACACAGGAGCTAAATCCAAGTGACCCTGACAGTCCAGTGGTCCTTCTGTCCAAATTTGGTGGAGATAAGTCCTTGCCTTCCCACGCCAGACAGTAATCCTGTGGATTGCGTGATCTGCAGCTGCTAGGGCTTCTGTGCACTTTTGCAAGACTTCCTTCATGCACACCACAGCCCAGGTCCCCAGCACTCAGTCCTGCATTGCCCAACTCGCTGAGTTGACCTTCGACTTCGTGGGACCCTCTTTTGTTGTGCTAAGACGACCGCCATGCTCAGATTTACTGAACGCCTGTTCAGTTGCTTCTGCAGGTGCTGCCTCCTTCTGCATGGGCTCTCTTTGTTGCTGAGTGCCCCCTCCATCTCCTCCTTCAAGAGGCACCTTCCTGGTCCTTCCTGGTCCCTAGCAGGACCAAAAACCTTCAACTGTGACTCTTGCAGCTAGCAAGGCTTATTTGCGGTCTTTCTGCATGAAACCAACTCTGCATCCTCCAACACGCTGTGGGACATCTTCTGACCAAAGGAGAAGTTCCTGACACCTTCCGTTGTTGCAGAATCTTCGGCTTCTTCCACCCGGAGGCAGCCCTTTTGCACCTTCATCCGGGGTTTAGTGGGCTCCTGCCCCCCTGGACACTTGCGTGACTCTTGGACTTGCTTCCCTTATTTGGCAGGTCCTCAGGTCCAGGAATCCATCTTCAGTGCTTTGCAGTCAGTTGTTGTCTTTGCAGAATCCCCTATCTCGACTTTACTGTCTTTCTGGGGTAGTAGGGTAACTTTACTCCTACTTTTCAGGGTCTTGGATTGGGGTATCTTGGACACCCTTAGTGTTTTCTTACTCTCCCAGTGACCCTCTACACACTACACTAGGCCTGGGGCCCATTCGTGGTTCGCATTCCACTTTTGGAGTATATGGTTTGTGTTGCCCCTAGGCCTCTTTTCTCCTATTACTTTCTATTGTGTTCTACAGTGTTTGCACTACTTTTCTAAGTGTTTAAGTTACCTGATTTTGGTTTGTGTGTATATTTTGTGAATTTTACTTACCTCCTAAGGGAGTATATCCTCTGAGATACTTTTGGCATATTGTCACTAAAACAAATCTGAGTATTGTGTTTCTTGTGATATAGTGCTATATGATATAATTGGTATAGTAGGAGCTTTGCATGTCTCCTTGTTCAGTCTAAGCTGCTCTGCTATAGCTACCTCTATCAGCCTAAGCTGCTAGAACACTACTAATAAGGGATATCTGGACCTGGCACAAGGTGTAAGTACCACAAGGTACCCACTATAAGCCAGACCAGCCTCCTACCGTTAGTAAGGTATTTTCTTTACAATTGAGACATGGGGGAGAGGTTATGTTATGAATGGCTCCTTTATCATTCCTCTGCCCCAGTGTAGAAGTTGAAAGCAAAGACAGGTGATTTTTGGGCCATATATATCATAAAGATATTGGTGAGTAACAAGTTAATTCTGGGGAGGATTTACTAAGGAGTTCTGAGTAACATCATAGACAACTTTGTCTATTTGATGTCACTAAGAACCCCTCATTGAAAAACATCCCTCTAACTCACTGTTATCTATTCATATTTCTATATATAATACTGAGATTCTCTATTTCTTGTATAAAAGACAGCTGCTATTATTTCTTATTAGGCAATTTGTGAGGTAACCAGTCGCCTATTATAAAGAAATGACAACAGATCTCAACTGTAATATCTTCTTACAGTTGAGTTCTGACATCACATTGTCTGTTGACAGAGCCAGCAGCTAGGGGGAAAGGCAGGTCAGATCCTAGAGCTTAATTAGAGAATGTGTTTAAACAATGAATAAACATGACTTTTCTTTCTTCTCCTCTGCTTTTCTAGCTCTAGAATAACAATCAAAATATAGATATTTAAAGCAACATGTTTATTTTTTGCACTCCTTAGGTACTTATGGAAAAGTTAGAATTTTTTTGCATGTTTCTACACTTTCTGAGAAGTCACCTTTTTAAAAACTGATTTGTATGAAGCAGATTCTAATATCTTTTTGCAGCAAGTATCTGCCGGATTTTTTTATCTGTTTAATTTTGCAATAGGGATTTTAGCTTTCGTATTCATGTTTGCAAATGTTTTCTTTTATGCATATGAAAGAACTATGCACCAAGAATTTAAATGTTTTTTCAGCCTCATTCCTCTCTTTTGGTATGGAACTCTTCTGTGACATGTAATATCCTACGGTAGGTAGAACGTAACTGATACATAACTCAATTTGTTTTCTGCCACGGAAGGGCTGATAATCCACATCAACTCTTTTTAAGAGTTGAGGATCATGTTCTCCTTCTGAGAAGAAGGAATAATAAAATATCTTGCTAGATGTCTGATTGATGCTCACAAGGTGGCTCAGAGCCAAGTGTCTTGTAATATAACTATGCCTTTGATTTTACATGAACAATGTAAGCTCTCCTGGACCCTGTTCTATATCTCCAGTAGAGGTAGATGTAAGACATCTTCTCTACTGTTTGTTTTGGGTAATTCCTTCAGTGTCATGTCCTTAGGTGCTTATGTTGGTCTTTATGGCTATTTTGTACCTGTGCCAACTAACTCAAGTGCTCAATAGTTGTGCTCTACTGGTCCTAATGTGCTCCTAGTCACTGCTACAGGAGGTCACAGACACGTCTATTTGTGGTCACTGTGAGCCGCAGAGCAGGCTTTAATAGCAGGCACTTGTTCTATTCCGATCTTCTCAGTGAAGTATTAATTCAACTTCTCAAAAGATGATGTGGTTAATAGTCTGTTTGACCCGATGATAATCATTAAACAAGAATTGACAGTGGTTTTCAATGGACACTGGTTACAATTCTACCTCACTATAGCATAAAGATTTTAATTCTTGATTTGCTGGGCATAAGATATGGATATGGAGCATAAAGTGCTCTTTAGAGGACCCTAATACTTCTGCTCCTAAGCACCCAAGGTTTGTGTCCCTTTACTGGAAGGACTTCCAGGAAATCAATAACATAATGATCTGTGCTGTTTTGTCTTCATGTTTGCCTTAAAAATAAGCACAACTGGAAATTATCACACAGGATCAAAAAGGGAAAGAGTCTGGTGTTCCATTAAAAGTGAAGATACACTAGGCACTGCACATTTAGGAGATTAAGGTCCACTGTAAGGATCACATGTTATTCCAGTTAATGGATCCCAAAGCTTAAGAAGGCTATTTCTAATTCCAGTATTCCCCCTGCCTGATACCTCCAATTTTCTTCTCATCCACACGCATTTCCACCGCATCCTAAAAAAACAGTAGCAATAGTGAAAATAAAGAATGCCCTTGTTTCTTCACTCACCAGTACTTGACTGAAATCATCAAGTCCAAATTTCCACATTTTGCTAAAGACTCTAAAGTCCCTAAAGTCAAATGCTTTCTAGCCTGCAGCAGCAGCTCAGCCTCCATTTCCTTAGAGGACATGACCAACCAGATGTCCTGGAAGCAAGTGGAATAAGCCTTGAAGCATTGTTTGCAACTAAACGTTGCTGCAAATTCTGCCCATTTGCTTCTCAAGTACCTTAAAGTGCACTTGTCTGCTATGCAAGGCAGGGACTATTGTGTGAATCCTCTTACTTCTATAAAGCCACTCAATAGATTCTCTATGAAAGCCCAGACATTTGGGAAGTCTGTATATGAACAGGACATGGGGGATTGCCATAGGTGAGTGGAGGTAAAAAGAAAGGTATTGAAGGAAAAGTAAAAAAAGAAGGGAGCATTGGTATGAGAATATTACTACCCGGAAGGTATAATTCAGCTGTGGCATGATTCAGTGAAATCCTAAAATAGTTTGCCACCTCCTTCATTGGTGACACATTCAACCAATTCTGTGCAACCTCTCTTGTCATTGATATCAAACTTCCTTTGTTTCCTGCTGCCCTTACTTCTAAGGGCAGTGAACTTCTCTGTCATGTTGCTTCTCACTAGCTTAGAGGACAATGGTTGTAGGGCGCTGATCCACTTTTGGTGAAATGAATAATTTTCTCTTTTTAGTAATGGAGAACACTTTTCTATCCTTATTTCTTATTGCAACGCATATCATCTACAGCTTTCTAGTGAGTGTGTCCAGTAATGCGTATTCATTTACTTATGTTCCTCCAGGCCCTGTATTGAGGTAGTAGCTGGTGGGTGATAGTTTAGGAAGAAATGACTAGTGCTTGGGTTCTCTATATCGAAGTCTCACTTCTTATCCTTTCATACATTTCTTCAAGATTGCTTGATGGGACCTTGCCGGCTTAAAACTCAGCCACATAGAAAGCAATCCAAAGCATGATATGGACAGTTTATAAATGATCATGCCTTTCCACATCATAGTGGGTTACGTAGAGGCACACAACTTGTAAAGCATCAGGCTTACACAGAGATATGGTAAAAAACACTTAAGTGGCCCATATGGTGGTTCCTGTATATTTTGCACACTCAGCTCTAATGAAGACCTTGTGGATACTTGGCAGAAATATCCTCCTTATTTATTCTTTTCTAGTTATTATTTGAGGACTCACCATATATAGTCCTCATAAATTGTAATTCATGAAAATCTGCTGGGTAGATGTTCAGGTGATTGGTATTTTACTGGTATCCTTTGCACTACCACATCATCTAAGACAACTCCTTTCACATATATATTTATTGGCATTTAGACCTGCAGTGTCCTCTGGTGGTTCATCTTTTCCTGTTTCATAGTGTCAGGCATAGGCCAGATTCCCACATTCATTCCAGGGGCACCCTAGGATGTCCTCCTTCAAGGCACATTCTGACAACCATGTTGTTATGCATCATCTCACATTTATTCCCAGGTCTCCCCGGGGATGTTCTCCTTCAATACTCATTCTAACTAGCATAATTCTGAAACACCTATAAAACATCTTCTGACAGTTTTTACTCATAAGCCTCACATAAGTGTGAATTTTAGAATAAGCCTTTGACATGTACTTAATATCAATTCAACTCATCTATAAATGCTAGTATTCTCTTTTTTGTGTCCCATTAGGTTTGTCTCACTGTGTTTATCATATGGAAATACCACAGAGTTTTAGAATTCTAACCTGCTTGGAGATTAAAACATCCCTTCTAACAGTCCCAATTCCATCCGCTATATCCTATTAATTCCCACAACATCCAAGGAAGAACAATGAAGGATGGAGGGTCATGATCAACATATGTCTGTAACCCATGTTAGGTGTTACATGTTCCCCTTTAATTTCTGCCTTATTTTCCATTATTTAAGTAAATGAAAGTCCTACAAAAGGTTAGGTCAAACAGTTCTGTTTTTTATTTATTTATGTAAAGTCTCCTTTTAATACAGTTATGTGCTGATTCATACAGCAAATGCATCAATTGTTTGTTTAGTTATGATGTGCTTCTCAATTTTATAGTACATTGGTGTGCTGTCCATTCGATTTTATGCAAATAAATATATTTTATTTAGTAAAATGTAATGTTCTTGATTAATGGTATAAATCAAGGGAAAGAAAACTGACATAAACATTTGTCTTGAGGCTGGATTCCTCAAATTGTATCTCAAATACCATCTAATTTTTGCTGCAACCACCCACATTTGCGTTCTGCAGCAAAAGACCAACTCTTTTTATACAATCACCAAGTACCTCCTTTTCCAGGCTACTGGTAATGCTGGTGATGCTTTTGATGCAACTGATCATACCAGCATTGCTGATCAAAAATCAAGTCCAAACACAGATGATAACACCAATATCATGACTATTCTAAAACTCAGTCAGACGGCCTTCTGATGAATGGCTGGCTGCATGTTTCTTCACATGTGAGCCATCAAAGTGGCTGACTTTTGAATGCACAATGAGCTACAGGGGGTCATTACGACTTCAGTGGTCTTGTCAAAAGACCGCTGAAGATGTGAGTGCCAACATACCGCCAGTGCTGGAGGTATGCTTGGCCCCCTATTATGACTTTTCTGCTGGCCCAGCAGAAAAGTCACATCAACATTGAAGCTGGTTCGTAATCGAGCCGGCGGCAATGTTGATGTGCAGCGGGTGCAGCAGCACCCATCGCGCATTTCACTGCCCGTAATTCGGGAAGTGAAATGTGCGATGGGACTGTGCCTGAGGGCCCCCGCACTGCCCATGCCAAGTGCATTGGCTGTGCAGGGACCCCCAGGGGCACCCTGAGTCCCCCTTACTGCCAGCCTTTCCATGGCGGTGTTTACAACCATGGACAGGCTGGTGGATGGGAACTCATAATCCCCAGGGCAGCACTGCTTGCCGCGCTGCCCTGGTGGATTACGACCACCCGGCTGCCGCCCGGCGGTATCCTGGCGGGACCCGCGGTATGACCGAGGCAAATGCGACAGGATCATAATATGCCTGCAGGACCCCGCCAGCCTGTTGGCAATACTATCGCCAATGACTGTGGCAAATGCGACAGGGTCATAATATGCCTGCAGGACACCGCCAGCCTGTTGGCGGTACTACCGCCAAACTTCCACCGCCCGCTGGGGTCATAATGACCCCTATATTCTCCAAAAGTCTCATCCTCCACAGGACCATAAGTCTGCCCCCATACTAATGGCTCTTTGTCCCTTTCATCAACAAGACTTAAATTTTGTAGCAGGTGATTGGTAAAGGATAAAAATCCTCACTCCATTTTGAGGGAAGGATTGACCTTTAGAAGTGTATTGCATTCTCTTTTTGGAAGGAAATACTTCACTTGAATGTGGTACAATCATTCACTTGAAATTGAAACGTGTTTTCAGGGTTACTCAGTTAGAATCCATCAACTCATTTGACTATGGAACACATGCCCTTTTGTCCTCATAAACCCATCAAATAATTTGTTTTTATGGTTTGTTGTCAGCTAGGATCATAACCAATTTTAGCCCATTCATTTAGTCTGTGTACAGGAAGAAGACATTTTTTACATGGAAATTAGTGTAATATCCACATTTCCAATATCCTCTTTTTCAAAGTTGTTAAGAGGTTCCTTGACTTGGCTACTTCAGCTTGGTGATTATAATGACAGCTTTTTCAAGCACTCCAGTTTCTCTAGGTAAATATTTGCACAGCAGAGGGGTTATTGTCACTTTCAATGAAAAAAGGATGAACACACTTTACGAATGTCTCTGAATGCAACAATTACAATAGTATTGCATTAGGCACATTCTCATATGAAACCTATAGTTAACCATGGCATGAGATGGACAAGAAGGCCAATCACAACAAGCTAGTCCTAGCATCACAGGGCCTCAATCTGACCCTAGAGCCTCCTCATAAGGTAATTACACATTCTCTTTAGATGTTTTTCATCTTGAAGTTGGATGCTAGCCAATTGTACTGGGCACCATTACAGAGGGCTGGTTTAGTCTAGTCTAGTGATTGTGCATCAAGGATCATTTGTCCTCCATCTGTAGGAAGCAGATCCTCATTAACAGTTTGCTATTGGTCTTTGCCCTTGTGATTTAGGATCACACTGTTCTTTTGAGGATGGACACCCAAGTCACTCTGGCATACTGGAACAGTCTAGGGTGGACCTTGGTGGGGCAGCCCAAAGTATGCTTTTAAGTAACACTGTCAGTGCTTGTCACCTTTTCCTCAGCAACTTAGAAGTTGTGTCAACACACTGTCCAAGAATCCAGACAAAATATTTGAGCTGACTGACTTTAATCTTTCCATCTCAACTTTTGTTGCCTCTCCATTGTCAGTTTCCATTTGATCATATAGTTCAAGTGAAACCATTGGTTAGTATGTTTTGTACTCTCACATGGAGGCCATGATTACAATGGTTTTCTCTGAGGCCAGTGGTTGGAGCTAGGAGATTGATGTCTTGTGCTTCCCCTTTTACATTTGAACGAAGATAAGAGACATTTTGTATGTATGACAAACAGAGGGTGAACTTGATATTTCACTCTCTTTACCCCTCTCTTCTTTTTGAAGCTTCTCTTTCTCCCCAAGATCCCGTCTACATTTCAGGTAGGTCAAGGGTGATCCTTCTGTTATCTTGTGGGATCATGGTAGCTACTGGGATGTCCCAGAATGTCTTTGATCAACATTTGTACGTAGATGTACCCAGGTGCATGTTACAAATTATGGGGAATAATTCCAATTGCCTGTACCTGGCTGCTGTACTTTTGTAATAGGGTGAATGGTTATGTTGTTTTTCATGCATTATATAGGGACAGTTACAATGCTATGAAACACAAAAGGTAAAGTATGTCAGATTATCATTAGACAAAATATCATCCTGACATAGGCCCTCATTACAACCCTGGCGGTCGGTGGAGAGATGGCGGTAATACCGCCAACATGCCGGTGGAAAAAAATGGCATTACAAGCATGGAGGTGACTGCCATGCTAAACCGCCACTCCGACCGCCAGGGTGGTAACGACCGCTGGGCTGGAGACTTCGGTCTCCAGACCAGCGGCTATCACTATACCGCCGGCGGTATCATGACCCAGCATACCGCCATGGGTTCTGTACTGCCATGAAATCCATGGCGGTAGGCACTATCAGTGCCAGGGAATTTCTTCCCTGGCACTGATAGGGGTCTCCACCACCCCCCTCCCCCACCCCGAGTGCTCCCCCTACACCCCAAACCCCCTACCACCCCCCAAAGGTGGCAGGACCCCCTCCCCACCCCCTCCAACATCAACACACACAGACACTACAACTACACATACCCGCACACATACTAACATTCCAACAGACACACACACACACAGTCATACACGCACACATACAGACATAAATGCACACATACTCACAGACATACAAACAGACAGATACGCACACATTTTCAGACACACAACACCCCCCACATGCATACACGCACTCATACACCCCTGCACCACACTCACACTCCCATGCACGCACACAACACCCCTCCACCACCCTCCCCTAACGGACGATCACCTTACCTGGTCTGGTGATCCTCAGGGAGGGACCGGGATCCATGGGGGCTGCTCCACCACCAGCACCCCGTCACCAGAACACCGCCACACCGAATCATGGGACGTGATTCGGTGGGCGGTGTTCTAATGACATGGCGGTGGAGGTGGAGCAGCCTCCACTTCCTCGCCAACCGCCAGTATGGCTGCTGATGGCTCTCCATCCGAAAAAAGGACGGAGGGCTGCCAGCAGTCATAATACGCTGTGCCGAAAACCACCTGCACTGGCGGTCTTCAGCACAGCGGTACCTCAGCGGTCTTCCAAAAAGACCGCCGAGGTTAAAATGAGGGCCTACACCTCTTCACGTCTTGTAACACAGGCCCAATGGGGCAGAACACACCATCAATAGCCATGCTGCCTTGCATCTGCATCATTAGAAAATGGCAACTCCCAGTGACTCCCTTTGAGTCTATAAGGGGGCTGCACGGGTGTCGTGGATTTATTTTGTACTCTGCTTTGCACATAATTCAGCTTAGATTAGACATATGCCCTTTCATCTACGTATGGGCTCTGATTTCATTTATTTATTTTTATTCATTTATTTTTAGCTAGCCTGCTGTCAGATGGGTTGTTTTTATTTTCTAATCAGTTGTAATTCTGTGGTTCTGCGAAGGCATTTTTATTATTATTCTGTGTATGACATTTTGCAATGAATCTCTGTCCAAGGCTGACAAGAACAGTACATGATCCTCCAGCTAGCAATTGTCACCACAAGCATGTATAAACAGTCTAACACTTCGGCACATACCCATGTCAGGCCTTTTCACAGAACAGAAATATGTTTCTTATAAAAACACTGTACAGTCCCAGTGAGAACAGGGAGGACATTCTGCCCAGGATTCCATCCACGCTGGAAGACATTTCATTGCTGACCTTAGCCCTGTCTCTACCACCAACTTAAGAGACGTTGGGCAGACCCCTATCTTCCAGGTAGTGGGGTGGTTGCTCCACTCATGGACAAAGTACGGACAGACTGGATTATCACCACTATGCTCTCACTTACGAGTTAGGTAGAATTCATCTGTGTATAATATTTCAATATGTTGGGACTGTTTAATTTTCTTCCTGTTGGTCACCACCATTCTAATCCTTTTATGTCTCATTGCCTTAATAATTGCAGCTCATATATTTTATCCTAAATTGCAGTCTTTTCCAAAAACATATTGGAAACCATCCTACATCTCTTTCTTTGGCCAACGCTGACTTATACAGGACCCTTGAGTATTTCTGTCTCACACAAACTAAAGGAACCTTAAGTACAAAATATTTAGAGATATCTGCGGTCTTAGGGAAAATCATCCTCAGCTGAAAAGGGAGTGCCTATCTAGGCTGCAGAGTATTCAAGCTTGAACGTCAAAAGGAATCCCCTATTGCTGTTCCCTAATCTGATACCTATTCTTTAACAGGGTCGGATTGACAGATTGGGCCCGAGAGGCTGTTTTTTTTTTTTTGTCTGCGGATAAAGCAGCTCTACATACCAGGGCAGATGTTTCTAACAAATCGACTGCTGCAGCTTCAGGCAGTGTGAGCAAGCCATGTTTAGGCTAGTTAATTATTTGCAGAATGAGAATTGGGCAGAAGGAGGAGGTGCATCATGTGGTGCTAACCTTCCATCCCTGGCCTCAGAAGGTAACAATGAGCCTTCAAGGGTGAGGCATATTTTAAGCACCAAATTAATAGGTCTTCTGTGTGGGGAGGAGTATTTTGCCCCCCACCGCAGGTCACAATGATCAGGTTGACAAGCCACAGGTGTCTGCTGCCAATTTCCTTGGATTAAGATTGGGAGTTTCATTTAAATCCGGTTCAATGGAATGAGAGGAAAAAACACGAAGAACTGCAAATGTTTAAAATAACTTTGCATTTAAAAAAATCAGAATAGAAACAGATTAAAAAAAAACTTTTGGCTGTGTTGCTGGAAAAATAAACTCATTCACCATCCATCCTGGAGTAGGAGGGGAGAGAAGAAGGAAATGCAATAGAGGCAAAAGGAAATGAGAGACAGAGAGGAGAGCAGTGAGACAGAGCAGGGGAGAGGAAAAATCGAGTGGAGAGAAGGGCTGAATGATAAATCAGTTTAGAGAGCGTGTGAAGAATGAGAAACAAAAGAGAAAAGAAAAGGAAAATAACAAAGTGAGGAAAAGAGTGAATAGCAGATGCTAAAACAAAGGGTGGATGGGGAAGATGATGTCAGACATTCCCTAGGCAGTGAGAATAAGGAACAGGTGGATTAGTGCTTCATACACACTCCTTAGTTCTCTGGCAGTCCAGTAGTGCATGGTTTGATTAAATAAGAAGTTGATGGGCACCTAGAGAAAGTGGTGAATCTACAGCAGTACCCAACAATGGAGTTTCCTTCATAAACGGATAGTATGGTAAAGGAAACACCACCAGTTGATTCTCCTCTGGTTTTAACACTTACTCTAGAAATAGGCTTTTGGACTGCCACTATCAACCAGCACAAGATCCCTCCATGTATCTGTTCAATTGTATCAGACTGCAGAACTCAAGCTACTCATAAGGAACAAAATACATTTAATTTTAGGTGTAAGTGAGCAAGACCTACTGAGCATGGGAGTAAACTGAGAATGAGTTGGAATTCAAAGGCACGTGGAAGTGAGCTGGAGCTTCAGAGATCTGAGACTGAGCAGGATCCACTGGGAACCAAAACGTGGAAATGAACTTACGGGTTCTATTGGTAAGTGGGTAGTTTAGAAAACAACTGATAGGGAGTATAAGTCTCATGTCCTTAGGTTGCACAGTACCCATGGGTCTTTCAGGGAAGCAGAAACCTACAGACTTGAGGATGACTGTGAGCCTCTGAGGCCATGTTGGTTAGAAGTGACTGAGAATCCCATAGGATGTAGGGATGTAAGAGAGATCAATGTTTCAGAGACCTGACAGTGAGAACTTTATTGACCTGAAGGTATGTGCCAGAAGACATGTTGGCAATCTGTAATGGAATAACAGTGTTTCCAGTCTTGGATGATGCTACTGGCCTTTGAAACTTTAAAAAGCATAATTTACCACACATTTCTCCCCTACATAAGTCCCTGATGTTAACCATGCAATGATTCATGAAAGGTTGCAATCCCCAAATGTGGGCCACTTTTTTTTGGGTGCCAGGGCATATGTTTTGTCTATATCTGACCCTGCTATTTAATATGGCACATATGATGAGAGGGTGATGGTAAAGGTTGTTACAAGGGAGGCTGGGTGACAATGGCCTCCTAGGTCTCCTGACAGTTTCCCCCTATGTAATCATCTCCCCTCTGGGTTTATTAAAAACTCAACACTGGAATTGTTGTACCAACTTAGGGCATGGTTTATGAAAAGTTAGCACTGCCTTTACATCATTTATTGATGCAAAAGCAGCAC
The DNA here is from genome assembly GCF_031143425.1 of Pleurodeles waltl. Classification (NCBI taxonomy): domain Eukaryota; kingdom Metazoa; phylum Chordata; class Amphibia; order Caudata; family Salamandridae; genus Pleurodeles; species Pleurodeles waltl. Next base: position 1,851,850,038 of record NC_090440.1, read on the forward strand.
AAACTTACAAAGTATAATTATATTTCCAAAAGAGGGTAACATGTTGCAAGGATTATGTTTATGAACTGAGACCTTTCCAATCCACAAGAGTCAGTACTTGACTTTTCCAAACACATGTATCAAGAATATGCTTAGCTACAGGAGATTTTTCTCCTGTAGCAGGAAATTGCATAATTGCTATAATTAGTATTCTCTTGGGGGAAGACAAAACTGCCTTTTTGACCAGAGGCACATGAAAAATTGATTTGGTCATGATATCAACCTAGGGCCTCAGTTTGGAGGTCTGTACATACATATCATCATCCTGATAAAGTATACCTTGTCTTCAGTTTTGAGACTCTTTCTTGGTGATACAATCTGTCTTTTCAGGAGTGATATTAACACTTTATAATGGATCAACTATCTCCTCTTTGATAGTTAGCGCTGTGAAATCTTGTGAAGCTGTACTATGTGTTGCTGGATCCTTTGGTAATTATTCTACTCCTAATCTAGAGAGCAGATATGCCTTTCGGTTACACAATCTTGAGTGCTATGTGATAAAGTGGTACTCTGCAAAGAATAATGGTCATCTTAATTAGCATTCTGTGAGAGCTTTGGTTGACTTTAAAAACTGTAGGTTACAATGATCTGTGTCAACAATAATCTCATGAGGTGTTCCAAACAAATAATACCTACAATCTAGGAAAGCTCCCAGGTGGCCAATAGTACTTTTTTGGCCACCATATAGTACAGAGCAAATATGTTTTAAGATGTTTCGTCTTCGTCTTTGCAGTTTCCTCAGCCCTTGGATTTATCTTATTTACTTAAACATGCTTTACGTTTGTCATTTTTAGACTTGTACTGCCATCTCTGTATTATTATTTCTTTTTTCCTATCCCCTTCTTTCCCTCCCTTCCTACCTTCCTTTGCCCTCATTGAGACTACTCCTCTTTCCAAATGGATTTATTCTTTCCTACATTGCTGTGGTTTTCTCCTAACATTTTGATGTATATGACTATATTATGCAGTGTTAATTATTCTCTATTTAAGATCATTGGTATTAAATGATGACACTGATCTATGTTCATAGTTGTTTCATGGAATGTCACAAATTTAGGGCACCCTATCAAATGACAGAGAGATTTGTCACCTTAAGCCAAACTTAAAGTATGGGGTTATTGAAAAAATCTCGCCTCACAGAGGTTGAGGCTTTGAAACTTAAAAGATGTTGTGTGTATTTGCTTTTTTTGCTCTCTACCACAGCAAAAGAAAGTCCCTAGGTGTACATTTTATTTCTCAGGAATCCCACAAGGAAGGCCAAAGAGCAGTGGTTGATTTATTTATAAATGAAATACCTATTACAATTTTAAATGTTTATGGCCTTACATCTGTAAACCCTTATCTGCTGGACCCCCCCAGCACACCCATTGCTTAGCCCTAATTTGCCTATTTGTGATAGTTTGAGCAAAGGGCTGCATATGTTTTTTTGTTGCCACATTTTCATCTTTTGTTTCCAATATCCTGGGGTTTCTAAAGGCATAGAGTGTTAGTGGGATCCCCTATGGGGACTAAGAAAATAGGCAATATATAGCTAACCGTTTAGTTTTTGGGGGTAAACATAGGAGAAAAGTACTCTGGATAAAAGTATCAGTTTTATTCCCTAAAAAATGGCATCAATTAATGGTTTGTTCTGGAAAAATCACTGCCTTCCCAGATTTCAGAAACACGCAGAACTGAATTAAATAAAAACAATTGTTTACCACATTTAACATTTTTTAAAAAGGTAGCCCATTTTTCCTATTTCTCTACACTCAACCTACTTCCAGTTTGTGGTAGAAACCACTGTGAAAATCATTGGTGAACCAGGAAAGATTCAAGTTCTGAAATGGTGACCGAATTCTGAATTCACCAAGGGGTTATATGTGCAGATCCATCGAGGTTTCTGCAAAGAAACTAACTGTTTAAATAAAAAAAAAAATATTGATAATTAATTAAAAAAATAACCATTTGTGACATTTTCATCTGTAACTTTTTTTCACAACGGACGATTTAAAAAACCATGACCATTGTGGCTGTGGGACTATATAGGGCTTCTAGTTCCTCCAAAACCAAAGGTACCCAGAGACAACAACTGAACTGCACTGTGCAATGATTTTTCCATGTGTGAACAGTATACACCATTTCTTATGATGAATTATGTAGAGTGAAAAAGGGTTATGAAGTAATCTTATTTATTTCTGAAATGAACACAAGATATGAGTATAGAAGCAGTAGGTATTTGTAATTCTATGAATATATCGATACCCATAATGGCATTTATTCAAACTGCCTTCTTTCTCACAGCCATGGCTTACATTTGGAAATATAGAGAAAGTCAACTCATAATAACAAATGTTCTACAATTCCATGCTTCCACATGCCTTCCAACACAAAGTGAACCTCACCTATGATGGTGTAATCTGCGTGACTGTCATCAGGGTTCTTATACCCAGAATCCCCTGCAAACCTCAAACTTTGTCTGAAAATATACTTTTGCCTCATATTTATGTGACAGAAAGTTCTGAAATCAGCAGGGAGCCACAAACATCCTTCTACTCAGCATCCCCCTGTCTCTTGAGCAAAACGGTAACTCACATAAGTGGTAGGCTTAGTGCCTGTGACGGTAAGTGTCCCAAAAACACAACTTGAATACATCAGGTTTTTTCCACTCAAAACTGACGTTTTTTTGAAAAAGTGGGAAGCTGTGGATTTTGGGCCCTAGCTCAGCCAACACCTTGAGAAACTAGGCAGACTTGCACATTTTTAATAACTAAACATCTGGGGTGGGTTAATTTGCATGATTCTCATCAGATGTTTTATGCCCAGAATCTCATTCAATCTTCAAACTATGACTAAAAACACATTTCCTCACAAATCTGTGATGGAAATTTCTTGAATCTGGGAGGAGCCGCAAATTTCCTTCTGCCCAACATTTCCACAAGTCTCCCATTAGAAATGGTACCTCACTTGTGTGGGTAGGCCTACTGCTTGTGACAGGAAACGGCTCAAAACACAACTTAGATACATCACATTTTTACATTCAAAACTGACCCTAAGTGCAAAGTGGATGGTTGTGGACTTTGAGCTTTGGCTCAGTCAACACCTAGACAAACCAAGAAAGCGTGCACATTTTGTAAACCTAGACAATCAGGGGAGTATAGGGGTGTATGACCTGTGTGGCACTGATCAGGTAATTTTACTAAGAATCACTTATTACTGTTATTATTATTAAACTTTGATTAACAAAATACACATTTTCTTCACATTTCAGCAGCAAATGGCCCAATGCACAACATGGATACATCACATTTTTTCACTCATACCTTTTTTGCAAAGTTGGTAGCTGTAGATGTTGGGCCCAAGGTCAGCCAGACCCTAGGTAAACCTAGCAAAAGTGCAGCCTTTTAAATACTAGTTGGTCAGGAGAAAACAGGAGTGTGTGACTTGCATTGCTCTCACCATGTAATTTTAGCCAGAAGCTCTTGTAGTTGTCAAACTTTGGTAAAAAACAAACATTTTCCTCACATTTCACTGATTTCACACTTGTCACCCAATAAGAATGATACCCCTCTTATTTGGGTCGGCCACAAGACCACATCACAAAAGGCCATAAAGTGTTATGTTGAGAGCTGAGCAATCGCAGTAGCTGTGGTACTTGTAGTTATGATGTGGCACCACCCATGCAAAACCGACAACCCACAGACATTTTTGAAAAATAGACAATGAGGGGATTCCAGGTTGGTGTGCCTTGCATGGATCTTATGAGGTTTCCTTACCCACAATGCCCTGCAAACCTCAGACTTTGCCTTAAATCACACATTTTCATTCTGTTTCTGTGATTGAAACCTTCTGTGATCTGCAGGAATCCACAAAATTCCTACTTCCCAGCATTACCCCACTTGTATTGATAACATCATTGCACCACATGTGTGACTTTGAATAGTGCCTGTGGCAGGAATGGATCAAACCAAGACCAATGGGAGCCCTTGTGAGGGGACTCCCATTGACCTCAGTTTTATCTGTTCATGTCATGGACACAAGCCCCAGCTACACGAGTGGTCTACAGTTTTTACTGGCACAAGAAGTGTTTAGTCTTAATAATCCTCCTGCTATTTCGATTCCTAATACATGGGATACCTTCATGACGTTTCTTGAGGTGTTGCTATTGACTTTGCTTACACGAAACAGAAAAAAATATATAGTTTTCAATCAAAAGTACTTCTAGACAATAGTTTAAAAACCCTGAATACTCTTATTGTCACTCCATTTCTAATGGACCTTTTAAAGACATTATTAGGCATAGATTATACCTTAATCCTCTTTTCATAGAAAATGCATCTGCTTTTATAATCAAAGAATACATCAGACATTAAAGGGGCCAAAATTGAAAGTTCAGAAAGAACAAACCAAAATTGATTCTATGATTTCAGAACAAGAACATCCTCTCTTTAAAGACAAAATATTTTAACAGGAATTTAGAATTTGTTTTATTTTTCTAAACATTTTAGATACCAGACACCCTACCTTCAGAGGCTGACATTATGAATGATTTAAATTCCAACACTGACCCAAAGGTCGATTCCATTGATTTTGATTCCTCTGAGACTCTCTTCTCTAAAGCTGAAATTTCCACTGACGTTAGCTGAATAAAAAAAGGTAAAGTCCCAGAACATTATGGACTTATAGTAGAATTTTATTTTCTTTTTTCAAAAACTTTATTTCCCAATCTATTGTCCTTGATTCAGTTTATTTTACATTTTCAAAGGCAGCTCAAAGTCCTTTTTAAGAAGCACTTATCTCACTTATTCCCAAAAAAATAAGAGATGTGAAACTTCGGGAAAATTATAAGCCAATCTCACTGGTGAATTTCAAGTATTACATTTTTGCTAAATTTCAAGTCTTATGTGTTGACCCTCTGTAACCATCTCTTATCAGTAAAGTACAAAATGGAATTGTAAATGGTCATATGTCTTCTGTTAATACTAGAATATTTCTCAATATTATCAATAACACAGCTAATCTTGTTTACTCCATGGCTGTTTTGACCTTAGATGCAGAAAATCCTTTTTATTGGATTGGCTGGTAATTTACTTGCAAGACATTTCATTGACTTGGTTATGGACCTATAATGCTTAATATTACCTCAATTCTGTATTCGTCACCCAAAGCTGCCATTGTTGTGACTGGATCCTGAATAGTGTTCATTACAAAGAGGAGTCAGACAAGGCTGACACTTCTCTCCCTTACTTTTTATAATCACCCTTGAAACTTTTCTGTATAAAATTAGTAAACATGGTGGTATTTATGGTTTTATTAGTGGTACTGATTAGATTAAAATATTGGTTTATACCAATGATATCTTTCAAATGCCTCAAACAAAAAAAAACAAAAAAAACCTAAGCCCCTTGGTCAAGGGCCCATTCCTAGCCAAAGTCCTGGAGAAGGCCATCAACCTCCAACTCACTGAACACTTGGAGAAAAACAACCTACTTGACCCGTCCCAATCAGGTTTCAGATCCAACCACAGCACTGAGACAGCTCTAATTACTGCCTCAGATGACATCTGTGTGAAACTCCACAAAGGAGAATCCGCTGCCCTCATCATGCTCAATCTCTCTGCTGCCTTTGACATGGTTACCCACCACACACTCATCCACTGCCTACACCAGTCATGCATAAAAGATGATGTAGTCAAGTAGATGTCATCTTTCCTCATGAGATGCACTTAGAAATTCTGCCTCCACCCTTCAAATGTAAGCCATGTACAAATTCTGTGGCGTTCCCCAGGGCTCGTACCTCAGCCCCAACATCTACTTAACTCCCCTCGCAGACATCACTAGATCACACCACATCAACATTATCTTCTATGCTGATGTAATACAACTCGTCCTATCACTCTCTGCTGAACCCACCTCTATCAAGACAAAGTTCCACAAATGCATGAAGAACATCTCAGCATAAATGAAGGACAACTGCTTAAAGCAGAACACAGGCAAGATAGAAGTTCTCAATTTTGTCACAAAGACGGCCCTCTGGAATGATTCCTGGTGGCTGTGGAGGTTGGCTCCACACCCCCATGCCAAAAGACAATGGTGGTCATTACAACCCTGGCGGTCGGTGTTAAATTTTAAAGCGGTGGTAAGACCGCCAACTGGCCGGCGGAAAAAAATTAGCAATTACGACGTGGCGGAAACCGCCAACAAAGACAAACACTTTAACACTCTGACCGCCACGACGGTACAGACAAACAGCTTGGCGGTCACCGCCAACAGACAGGCAGAAGACAAAGTAAAGCCCACAGTATCACAACCTACCAATCCGCCACCTTTTCCAGGGTGGATTCACCTCGGATAAAAACACAGCGGAAACAGGATTTCAAAGGGAAAATGCTCACCTCTACACACCCCACGAGGAACCAGGACACCATGGAGCCGGAACTCCAATTTCTCCCTGCGATACTCTTCCTGCTCCTCTAACAGGAGCACGAGTGCCAGCGGCGAAGCCTACGGTGAGTACTGCACCTACGACACAGGGGAGGGGAGAGGGAAAAAACAGGGGGACACACACGCAACATCCCCACCCCCACCCTCACCCACTACAACACACACACACTAATACATATTAATACATGATAGTTACACCCCCCAACCTCCCCGGAAGAATGCAAAGACAAAAGGAAATGAGTGTAGCCATTGTAATATATTAAAATCAAGTACGCAAAAATATATATATACACCATAACCAAAATATACACCAAGCATAGAAGTCCAGGTAGTGCTCCAATTAAGTCCATGGAACACTGGGCCCACACGGTATGGGCGAGGCCCACACAAGATCCCCGACCATGATGGAGAGAACACTGCAGGGGCATCAGAGAGCAAGAAAACAGGCACCTCAGGGGGAGGGAAAGGGGGGGCACCTCGGCCGGTTGAGTGCAAGACGCCAAATGCATGCCCTGGAGGCTGTCTTGAGGTGGATGGCTGTTGGGTGGGTGTGTGCCTGCGTTTGTGTATCTTGGGAGGTGGTGTCACAGACACACTGGGAGAGGAAACAGGGGACGTGTGAATGGTAGTGGGGTGGTGACTGCACGTGAGCGGGGTGTGGTGGTGGGTGTGCTGGTGATGGCAGTAGTGGCTGTAGATGTAGTGCATGCAGGTGTGAGTGGAGATGAGAGTGGGAGGGAGGAGGGAGACGAGGAGGGGGACACAGTGGCGGCAGTGGATGTTGCTATGTCTGCATGTGTGTGATGCTTGCATGAGTGCCTGTGGGATGTGTGGTGCTTATGTTTGCCTGAGCTTCCCTTGTGTGTTGACGTGTGTGCATGCTGGTCTGTAGGTGTGCTTGTGATAGGCTGAGGTAGAGGGAATTGGGTCTGGGTGGAGGAAGTTGGAGGGGAGAGGCTAGAGACAGGGACAATGGCTGCATTTGTTTGTTGCAACTGCCTCTCCACACCCTGGATGGCATTCAAAATTGTAGACTGGCCAACAGTGAGGGACCTGAGGAGGTCAATGGCCTCCCCACTGAGGGCAGCATGGGTGACTGGGGCAGAGGCTGAGGTGCCTGGGGCAAAGGTGATGCCCACCCTCCCGGGTGAGCGGGCACAGGGCAAAGGCTGAGGTGCTGCTGGGAGGACGGTGCTGGTAGGGGGGATGGCAGCTGTACCTGTAGATGGGGGGGCACAGATGTTGCTGCAACCACAAGGGAGCTCCCATCAGAGGACGAGTCCGTGTCGCTGGTCTCAGCTCCTGTCCCGGCCGTGGAGCTCCCCTCGCCCTCCGTCCCACTGGTGAAGTCCGAGTCCATAGTGTGGTCCTCCATGGCCATGTGGGATGCAGCCCCCTCATGCTCCGGTGCCACTGCTCCTCTGCCTGATGATGCTAATGCACACAAGAACAGGGAGACCACAAAAAGGGGGTGGACGACAGAAGAAAGACATGTTGAGTGCATGCATTACCGCTACAGTTGGCGGACACGACAGACACACAAGCCCCCTGCACTACGCCGCGCTCCACTGTTCAATTCCTGGGAAATGGCCTACTAGGATGACACAGGGGCATGGCTAGGTGTACTTGGCACTCTACAGAGGTGGGGTGGGGTGCCACATGGCCTGCCTTACGGGGGGACCTTGCCTACGGAACTCGCCCTGGCCTAGGGAAACCCAGAGCCCACCTCCCACACCCAGACACCTCCACTGCATGGAAATTCAGCAGGATGAGAGTGTATTCACCCCATTGTGGCTGCTGTGATGCCCTCAAGCTCCCATCCAACTCCGGGTACGCCACCTCCAGGATCCTGAACATCAGGGGGGTCACCCCTCCCACGTTGGGAGGCCATTCCCAGCTGAGCCTCCGCCGTCTTCTTGCTCCAGCTGCGAATGTCCTCCCATCTTTTCCGGCAGTGGGTGCTCCGTCTGTGGTAGACCCCCGGGGTCTGGACGTCCTTGGCGATGGCACGCCAAATATCTTTTTGCTGGTGGGTGCTGACCTACATGAATTGTAAAGGGGGAAGAGGAACTTATTACCAACTGCACTGTCACAGTCGTTGGCCCCCATCCCTACCCTTGCCATGTGGCAAATGCACTCACCGTCGTTTCATGCACACCGCAATCTCCCCCCTTCTGACGTCCACCCCACTCCACACAGGCATAGCCCATACAGCATGCTCCCAGTGTACTCACCTGTTTGTCTGGAGGACTGTAGAGTAGCGTGTACTGGGGGAGGACCCCCTCCACGAGTTTCTCCAACTCCTCCGATGTGAAGGCAGGGGCCCTTTCCCCAGACGCACGACCATTGTCTCTTCCAGACCGAGGTCACAGCAGCACTTGCAGTGTTGGTCCTCTCCTGTCGTAGATCAGGTATCAAGTGATTGGACAGAAAATGACGGTCACGTCCGCGGCGGTGCGTACCGTCTCCGCCGGCGTACATCGTCATTGGCTCCTGGGACTATGGGGTCCAATGTTAACCAATGCAGCATGGTGCTGCGGTCTTCGACCGCCTACCGCAACGGTGTACAACGCCAGTGCAGTTACCTCACATCCAATTGTCCCACTTTACAGGTCAGGCAGCCGCCATTTCAGGGGCCCACATGGCTTCATTTTTAACTGTGTCACACATACCTAGGCCTAGATTCAACACACATACAGGCCAATTTTTGGATTATGATTGTTGTTCTGTGTTAGCTGTGGGTACGTACCTCTGAGTTGGTTGACTCTGTGCTCACTGCTGTCCTTCATAGGCACCGTCTGCTGGGACATGTGAGGAGATGGCGGCATCCTCCGGTGTACCAACCGTTGGTGGATCTGTTGACAATGGAGGAAAGACATGTGATCATCACCTACAGGCTTGACCGTGCCACAATCCAGGAACTGTGTACCCAGCTGGAGCCTGACCTGATGTCAGCTATCCCCCATCCCACAGGAATCCCCCCTCAAGTGCAGGTGCTGTCAATGCTCCATTTCCTTGCAAGTGGGTCATTTCAAACAACAGTGGCCATAGCATCAGGGATGTCCCAGCCTATGTTTTCCAACATGTTGTCCAGAGTGTTGTCTGCCCTGCTGAAACACATGCAGAGCTACATCGTTTTCCCTCAGGTGGAGGATTTGCCTACAGTAAAATGTGATTTCTATGCCCTGGGACATATCCCCAACATCATATGTGCCATTGATGGGACCCATGTGGCTCTGGTCCCCCCCACAGGAGTGAACAGGTGTACAGAAACCAGAAGAGTTATCATTCAATGAATGTACAGATGGTATGTTTGGCTGACCAGTACATCTCCCATGTGAGTGCCATGTTCCCTGGCTCAGTGCATGACGCCTACATCCTGCGGAATAGCAGCATCCCTTATGTGATGGGTCAACTCCAGAGGCACCGTGTGTGGCTATTAGGTGAGCACCTGGAAGCAAGACAGTGGGAATGGTTGTCTGGGTCTGGGGCTATCCCTACAGGTTAGTGTGTGTCTAACAGTTGTCCCTCGCCATTTGCAGGTGACTCTGGTTACCCCAACCTGTCATGGCTACTGACCCAAGTGAGGAATCCCAGGACAAGGGCAGAGGAACGCTACAATGAGGCCAATGGGCGTACACGGCGGATAATCGAGCGGACCTTCGGCCTCCTGAAGGCCAGGTTCAGGTGCCTCCATATGACAGGTGGATTCCTATTCTACTCACCAAAGAAGGTGTGCCAGATCATCGTGGCCTGCTGTATGCTTCACAACTTAGCTTTATGATGACAGGTGCCTTTTCTGCAGGAGGATGGTCCAGATGGCGGTGTTGTTGCAGCTGTGGAGCCTGTGGACAGTGAAGACGAGGAAGGAGAGGAAGAAGACATGGACAACAGGGACTCAGTGATCCAGCAATATTTCCAGTGAGACACAGGTAAGAATACAAACCAGCCTACTACATGTACTTTAACACTACTACCTCTCTACTGTCTGTAGTTTTCACCCAGTGTATGGTCACTGAGTTATCACTTTCCCTTACGATTTCACAGATGTGTGTCCCACAGTGTGACTTCTGCTTTGATTCATCATGGACTACAGCTTTGTGACATAGGTATGTTAACATTACAAATGAAAGAGCATTTTGCCACAGTAATTGCTAATACACTATTCCAAAATCACAGACTGACTCCAGATTGTTTTGTGCTTTAAGGGTGTTTATTTTAGTGCTCAATATTGGAGGGGGTAGCAAAATGGTGAGGGGTGATGGCGGAGGAATGTCCATGGCAGAGTCCAGTCTATTAGTCTCACAGGGCATAGGAAGTGGAGCTGGGGCAGTTTAAGGATGGACAGGCTGACAAAGTGGGACAGAAGGATGACATTCAGGGTGGTCTCATTTCTTGGCATCGTTCTTTGTCTTTGTCCTGTATCTCAGGGACCGTTTGTGAGGTGGTTCTACCTCTGCAGGGAGTGGGGTGCTGGTGTGGTGGTCCTGTGGCAGTGCCTCCTGTCAACTAGCGCCGGGGGAGGTGGTGGGCAGTTCATCGTCCAGGCTAATGTCAGGGTCCCCTTGTAGTGCCACAGTGTCCCTCCTGGTGTTGAGTTCTTCCTTCAGCACCCCTACGATGGTGCCCAGGGTGGAATTGATGGATCTGAGTTCCTCCCTGAAGCCCAAATACTGTTCCTCCTGCAGCCACTGGGTCTCCTGAAACTTGGCCAGTACCATTGCCATCGTCTCCTGGGAGTGGTAGTAGGCTCCCATGATGTTGGAGAGGGCCTCGTGGAGGGTGGGTTCCCTTGGCCTGTCCTCCCCCTGTCGCACAGCAGCCCTCCCAGTTCCCCTGTGTTCCTGGGCCTCCGTCCCCTGGACCGTGTGCCCACTGCCACTGCCCCCAGGTCCCTGTTGTTGTTGGGGTGGTGGGTTAGCCCGGGTTCCCTGTAGTGGTGGACACACTGCTGATTGACGTGTCCTGGGGACTGAGGTATGGGCCCGCTGGTTGGGTGCTATGCTGGTGTTTCCAGAGGGGGGATGCTCTGTAGTGGCCTGTGACTGTGTGATGGGAACCGTCTGTCCCGAGGTCCCCTGTGGGCCGGGCTGGTCATCTAGATCCAGTTGGACAGAGGTGCTGTCATCACTGTGGGCCTCTTCTGTTGGTGGTGTGGACATGTGTGGACCCTCCTGTCTGGTGACGTTGGGTAGGGGTCCTGCAGGGGTATAAAAGGATGTTTATTACATCTGTGTGTGGCATGGTGTGCAATGGGTGGGTGACCGTGTACCCCAGTGCTTGCATTCCTGTGTGGGACCTTGTGTGATGATGTTTTAGGGGGTGTATGGGTATGTGCAGTGGCCATGCTTTAGTGATGTGTGTCCATGCTTTGTTGTTGCATGCAGGGCTTGGTGTTGGGATGGGTGGTTTGTGATGTTGGGACATTTGTGAGGAGTTGGTATGATGGGGGTGAGGGTGGGGGTATGTGATGGCATGCAGGTAGGGTGGGGGATGTAATTTGACTTAACAGAGTCCATTCCTCCACCTACTCCTGCGAGGCCCTCAGGATGCAGAATCGCCAACACCTGCTCCTCCCATGTTGTTAGTTGTGGGGGAGGAGGTGGGTGTCTGCCGCCAGTCCGCTGAACCGCAAGGTGGTGTGTTGAGACCACGGAACACACTTTCCCCCGTAGGTCGTTCCACCTCTTCCTGATGTCATCCCGATTTCTTGGGTGTTGTCCCACTGCGTTGACCCTGTCCACTATTCTGCCCCATAGCTCCATCTTCCTTACAATGGAGGTGTGCTGCACCTGTGCTCCGAATAGCTGTGGCTCTACCTGGACGATTTCCTCCACCATGACCCTCTGAGAACCTGGGGTGTCTTTGCTGTGCCATGGGGTGGTGGGGGTGATGTATGGGGTGGTGTGTGGGGTGATAAGTGTGCTGATATGTAGTGGTGTGTTGTGTGAAGTGCGTGGAAGTTATGTGGGTGATGGTGTTGTGTGCATGAGGATGCTAGTATTGTTGATGGTGGTGTCTCTCTCTGGCCTTCTCTCGGTAATTGTGGTCGTAAGGGCTTGTGGGTGATGTGGGTGGGTGTTTTATGTTGTATTGGGTGTGTGGGAGTGGTGTGTGTATGTATATCAGGTGTGTGTATTTGGAATTGTCCAATGTGGCTGCGTTTTGGAGATGTGTGTGTATTTTGAGCGCGGCGGTGTGTACTGCCAATGGAATACCGCGGTTGAAAGACCGCTGCGTGGATTCGTGGGTCGTGATAGTGTGGGCGTATTTCTGTTGGCGTGACGGTGGAGGTTTTGTTTTCGCCAGTTTATCACTGACCTTTGGTGTGGCGGACTTGTGTGGGTGTCTGAATATTGGCGGATTCCGTGCTGTGGGTCATAATAGCTGTGGTGGAATTCCGCGGCCGCGGCAGTGTGTTGGCGGTCTTCTGCACGGCGGTAAGCGGCTTTTACCGCCAATGTCGTAATGACCACCCATGTCTGCAACCTCGGCATTGTCATCGACAGCAAACTCTCCATGACGTGGCAGGTCAACTTTATTGTCTCAGCCTGCTTCCACATGCTTCTCATGCTCCGGAAAATCTTCAAGTAGCTACCCATCAACACAAAGAAGACAGTTACTCATGCCCTAAACACCAGCCGCCTTGACTACAGAAGCGAAGTCTACAGGGCACTACAAACAAACTCACGCAAAGGGTCCAATCAATACAGAACAGCGTCCCAGAATGATTCTTGATCTTCGTAGGAGGGCCCACATCGCCCAGTACCTGAAAGACCTCCACTGGCTACCTGTCTAGAAGAGATTACACTTTAAGCTCCTCGCCTACACCTTCAAAGCTCTCCACAACCAAGGACCTGCATACCTGAACCAACGTCTGCACTTCTACCACTTCTGCAGAAACCTCTGCTTCGCACATCTGGCTCATGCACAGATCCTTTGAATGCACAGCTGCTGTGCCAGAGGTCACTCTTTCTCCTTTCTTGCCACCAAGGCCTGGAACACCCTCCCCCACCACCTCCGTACCTCATGTACATTGACCGAATTCAGAAAAGAGCTCAAAACCTGCCTCTTCAGTTGACACCTGTTCCTAGCGCCTGTATACCCTCACAGGTGACAAGTCGAGCTCTACAAATACTGATTGATTAATTGATTGATTGGTTGAAGTAGCGTATAGTACAGTGAGGTACAGTAAAGTAGTGCAGAGTGGCATACAATGGAATGGGGTAGAATGTAATATCATACAGTGGAGTGGCATACAGTGGAGTAGCATTCAATGGAATAGCAGAGAATGGCGTAGGGTACAGTGGAGTGACATACATTGGAGTGATGCAGAGTGGTGCAGCATATAGTGTAGAGACATACAGTGGAATATCATAGAGCAGAGAGGCATACAATGGAATGGTGTAGAGTGGAATGGAGAAGCAGATTGTGAAGTGGCATACTGTTGAGTGGCATACACTGAAGAGGTGTAGATTGGAGTTACATACAGTGTAATAGATGAGTGTCTCACAGTGAGTGGCATAGAGTGTAATGGTTTATGTTGGAGTAGCGTGTAGTAGAGTGGCCTTTAATGGAGTGGTGTAGAATTGAGTGGTGTATAGTGGCATGAGCTAGAGTAATATAATAGCATACAGTGGAGTGCTATACACTCGAGTGGTATGGAGAGTAGAAGCGTACAATGGAGCTACACACAGTGGAATAGCATAGAATGGAGTGGCATACTGTGGAATGGTGTAGAGTGGAATCGCATATACTGAAGTAGCATATAGTTGAGTTGCATATAATGGAGTGGAATACACTGAAGAGGCACATAGTGGAGTTGCATATAGTGTAATAGTGTAGAGTGGACTGATAAAATTAAGTTGTGTACAGTGTAATGTGGAGTGGCATAAAATGGAACGTTGTACAGCGGAGTGGAATGCAGTGTAATAGAGTATAGTGGAGTAGAGTACAATGGAATTTTGCATAATGGAGTGGTGTAGACTGGAGTGGAGCGGAGTAGTGTGTAATAATATACAGTGTAATAACATACATAGGAGTGGGGTCCAATCAAATAGCATAGGATGAAGTAGCAGAGAGTAGAGTGCGATATACTGGACTGCCATAGAGTGGAGAAGCTTACAGTGGAGTGGCATACAGTGGATTAGCATACAGTTGAGTGTTTTTGACAGGAGTGGCTTACAGCAAAATGGTGCATGGTGGAGTAGTGTCCAGTAGAGTGACATACAGTGGAGTGATGCAGATTATAGTGGCATACAGTGAAGTTCCATATAGTGTAATAGCATAGAGTGGAGTGGCTTAGAGTGGAGTCTAATACAGTGGAGAGGTGTGGAGCAGAGTGGCATACAGTAGAATAGCGTGTAGTGGAGTAGCTACTGTGGAGTTGGAAACAGATGTATGTAAAAGTTAACAGCAATATAGCTTTTGGTGTGGGAAGTGATGTAAAACAGCGAATTGCGCTGCCTAGCTTTCTATAGATGTACCGATCAATGCAAGGCCATGCATGGTGGCCTTGCGTTCCTTTGTACATCTGACTCAAGTATTGCATTGCCCATTTGATACCATAGTGATGCAAGACTACCACCATTCAATAATACCAATAGGCCTTAATTATATTTTTGGAGAAGGTATACCATGATATCTTTGCAGTATACCATGGTCCATGGGGATGACAAGCCAATGTATTATTGGTTCACGGTCTATTTTTAAAATTGAAAACACAGCCATATTGTTTTTACTACACTTTGGTTGTGTTTAGAATTAGGGCCTTAGACATAGGTACTTGGTCTCTACCTATTACAACTTTATTAAAGTGTAAATAGTGAGTGAAATGAATTTATATTTTTGAAATATATTGTTAAATAGGTTGAGAACCATGTACTGTGACAGTTTCACTAAATTTAGAGACATTCTGTGAAAGTACTGCATTGACAGAAGTCACACAGTTTAAATGCCTCATAACCTACAAAAATACCTGCCCTACTTAACTGCAGTACGCAAAAGCATCATCTTTCCTCCAGAATATATAATCCTGCCAAATTTCATGTAAATCATTCAGCTGTTTTCCCACTACATCAAAATGTATTTTGAGACCAAGACCCCTTTTATCTTTGCATCCCCTTAACACTTCACCACAAACATTTACATCATCTCAAGTTGTAGAAAATGCTATAGGTCTGGTAGCTTTTGTGGTGATTCATCTGATTTTTTTTTCAGTTTACATCCAAGGCACAATGCGTTTCAGCTTATCACAGTCATTGGCAGTAGTTTTCTTGTAAATGTTTCTCCTTTTTATTTTTAAGGAGATGTCGTTTGTTTTGCTTTTCACTTCAAGATATCTTTTTTTCCTTGCCCTTTTAGAAAAATACTAACAAATATTCAAAATGTTTGAAAACACACAAAAATGTTGATAGTTGTTGAAAACTGTTGAGAACACTCTTTTAACAAAAATAGTTATTTTAAGAGCTCCCTCATTATTTAAAGATCTATGTTAGTTGTACTGTTTCTTTTTTTCCTTGTCCTACAGACTTTTCAGAAAGCAGGAGCACCTAAATGCTTGCTCTCACAAATATTTTGACCAGTTCGTGCAATAGTCTTGCAAGATTAAAAATTGTTTTAAATAAGAATTAAGCATCTGATCACCATAGCACTTATCTCATACATGCTTTCTCGCAAAATCAAGCACCACAATATCCATTCCAATTAATAGAATGTATTGTGAACTCACCTACTCATGAGGAGATGTGAATCTGAGGCAAATGTAAAAGAAAACCATGCGATCACCTGCTCTTGTTTCTCTTAAAGCCTCCCTGGTAGGCTGGGGTTGGGGGGGTGAAAATATTTATATTGTAGGAAAGGGGTATATTTATTTAATGGGGAGGAGACCCACCCCAGGTAAATTTCAGCCCCTGGTCCCTATCCACCAGGGCCAGACCTTTTATTGAAGGGAGAGGGGCACATGCCCGCCCCCCCCCCGGACAGATTTTGTCACTGGGACACCGCCCCCCGGGGTTCAGCTCATTTTGTAGGTGGAGGCAGTCATGGACCCCACTCCCCAGGCTACTTTTGGCACCAGGGGCCACATTCCCTGGGGCTTAGTAACATATTAGAGCAAGTGGGGACACATAACCCTATTCCTCAGGCTAATTTTAGCCCCCGGATCCCCATTCCTCTGGGCCCAGCTGAATATACTAAGGGAGAGGGGTCCCTTGAGGTGACCACCATGGCCTGGCCAACAAAGGGTGGGTGTCATGGTTCCCAACCAGGCACCCACCACACAACTGTTGGGGGCCACAGGGGTAGTCTCAAGGCCCCTGGGGCTCAAGCTGATTTTCTGCATCAAGCGGGAGCCAACATTGCTCCTGCCCACAGGAAGCAGCTACTAATGCTGCTCCCTACAGGCAGGAGCAATCTTTTAATCTGTTTTCCTACCCTCCTCACTGTGGGCAGAGAAACAAAAAATTCTGCTTCCAGTGGGTGGAAGTATTTTTCATGCTCTCAACCACTTGGAGCAGGTTTGGTGTTTGTTCCTGCTTTGTGGGAGATTTCAAATTGCTCCCACCAATCTAGAGCAAATGCAGGTTTCCCTGCCTACAACAGTGCGTACAGGAATACCACTATGTTCTGTGGTTAGACACCCCGAACACGGGGTTCCTAGGACCATTAATGGCTCAGGAAGGGGGGGCCCAGAGCCCCCCTCTGCCTAGCCTGCAGGGGATGAGGTTCCCAGGGTGAAATTGTATGGCACTCTCTTCTTTAAAAAATGAAATTGTCTTTGGGGTCCAAAGTGGCAGGCTTTGTGGCCAACAGCCCATTGCACACAATTTGGCTGTGTGCAGTGTGGCATTGGTTGCATGTGGGGTTGGCCACAGGGTCTCCCAAGCTTGTCTACAGTTATGCCCCCGGGTGGGCCAGGTCCTGAGGACATATACAAATATTAATTTTGAGGAGGGGTGCGTGGGGTTCCCCTCCCATGGCAGACATTGGCCCTGGGGACTGCCACCTCCCCAGGGCCAGGCCAACATTAAATGAAGAGGAGGGGGTTCTAGTGCCCCCACTCCCAGGCGATTTACAACTCCAGGGACCACCATCACCATTTTCAGCTATGGTAACATTCACCTCCCCAGGGCACGGCCTAGCTGTCAATAGAGAGGGGAGGCCATTCAACCCCTCTTGGGTTGTTTTTAGGCTCAGGGATTATCACATTCCCAGCAAAGGCCCCCATTAATGGCCATGGGGACAATCACCACCTAGGGCCCACTCCCTATGTCTCGAAGGTCCCCACCCGCAGGACAAAGTTGTTTGCTGTTTCCTGCCTGCTGTTAAGTAGGCAGGAAAACAGATAAAAAATTGCTCCCGCTTGCAGGGAGCAACATTTTTTGCTTCTCCCACGTGCGGAAGCAATGCCCGCTGCCTCTGGAGACATAGAGATAGCAGGAACCATGGGGGCATTAAGGCCCCCCTGCAGTCACCAACACTGCACACTGAGTGCCCTGGGTTGGGCCAGGGCATCCAGGAACAAGTGTCTGATTCCAGAGGGATGGGGTCCCAGTGGCCAAAATTGGCCCAGGGAAGAGTGCTGCATTGCCCCCTCACCTTCAACTAATTGGCTGGGTCCCAGGGGAAGGGATCCATGGGGTTAAAATCAACACAGGGAGTGGGCCGGATTGTCGCCTTGCATTTGTTTAATTGGCTAGGCCCTATTAGATGGGCTCCCTGGGGTCAAAGTCAGGGGATGGAGTCCCCTGAATATAACTGGCCCAGAGAGGGGTGCTGTATGCCCCCTCACAGTTTGCGTACATATTGGGGGCCATAGGCCCAAGGCCAAAAGCTGTGCAAGGTGTGGGTACCCGTGGCCTACCACTGCCATCCATGGCCAAAGGTGTCCCTGGGTTTGGGGCCTCCGTGGTGTTGATTACAGGGCATGGCAGAAGGTCACGACCTGCAGCCAACCCCTGCTATACACAGCCAAACGCCCTGTGCATCAGAAGTTAGATTAACATAAAGTAGTTAAATATTACTTAACATAGAAATGCACTGAAAAAAACAAGTTTTCGGGATGTTATAGTAAGGAAATAGAATTTTAAAAAACATAAAAAATTCAATTGAAAAACCAAGGTTAGAGGGACTTTATAGCTAGGTTCAGGCTTTACCTGCACAAAACCATAAAAATAAAACAGTTATACTTGTAGTTATTTCAAGAAGCTATAACTGGGGCCCTAAGGTAACTATAACTTGCGCCCTTGCCATACACTGCTACTTACCCCACATATTACATCAGTAATGACATCCTGCATGATATCATTCATAATATAACCACCACATTTGCAGTAAAACTAGTGGTGTTAAAAGTGTGCATGGCAAGGGAGGGAGTCCCACTGCATTTCAGTGTAAAAGCCTCTGAACAGATTCCTACCAAATCACATAAAAGCATGCCTTCTGGACCAAGATCTAACTCTTTACCAATTGTGTACATCCGTTTAGCTGTTTGGGCTGCAGCTGCATCTAAAACTCCTATGCAAAAATTAATTGGAAATTACATTTTGAGACCTCCCCCTTTTTTCTCGGCTCCCGCTTCACAATAATCACCCTGAAACTCTCCAAGAACGTATTGAGATTTTGTTAGAACATTTTATGAAGATGTGTCCAACTGCTCTAAAGTTATAGGCAAACCAAACAGATGTTTTTTCTATGGTAACACAATCCTATCTATTCCTATATACATCACCAGCACTGGTGCACCTGCAAATATGTCAAGAACTACTACATACCCCCAAAGATTCTTGTGGAAACACAATTGTTAAAGATTCAAGTGCAAGCTCAGTTGCATTTTGGTGTAAAAGTGTTTGTCACAGGTCAACGGTTGAGCTACTCTGCACACCTTACCTGCCCACCACATCACATGAATTGTGCAACATGAACAACAAACTAGTGTTCCAGCATAAGCAATATAATCATTGTGACAAGCATCTTGAAATTCACTTTAATGTATATACCAAAATAAATGTGATCACAAAACGTCATAGTAAAAATGGAAAACATTGACAATCAAGTCAGGAATTGTGACATGATCACTTAGTAATGACTTAAGAAATTTGTAATAAACATGCAAGAGCTACACATAGTAACACATGGTTTGCTGCACTCTTAATATGTACTTCTTTGCGTAGGCAGCAACCATTTGAAGCAGGCTTGCCCAAATTAACAATCATTGCATGTCAGAGTTATTAGTTTGAAATGTTACCATGTACCATCAAACAAGATATGATCACAAAAGTTACTTTCTAGTTTTTCTTATTTTGGAAATTTCCATCAATGCCTATATTAAGATGAATACTCTCACAATAAGGACTCATACACATTGCTTACCTAATAGGGATTCCCTAATACCTCCACTTGCCGATTTGAGAAAGAACACATTTATCATAATTGTGATGAAACTCAAACCATTGTATCACACCTGTAGGCTAAGTCACAAATTGTGAGGTCACATAACCAGGGACACAGCCCCATGATGTGTCAAGAATGTGTGCCACATTTATCTCATCTGAGACACAAAACAAACCCCACTATGTTTGAATTTTTGGAACAATTACCTACATCAATATATTGATACATGAAAACAATACAATGCAAATGAAAACAAAATAAACACTTTCCTGCAAACTGAGAAATAAATTCCAAATGTCTTAGCTGTACAGATCAGCTTCATGCTCAGTGATAATCACCCAAGTACATCTGTGTAAAAATGATAACAACACATTAAATTAAAACTGCAATAAGATAAATCTACAAAAATATCAGTTTACAAATGTAAGTTCCTCTTAACGGAAATCTGGAAGTTAAGAGGAACTTAATCATATGTTGGTTCTGGAATGTAAACTCATTGCCATGTTGAATGACATGAGTGTTTACTCCAAGTGGGCAGATACCTCTTTCATCCAAATTGAGTCCTGGCAGTACTAAGGTGTCAAATTCAATGATGTGTTTTGAGACTAACCAGTAATGGCAAGATTATATTCCCACCTGGCATATTCCCCAGAATTCTATTAAGGCAAAACACACAGGAGTTTGATATTCTGCTCATTTATAGTGTGGATATGTCTGGCCACCTGATGCTGAGTATTGTGCCTTCCTATTGCCCACATTTGTTAAAGCATTTTTAGACCAATCTCACAGCAGGTCAAGAGGGATTAGAAGAAGATCACAACAGGCATTCTTGAGCTCCTCAATTTTATCTCAACATGCCAGACACAGAGCATGATGAAAGACTCAACCAGTTAGTGGAGAACTGAGTAGCCACATGCTCATTCCAGAGGAGGAAGCACTGCTGAATAAAGGCTTACACTTTGTGCCCCGTAATGTAGAATATGACTTTATTATCCACAAAGACCTTGCTCACTTTTTTGCAAAATCCATCTTAAATTTTATTTACACCAAGCATCGGAAGATGGTACATTGAAGACTAACAAACATATTGGACCTATGAAAATAATCACCTTCAATCCTGCACCCCTTTCAATACACCAAGAAGCTTCAGCCTATTAGAAATCAGTCATAAAAAATTGAAAAAACAAACAGAAAATAATGTTTTCAATTTATTCAGACATGAAAAAAACTTGCTTGCTGGCTAAGTTCTGACACTAGTATTAGATGGCCAAACACGCTGAACCAGATTTACAAAGTTGTGCAATGATTGCATGACAGTAAAGGATTGAGTTGAAGCCTGATTCTCGGCATTTTGTACAGATGAGCATAATCATTGCAACATTGATGCACTATTTTAATTGATAAGGTTAGGTGGATCACATTGTGCATGACCATACGCACGTTGGTTGTGTAATGAGCACATGAACACTACCTTTGAACCAATGTTGATTGAAGACACTTTTTGTAATTCTGAGATAACACTTATATAACAGATAACAGAAATATATGTTTTCTTTTCACATTATTTTCACTTCAGCAGAGTGACTACCTATATGTTGATCCTGACAAGTGCCTAGAACATCCTGATATGGTCGTGAGATGGATGGAAACACATTGACCCTTTTATGATGATTGGGTTGAAGGTTGTAGGATTGTACCCTCTTTTTGCCATTGTTACCCAGATTTTCTGCCTGATGTCAGTGTGCTTGACTTTGTTCACTGGGATCCTGCTAACCAGGACGCCAGTGATTATGCTCTATCGCCTCTAAATTTTGTCACTACATACTGGTAACGCAGTATTTCATCCAAAATTGGCATACTGGTGTACCCTTATAAGTCCCTAGTATATGATACTTAGGTACCCAGGGCATTGGGGTTCCGGAGGATCCCTATGGGCTTCAGCATTTCTTTTGCCACCCTGTAGGGAGCCCATCCAAAGGATTCTACAGGACTGCCATTGCAGCCTGTGTGAAAAGGTGCATGCACCCTTTCACTGCCGTTTACACTTCACCAGTTGACTTATAAATCACCCTTATAGCATGCCCTTCAGCCCTGAGGTCAGAGTACAGAGTACCTGTGTGTGAGGGCACCCCTGCACTAGCAGAGGTGCCCCCATGACCTCCAGGACCATTTTCCCAGACTTTGTGAGTGGAGGGATGCCATTTTATGCATGTACTGGACATATGTCACTACCTATGTCCATCTACATACTGGTAACTCCAAACATAGTCATGTTTGATATCAAACATGTTGTAATCATACCTCAATGCTCTTTCAAACATTGGTTGCATGATGCCATGCACACTGGAGGCTCCTTAGAGGACCACCAGTATTGCCATTCCAGCCTTCTGAGGTTTCCCAGGCAGCTCCCACTGGTGCCACCTCTCAGACAGGTTTCTGCCCTCCTGTTGCTTGAGCAGGTCAAGCCCAGGAAGGCAGAACAAAGTGTTCCCTTTGGGAGAGGGGTGTTACACCCTCTCCCATTGGATATAGGTGTTACAGGGTTGGGAGGGTAGCCCCCCCACGCTGTTGGAAATGCTTTGAAGGGCACATTTGGTACCTTCCTTGCATCACCCAGTCTAGCCTCTCCCTGGACTCCTCAGTGCTTCTTGGTCTTTGTTCCCTTCTTCCATAGGTCTTCAGGTCCAGGAATCCAGCCTTTGTGTCTTCCAGTCTCTTCTGGTTCTTACATAATCTTCTATCATGACTTCTTGTGTGTTCTAAGAAACTTGCTGTGATTTACTCCTGTTTTCCTGGGCTCTGGGGAGGGTTCTATTACTGACCTTTGGTGTTTTCTTACACTCCCATGCCCCCTCTACACACTACACTTGTCTAAGTGGGAAACTGGCTTTTGCATTCCAGCATTTTAGTATATGGTTTGTGTTCCCCCTAGGCCCATTGCAACCTACTGTGATTTTCACTATTTGCATTGTTTTCTTACTGTTTTTACAGCTATTTCTGCATTCTAGTGTATATACTGTGTATATCACTTACCTCCTCTGGGAGTATAGTCTCTAGTGTATTTTTGGCATTGTGTCACTAAAAATAAAGTACCTTTATTTTTGTAACATCGAGTATATTCTTTCATGTGTGTGAGTACTGTGTGACTACAGTGGTATTGCAAGAGTTTTGCATGTCTCCTAGATAAGCCGTGGCTGTTCAGCTACAGCTAACCCTAGACAGCCTGGCTTCTAGAAACTGACTACATTTTACTAATAAGGGATAATTGGACCTGGTATAAGGTGTAAGTACCTTTGGTACCCTCTACAAACCAGGCCAGCCTCCTGTAGAAGGCACCTTGAGAAGCCTTGCAGTCAATTTTTTTTCATGTATCTGTTTATTTATGAGTAGCTTAGACAAGAAATAACCACATACGGCAATAGATAAAAAGGCAGAAAAACAACAAAGGCAAAAAAATATCAGATATAACATATAACTGTGCCACGTATTATAAATTAATAGACCTGCAAGAGATGCAGATGACAAATAAATGACAAAAAAATGACAAATAAATCGGGGGGGCAACAACCCAATAACCGGAGTCTAATGTGCTATAGTGAGACAGCGTAAGGACTTGACCCTTGAGAGGAGTCTAAACACTCACCGGGAATCGTACCCATGGTGGACAAAGCGGCTCACAGCATGCGTGAACGGGGCCATTGTGTGAGACCGGGTAAGGGTCAATGTGGGGAGGAAGCGCACGTCACCAGGAGGTACACAGAGGGAACGCCGGCGTGGGCACCCAGGTGGGGTGTGGTGGACCAGAGTGCAGGGGGGACCTAGTAACTATTTAAAAGGAGATGGAGGTAGTCTCACTGCTTTCAGGGGGGCGTGTGTCATTTTTGGCTTCAATGAGTACTATGAATGCATCACAAATTTCATAACCACCATCTGATAAACCCCTTGAGTGCAGGAGTCGTAAGGTTTGTGCTTCTACTTGGGACCGCTGAAGCAAGTCCCGCAGCCACATTGTATGTGCGGGGGCATGTGGGGCCTTCCAATGAGTTGCTGTAAGGCGTTTAAACGTGATGCAAGCCAAGTCCACAAATCTATGGAGATGTTTGTCTCCCTTGGCACAACGACGCAGCCCCAGCAATCAGTGATTTCTGCTATTGTAGTGGTGATATGACCCCACGCCTCCACAAGAGGCGGGCAGACCCAGACCATGTGGTAAATGTCTGCTAATGGTTTCACACATCAGGGGCATGAGGGGTCTGAAGTGGGGAACATGCGTTTGATGCGATAGGGAGACAAATAAGTGTGGCGAAGATAATTAAACTGGGTATAGCGAAGTCTGGAATTGCGTGAGGCATGCCTAACGGAAGCAAATGCAGCTTTCCAGGCGGCAACGGGGGCACATGCATGCTCCAAGCTCGGACAGACCTACTGCAGTAGTCTGTTCTATATCTGTGTGAACACTTTGTTTGGTGCCCTTGAAGGAAAGAATCACCGTGAGGATTTGTGACGTCCGCGGTTCGTCATCCCCCTAGTCCCAAGTGAGGCACAGTAAGTGACGTATCGAACAGTATGTCAAAAAGGCTCCCGCAGGTATCCCTGTGGTTTCAACCAGTTCATTGAACATCAGCCTCCGAATAGAAGTCGCCCATGTTCATGAGCCCTGCCTCCCTCCCAGGGGCAATGTTGTGGTGCATCAGTAAGTCGGGGGAACTAGGCAATTGCAGCAGTGGGATCAACAGTGAGTATGGTATGTGAGGGACCTTACCGTGTACATACCATAGCCAGCATATTTTGGCAGCTTCTAATATGATATGACTCTGAGGTACAGGACATGTTCTATCTAATGTCCAAGCCAACGGCGGAGTTGGGGCAAGCAAGTCCATCGGCACCTCCCTCTCAGCTAAGCAGTGACCCCCCAGCCAGCAAGGTGGCCGCAGCAACTGAACAGCAGCATAATATAGTTCAAGGTTAGGCATACCCAAACCCCTATTATCCTATGTTTTTTGTGTTGTGGTTAATGCTACACAACGTCTGTTCGTCCCCCACAGCAGGTCGGTTAGAATGCTCTGCAGGGACTTAAAAAAAGAGCGGGGAAGAACTACCGGCAGCACTGCAAAATTATTTTATAGCCTAGGGAGGATGAGCATTTTGGCTATGGCCAGTCTGCCCTATGTTGCCCTCCCTGATGTCCTCCATGGTGTGATACACCTGAATTCCCAGATACTTGAAGGTGGTGTGGCGCCAAGACAGTTGGTACACCGGTAGGTCTGGTTGAAGATCCAGGGGGACAGGTATTGAGGGGAATATACAGGATTGAGACCAGTTGACTCGGATTCCAGATATTACAGCAAATGAGTCAAGTACCTCCATGACCCTGGGCATGGAGACCCTATGGTCTTGTAGTTAGATCAGGGCATAATCTGCGTATAAGGATATAATATGGAATATATGTAATTCTGGGATGCCCCATTGGTGTGCATGTTCACGAAGCTTAGCGGCAAGGGGTTCTATGGCAATGGCAAACAAAAGTGGAGAGAGCGGGCAACCCTGTCTAGTGCCCCTGTATATGGGGAAGGGGAGTGAAATAATCTGCCCAGTTTTAACCCGAGCCAGAGGATTAGAATATAAGGTAGTGATCCATGCTACGAACCCCTTTCCGAATCCCATGGCTCTCAGGGTTTTAATGAGGAAATCCCAGGTAAGAGTATCCAACGCCTTCTCGATATCCAATGATACAGCTACTCCCCGATGATAGGTCCCTGAGTTATTATGCAATATTCAAAGCAGTCGCCTGATGTTCTGGAAGGTGTTCCTGTTCGGGACAAATCCGGACTGATTTACAGTCTGTATTTAACAGAGAGAGCGGTCGGTATGACCTGACATCTAGGGGATCATGGGCAGCCTTCGGAAGCACTGCTACCAAGGCCTCATGTAGTGAGCCGGGTAGTTGCCCACGATCGCGGGCCTCATTAAACATATCCAGCATGGGCCGGTAGATGACTCATCTGTGACACATAATATTCAACTGGCAGGCCATCCATGCCAAGAGCCTTGTTTTGGGCCATTTGGAAAAGTGCAAGACACAGCTCCTCCATACTAACGGGGCTGTCCAGCGCAGCTGGCCCCTCTGGTTGTATGCGCCACAGGGGGAGCGAGTCCAGGAAGGTGGACACCAAGGGGGGGGGTGCCTACAGTCCTTGATAATCAGGTTAAAATGCTTCATTTATCGCTGCCTGGGTGTTCACTGTCACGCATGACTCCAACCTTGTAGCCCCAATGGAAGAATGGCGGGGGTATCACGGACCAGCCAAGCCAGCAGGCGGCCAGATCTATCACCCTCCGCATATTGTTGTGTCATGTAGTGTCTATAATCGTGTCTGCCTCTGCGGTCGTCGGCCTCCCTGTATCTGGTCCGCAAGGGGTGAAGCTCATCAGGGGACACCTCACCCCGGGCCATGGCAGTCTTGACCGATCGTACACTCAACTCCAACCTGGTCAGTTCCCCGACCAACGTTCGACGGACCCCCACAGAGACAGCCATGCAATGACCTCACACCACTACTTTATGTGCGTCCCATTCTGTAGCACGGAGGGCGGTCGTTTTAGTATTATGTGTGAAATACGTGGATTAAACATGTGGCAAGCTCTGCGCGAAAGGAGTGTCAGACAGTGCCTCTACCTGTAAGCGCCATGTAGATATCCGTGTGTTCGGACAGCCCCAACCTAAAACTACCTTCAATGGACAGTGATCGGACACAGTGTGTGCAAGGTAACCAGAGCTGCGA
The DNA here is from genome assembly GCF_031143425.1 of Pleurodeles waltl. Classification (NCBI taxonomy): domain Eukaryota; kingdom Metazoa; phylum Chordata; class Amphibia; order Caudata; family Salamandridae; genus Pleurodeles; species Pleurodeles waltl. The sequence goes on from NC_090440.1 coordinate 1,851,876,673, forward strand.
ACCTTTTGGATCACCATTGGCGGTGCTAATATAAGGTCTATTCTAGTGTGGAGGGCATGGACAGGGGAGTAAAAGGAATATTCATGATCAGTATGATGCCCCATACACCACAGATCACATAGACCTCAAACTCATGAGAATTGTGCCTACTCGTTGCGGTCGGAAGTGGTGGGAAGGAATGATCCGCATGGACGTCAGGAACCCACTTAAAGTCACCCCCCCATAAACTCTCTCCCACGGGGTCCCGAAGCAACCCTGCAGACATCGTATACAAGAAGACACCCTTGTTATAATTGGGCGCTTATAATGCAACCAGGGACAGTGGAACACCATCCAGACAGCCCTCGATAACTACATATCTACTGTCAGGGTCCACTTGTGTGTGGTCAATCGCATAAGGCACTCCGGGGGCGATCCAGACTGCCACGCCGTGAACAAAGAATGATGAGGTGGTACCGAAAACATTCTTAAGCAATAAGACAGATCTGGTTTGTGTTCTTCTCACATTAGTAGTGGACTACTGTTTGGGTATAAGTAAAGGAAGTAACCTAGGAAATAAGTGACCTCAGAATCAGCTATGGAAAGTCTAGGGGGAAAAGCTGATATACAGTATGTGACTATTCAGAAGGCAGATATTTGTCAAATAAAGAAAACAGGGTGCGTTAAAAGCAGTGCAAAGAAAAAAGAAAGATTGCCATTAAATCAAGACACATACCCATTTATTTGTTTTATTAAATAAACACCCTTCACGTTCAACAGGTCCAGCCTCTCTCCCCAAAGAAGTGAAGAAATCGACCCAATGCCCAAAGTAACCCAATAGTCCAAAAGTCCTTGCTCCCAACTGCCCTTCCCAATTTCTACCTTCTCCATCCACAACGGGCTTAAAGGGCATCTAGCCAGGTGTGAAGGTGTGCCGCCACTTGGCAGAGCAGCTCCAGCTCCCCCAGGATGCAATGCAGGAGGCGGTCTGTGAATGATGATGAGGGCTGGCAGCCCTGGCAATTGTGTGGCCAGAGGGACTGGGGGGAGTGGCACATGCCTCCGCCTCCTCGTCCTCCAAAGCCAGCTTGCAATATTCGGTCTGGATGCCCTCAATCCGGTTGCACTGCAGCTAGGTGGCTATCTCCTGTCATGATGGTTGACCAGCAGCAGTAGTTATATGGAAAGAAAAAAACATAAAAAACACAGGCCCAGATTTAAGAAAAATGATGCACAATTTTGATAGAGCAGTGAAGTGAAAAAAATATACATCGCTTAGCGACATTCCCAATGCTCAATCCATGCACCATATTTAGAAAACAATGCACCATTGCACAAAGGAAAGGTTAGCGTAAAACAATGATGCGGACCATTGTGACACACCACAAAATATTATGCTAATGCTTTCACAAGTAACATTAGAACAATTAGTGGCATGTTTTTTAATGCTAAATGTGTTAGCACCAATTTTTGCAGCATTAGATTAAAAAAAAGGTTTGCAAGATAAAAAACAGGCCTCAAGGGCCCAAAATGGACAGTGCAGGCCAGGAGAGACCCCAGAGAGACCCCATTCAGTCCAGTACAAGACAGGCTGGACAAACAACATCACAGGAGAAGGGGAAAAGGAAGAGGTAGGGTTGTTTCAGTGAGGAAGAGAATACCATCTTGATCAGAGAGGTGATGGAGCACCAACAACAGCTCTTTGTCACCTCCAAATTGCCAATAGGTATGAAGGAGGCTGTATGGCAGCCAGCAATAGTAGATTAAGTCAACAGTGTGGCAGAGGTGAGGACTGTCACTGATTGTGAGAATCTCTGGCACAATTGCAAGCGCAGAACTAAATAGAAACTGTCCAGGAACTGAAAGGCAGCACAGCAGACTGGAGGTTAAAGTCCAGCACTGCAGGAGAACCTGCATGACCTGGAGGAAATGGCGGCATAGGTCATCCTGGAGGAGCCGGTCACCAGAATCTCAGGACAGGACAGCGCAGACTTCCAAGACCTACCACAAATGCACGGTAAGTTGCAGTGGGGACAATCTGGAAACTAACAAATGGCAGAAGGGGGAGGCACATAGGACACACTGAATGCCTGCATAATGGTCAAGCACTTATAATGCCCTCACACTTTCCCCTCTTTATGAACCAACCTTTTCTGAACCATCCCAGCAAATTCTTCACTGTTGCCACTGATCCACCTGCCCATGTGTAACACTCAGGGGCATAGTTATAAGCCCCTAGTGCCACTTTGTGCCACATTAGTGTAATTTTTTTATGCTAATGTGGCCAAACGAGACCCAAATCCATGCACAATATTTACAAAGTGGCGTAATGCATGCATTGCGCCACTTTGTAACCATTTGCGCTACATTATGCCTGCACCAGACATAATGTATGCAAAGGGGGCGTCCCCCCATGGGGGTGGGGGAATTGTGCAAGAAAATCTAAAAGATGTCCTTGCATCTTTTTCTATGGCACTTTGAATGTCTGTTCAGAGCAGGTGTTAAAAGGGGGCTTCCATTATTGATAATGGACCTGTAAATACTCTGTAGAAGCAGAGCCAATAATTTGGTGCTACTCCTGCAGAGTCAATAAACATATCGCTATTGCCCCTACCGTTCGCCATTGTGCGCTGTATCTTAGATACGGCACACACATGATGGTAGTAGGGGGACTCAAAGGGGCACAAGGAAAGTGGCACTGCACTAGGTACAGCACCGCTTTACTTAAATATGTCCCTCAGCGGGCTACATGTACTATGCTTGTTGCACAGGGTGGCCCAACAAGAATTACCACACACCTACAGGCACCATTTGTAATGGGCACAAAAGTGAATATAAACAACATGTTGGGCATGTCTCTGTTCATCATATGTGATGTTGTACAAGTATGTTCCATTTCACCATGTAGTAAGGTTGCCTGTGCAGTTAGAATTGTTGGTGTTGTGCACAAAGGGGCATCTTCATGGATAACAACAGCTACAAGTGGTCTCATTGTCGCACTAGTGGTCCATTTTCACAAACCCATAATGCAACATTAGCATCATACCAATTGATGCAAATGTGGGTTCAAACTGCCTATTCCCCTTGTGCTACATTAACAAAGTCACACAATGCATGCATAGATCCACTTTTTACATCCTTCCACCACAATACGCCTGTGCCAGATATGATGCATGCAGGGAAATATCCCTCTCGCAGGAAGGGAAGAATTAATGGGGCTAACAATCCATAAAGGTCGCACTGGGAAATCTGATGACCTCGTGTGAGCAATGGACCTCCCTGTGCTTTGCTGCAATTGTGCCATAATTTATGGTGTCAATGCAGTAAAACAACATTATAGTGATAAAACCCATTAGTCTACTATCGGAATGTCCACCATGGTGACCAGTAATGTAAATAATGTGCTTCCAGGTTGCTGGGGCACGGTGCCCGCAAGGAAAATGGTGATGTGGGACCAATGAACCAAATAGATTGAAAGTTTGCCCTATTTGTGATGAACAATAAAGAACTACAATCTGTAGAAATATAAAATTGGCACACACCTAATCGTCACTCCCACACCACCCTGAGTTCTTGGATTACACTTAGCCAAATCCAGATGTGCAGATCTTTTCAAAGGCATCAGAAGCTGGGTGGACCACACATGTGTTGCATGGGAAGATCACAAATGTACACATGGAATGCCAACTACAAGCAGTGTCAGGTGTGAGTGGGGCACATGCCAGGATAGCATGCAAGGTATGCAAGTTGCCTGTTAAATATGATATATCTCTATCCGCCACTGGAGTAGAAGTCAAAAAAAGAATAAGTTTGGGTAGAGCACTATGATATCTTTGTATATACTGGCACATACTTACTCATTTATGAAGAAACACGTAGAGCAACAGCTCTGCTTGCTCTGTGCCACATCAATTCAAATGTGCAGGGATGTGTACTTGTCCCAGAGAGTTAATGCATCCCTCTAGTTACCTTGGTAATGCCTAAATATATGATGGAAAATACCAACTTTGCCACATAATCTGCATGGTGAAGGGGTGTCCCTCTTGAGGTCCAAATGCACATCTGCAGGAAGGAACAAATCCTGTTAAATCTACTAACAGGAATGCTGTCTGCCGCTTACAATGACTAACAATAATTGCAACACACATTGAAGGTAGTCAACAATAGGATTACAACAATGTCAGTCCTTACTACCACAACTACAATGACATCCCTGATGTGGTGTCCCAACATGATGCTTCCACACATCAACAAGCCTCAAATTGTATCAGGTCTGCATATTACCCCATGTGTGTTGTCAGAGTGATGGAAGTGGATGGGCTTTCCACATGCATCTCCCTCGCCACTTTGAGTCATGTGATCTGTATCATGCACCACACAACATAAGAATAAACCACCTCATGTGTATGTGTGGAAACAGAAAGGTCTTTCTTACAGCAAAATAACACTCAGTCCTGCAATGCAGCCATCATTGCAGCTATGCAACAAGAAAACTGAGATGCATGGATGAGTGTTGCCCTGCAGGAAGGGAGAAAATAGTGTTTGCATACATACACCCAAGGTGGTTAAATCTCACAATGGGTAGTGCAGGATGCTGGACACTCCACTTAACGTGACTAGGAAAATGCATGTGGACAGCTCACTCCCTTCCATCACTCCAACAATACACATATGATGGCAGATGAGTCAGTTACTTACTCAAACATCTGTAAAACCAAATTCCAGGTTTTTCTGTACCTCTCCACTTGTGGTGTGAGCACAAATCTGGAACAACGCCCGTGGCATGCACATGTAACCGAGTGAAGTCAATGAATGGGGTACATATAAACAATCAAGGTCAATGTACCACACTGGGAACTGTGGACTGTCAGATTGTGCCAATGGTGACTCAACAGAAATGATGCTCAGGTGGAACAGTGTGCCATTAGCAGTCCATAAATATGTGCCTTGATGTGGGGGGTCAGTACCATGTCACTGAGCCACCAGTAGCAAGTAAATGATGACCCATGTCAAAAGCCACTACATTCAAAGTTTGACCTTTCACTATCCCATTTCAGAGGATGATGCTTTACCTCCTGTGGACCTACCTGTCCTGGATTTTACTGATGATATAGATGACCAGCTACAGACCATCAGTGCAGACACTTTCCAGGATGTCCTGGGTTTCCTCCAGACACCATCTCCAGTCACAGGAAAGTCACACAGTGTTGTGGGGTCTTCACATCAACCACCCAACTACCAACACACAGCACCAACCAGTCCTGCCACAGCCCTGGACTCTGAGGACCCAGACATTACCTTTCAGAATACAGTGTTAGGAGTCCAGTTGGAGTTGGCACAGCAGGTGCAGGTGGGGATAGAGATCATGGCGGGCAGCCTGGATCAAGTGCAGAGGTGCCTCAGTCTGAATAAGGATAACTCTGCTGCCATCAGAGGCACCCACTCTCTGCTTCTGACTGCAGCACTTCCTGGCTGACACAGCTGCTGTCCTGAGGCAGAGGCTCAAACAATTGCCATTCCAAAGTGCCAGCAGCATGATTTATAACAGCTGGGGGCTATACAGAATGTTCTGGAGTCCATGCTGTGGGATCTGGCCTCCCTCTGTGAAAACATAGCTGCCTACCACTGTGAAGTATCTGCTGTGTTGCAAAACCAGCAGTTCCTCCTTGCTGCAGTGATGCCTTTTGCATTCCCACAAATGGCAGCTGCCAGGACCTTTCATTCCATTTCTCTATCCCCTGATGTGTGTGTACACCCTGCAACTTCAACAGCAGCACTACACACATCAGAGGATGAAGATGTGGCAGGAACATCTTTCACACAAAAAGCACCTGGTACTTACAGTCTGTGGCACCTGGACAGCCTATCCTCTTCACTCTATCACTGTACACTTATGATGCATGGACTATCATTGTTTCAATCCCTACCTCTTGTCAATCTGGACACCTCCTCACTACTGCTTACCGCTCCTAGCCATGTCTCATGACATGTCCCTCACTCATGGAGTCTGACTGGACCTTCAATGGTTTGGAATCCCTAATGGGGTCAGTGAACTATACATTGTACATCATTGGAAACAAAACTTGCACATGTAAATAAATCACCATAATCACATGTTTTCAATTTTTTTCAGTGATCCATCAACTATTACAAATGTATGCTTTTTATGAAGCTATGTCAATGACTACTGAACCAAAGGACATGCGTGGCTTTCTGTCAGACACAAAGGCACACACTAGGGCTCAAACATGATGAAGGTGACTGATAGCATTGTGGACTACAACCAACTTTATGAGTCTTCAAAGCATATATTAAACGTATCCATGCAAGTTGACACATGGCATGTGTGGTTCAGAACATAAGTGTCTAAAAATTAACCCTGATGATTCTACCAGTACAACGTTGACGTGACCAACAAAATAGGCATATGTAAGACTGTGAGGGGCAGCCGTTAGTGTGCCAGTTTCCATTCCCAAAATGAGGTAGAGTGCAATGTGCTAAACATTTCAATAAGTATTGTAATATACCTTAGCACTAACAATTGAAGTTGTATGATTACCTGTCTAAGTGTCAGGAACTGTGCTAAAAAGTATATTGAGTGCTGATGTCATACCGCTACCAATGAGATAGGTCCATAGTCATAGAGGATACATAGTCACACATGTAAATCTCAATACTGAATGCATACCTAAAGGTATTTGTCTAATGTGGCCAGTGCAGACATGATAACACCAAGACAGTCAATAATCATGGACATCATAGTATAGAAAACTAACATGATTTATTAATATTAAAAAACACTACCTATTAAAAATGTAAGCAACACACTAACGCATGCTAAGCTTACCTATACTAACTATCTTAACTTATCCCTACTGCTATCTATCCTAATCTAAACTTATCTTATACATGTCACACCACACAATAAATATTGTCCCTCCACCCCATCAAGAGACAATAGATGAGTAGAACAACATGAACTAAAGCTACACATAGACTAACTAAACCTATTGCCTAAACAAATATATCTTTTTTGTTTTTTTATATATTTTTTTTCATAGAGCCATATACATAACCTCACCAACACACCCCAAAACAAAAAAAGAAACATCCTATATTCCACCTCCCCTAACTATACTAACTGTGTCCTATATCTAACCTACTCTATGCTACCTAACCAATGCCTACCCACTTAAAACCAACTAAAACGAATTACAATTGAAACTAGGGGGAGGGAAGGTACTGGGAAGTGGTCAGTGTCCACACTCAGAGTTCCCTAAGCTTTTTCTTTATGTATATTAACAGTTTGTAGTTACGGTCATTATACGCCTCCAGTTTGGCCAACCTTGCTTTGACCTCCAACATGTCCTTTCACATATCTGCCTCAACGGTAGAGCCAGTGGCAGCTGGTGGTGGCTGTTGCTGGGCTGCTGGTGTTGTGAGGTTGTATGAGCTGTGAATGTCGAGGGGGCGGGACATGCTGAGTCAACCCTGACCCCTGACGTTGATGCTGTTTGCAGGCTGTTTTTCTGGTCCACCATGTGGAAACGCCTGCAATGACCCTGATGCCTTCTCCCTTCAGTACCTATTGCACTTTTCTTAAATCTGACCCTATCTGTGCACAAGCTTGTTACATCACCTAAGTACCAGGTAAACACTCACCATACACATCTCATACATACGTGATGTGACCATGCTTGCTCACAATTATCATGATAGGGAGATCATGTAAGTTCATCTGCACACATCTTGTTTGCTACAATCCATAGACATGTCCCACATCCAACTGGAGAAGAACTTAACTGACTGCTGCCCTTCTTAAAAAGCTCCTTGAAAGGCCGGTGCCTCATTTAATTTCTGAAGAGTAGTGAAGCATTGATGGTGCAAGTATCTCATTGATAAGTCCCTTAGAGACCTCAACACATGCACATAAATTGTACCATGTCCAAGTAAATGTGTGCAAAGTGTGGCACACAGTGCAGTAACATTCTACGACAAATATGTTGGCAACATCCATGCAATTCTAAAAGCCAGCACCTCTGACACGTATTTTGACTGTCATCACTGTGTTTGTGGGCCTAATTACCTTTTCCTGAGACCCACAAATCCATTGCAGTACACGTTGGCACCTGTGCATCACTCAACTCATTCCACATTCTCAACATAACATCAGTCATCATGTCGATACTCAAGGGTAGATGATGGTGTCTTAATTGACACACATGCCATTTTTACTTGCCATTGCACACATCATACCCTCTCACACACAACCCTTGATTTACACATGTGACATACAAGGTGACACTTACTGGCTGCATTGGGGTCTTCAAAATGGGAAACCACACCAATAGTGTAGGGTGGAGGTCCACCTGCAAGACATGACAGGAAAACATAGTTTTGTGATTGCTGAACAAAGTAAAGCATGGACAACTGCCACACATTCCACTTGTTTAGCTGAGTGACTTAGTCAACTTAGTGTTAGGAATGACCAACTGCCATATATAACATGTCAGTCAGACAGACATAGTTAGCCCACAAAAATATGTACAGATATGGGATGCACCCCTATATACATGTTTCAGATATATATATATTAACATTTTTCTGGGGACAGGATACTGCCAATTGGCAGGAGCTTCATACTTTGTAGTAAATCTATGTGGCAATGGAGTAACCACTTGGAAGCTTGACTCTTTTCAACCCCATACTACTGCAAAATAACTCCACCATGTGTTTGCCACATTTAACATATGGCACGCCAGGGTGCAAGTCAGGACACTGACATTGTAAACTATGATATTATGGTGGCACTTAGCATGTTTTGTACCATACATGAAGGTACTAAACCTGCTAAGTGAAATTAAGCATGGATTCAAGTTAACTCCAAAAATGGCACAGTGGAACCAAGTAGATTTACAGGCTCATTTTTTGTGTGCCATCTACCGCAGGAATACACACCTTACGTTCTTTAGGCCTGGCGCAGGCATCATGTAGCTCCAGGGTTAAAACTGCCACAATGCTTGTGTTACAAAACGTTTGACATATGGTGTGGTAATACTTGTCTCTATCAACCACATTACCTTCAAAACTATGACACTGATGCTGTAGTAGGAGCCAAGTAGTCCTTAGGCATTTGTGTTCTTGTTGTGTCACTCTGCACATACATCCATGACTACAAATACTCCAGCGTCATGTTTGTCATCACTAAAACATAGCACATTTCCACAGTTGTGAAGCCCACAATGTACATATTAATATGTGCCTGGGAAACATGAACCGTTGCACCATTGCACATGTGTGTACCATTTTTGGCACTTCAATATGTATATGCAATACAAAAGGTACAAACTGACGAATGTGAAAATTGTCTGCAACTGGTGCATTGCTGACTTCTCATGAATGCAGGTTGGTTGAAACACAAAACTTTCTGTCCTCACCCTTGTCTTGACATGCTGCAGTTATCCTTAAGTCCTAATGTCATGCAAATAAGGATGTTGCTAAGTGTTAGACCTGACATCCTTGGCGAATTCTCCCCTGTCTTTTTGCCTCTGCTTCCAATGATGTGACTGTGTGCTGGACTTTGTTTTTGCTGTTTTTTGGTATTCTGCTGACCAGTGCTAAAGTGCAAGTCATCTCTGTGTAAACTGGATCTGTAATTGGCGTTTCCATGATTGGCATATTTGATTTACTAGTAAGTCCCTAGTAAAGTGCACTATAGGTACCCAGGGCCTGTACATCAAATGCTACTAGTGGGCTTGCAGCACTGATTGTCCCATCCACACGAGTAGCCCTGTAACATGGCTCAGACCTGCCACTGCAGTGTCTGTGTGTTCATTTGTAAACTGCCAATTCAACCTGGCAAGTGTACCCACTTGCCAGGCCCAAATCTTCCCTTTTTGTATATGCAAGGCACCCCTCAGGTAGGCCCTAGACATCCCCATGTGCAGGGTGCAGTGTATGTTAAAAGTAGGACATGTACTAATGTGTTTTACATGTCCCTACAGTGAAATACTGCCAAATTCGGTTTTCACTGTTGCAAGGCCTATCTCTCTTGTGGGTTAACATGGGGATTGCCTTTAAATATCTTTTAAGAGCAGTTTCCCATTGGGAGTAGATAGAGATATGGAATTTGGGTTCTCTGAACTCACATTTTTTAAATCCATCTTTTGATAAAGTTGTATTTTAGACTATCAGTTTTGAAAATGCCACTTTTAGAAAATTTGCATTTTCTTGCTTAACCATTCTGTGCCTCTGCCTGCTTGTGTATTCCACGTATGGGTCAGACTGACAGTTGGGCTGTTGTGAATTCACTCTAGACAGTGTCCCAAAGGAAGCTGAGGTGTAGCCTGCATATCCTGATGAGTCTCCTGGACTAGAGTGGGGAGGGAAGAGCTGATAATTACACCTGAAATGGCTGTTCCTGTCCATACACAATGCAGTCTCCAACTCCTTGGTGTGTGTCTGGGGTCAGGCCTGGGCAAGGAAGGATATTGTCAACAGCAGAGACTTTCCTTTGATGTTTGCTCACTTTGGAGGCAGAAAGGGGTATAAGTAGTGGACCCAAAACCCAGATTATTAGAACACTTCTGGATCATGAGAAACCTCTGTCAAGGAGAAGAGCTACAGAGCTGGAGGAGGAGTACTGCCCCTTTGCTATCTGTGCTTTGCTGGGTTGGCCTGCAGTTGCCACTTCTGCCTTAGAGGGGGCAAAGACTGGACTTTGCAGTGTACCCTGCTTGTGACGTTTCTCCAAGGGCTTGGACTGAGCTTGCCCCCTGTTCTGAAGTCTCAGGGACATCAAAGTCATCCTCTGTCAGCACCTGGACTCTCTTGCTGAGACTCCTACCCTACCAAGTGATGCCTAATCCAGTCCCTGGGCCTTTGAAAGGAGAAGCTGTTGAAAAAACAAATAAATCCAAATGCACTGACTTCGGATGATGGCTAGATTGACACTGCTGCCAGATCCCGTGCCGCCACGTGCAACTGAAGCTCTGGTCCCCGCTGGAGTGCAATGACCTAGTCTGATGACTATGTAAAAGGGGTAGTTACCAACAAGTCCACCAACCGGAATCACACGGTGATCCAGGATATCCCCTTCACGTTCAATGAGGCCTGCCCACCAATTCTTCAGCTGGTGGTCCGTGCACTCCACCAAGAAGATGTGACAAAGCTGATAGAGCACCTTGCACCAGCACAGCTTCCTTGCCTCTGTTGGGTAGCCCATTATGACACTGCCACCCATAGCCACCTGTTTGGGGAGGTTGTGGCACACCAACCATTTGAACCCTCCCAGTTCATCACCACTCATCCTATGTGCCCTTCCTCTCCCAGACATCTTGTAGTTTCCCTCCACTGTAAACAAATTACCCCGACCTGGAACTAACTTCCCATCCACCTCAGAAGATCTCCCACTCTATCGCAATTCAGAGAAGACCTCAAAATTTGGCTCTTCGTCTGATCCCCTCTGTTCATTGAGGACTATTCACTTACTGCTCCCCCAGCACCTTGAGACCATAGCGGGTGACTAGCCGCACTTTACAAGTAAAATGATTGATTGATAGATAGGGACACAGGTGCCAGTATCACAATGGTGACTGAAAAACTAGTGGCCCCTGAGCAACACCTACTTTGTCATCAGTGACTGATGCCCAGTGATCTCAACTGGTGGTGGGGGGTTACTGGTCATAGAAAAGTTGTGATAGCCACAGACCTACCTGTGGAATGTCTACTAGGGAATACCTTGGAGACTTCAGCTTGGGCTGAAGAGGAGTTAAGTGTGGCACAGCAAACCTGCCACAAGTTGAGGGTTTAAGACAGAAAGCTTTCAAATAGGGGGCAAGAGGTATCAGTGGCATCCATAGGGTGTACTGGGAGAACAATATATTGTATTCTGAGGCAAGGGACCCAACATCTGGTGCTACCAGGAGATTGGTCATTCCCTTGCAGTACAGATCATTTTTGTTAACCTTGGCACATGATGTTCCCCTTGCTGAACATCTGGGGTAAAGTAAGACCTGGGACAGACTAGTGCCTCACTTTCACTGGTCTCACATGCCTGAAGATACCAAGGAGTTTTGTCAATCCTGTGTCACTTGTCAAGCCAGTGGCAAGACAGGTGGCACTCCAAAGGCCCCTTAAATCCCACTGCCAGTGGTTGAGGTACCCTTTGAGAGGGTAGGGGTTGATATTGTTGGCCCCTTGACCCTCCCACAGCTTCTGGAAACAGATTCATACTGGTGGTGTTGGACCATGCCACCAGGTATCCAGAAGCTATACCTCTTAGGACCACTACAGCGCCTGCAGTGACAAAAGCCATTCTGGGAACCTTTTCCAGAGTTGGTTTCCCAAAAGAGGTGGTGTCAGACAGAGGTAGTGACTTCACGTCTGCATACCTAACAGCAATGTGGAAAGAGAGTGGTGTAACTTGTAAATTTATCACACCTTTCCATCCCCAGACAAATGGGTTGGTTGAATATTTTAATAAGGCATAGTACTTCATGTGAACCACCTAAAGCCCTGCTATGACAGAGCTGACTTAACCCTGCTAATGGCCACTGATGAGGAAGAGAGTGACCCTCTCTATGACCTCTTGTACAGTACTGCAGCTGATGGCTCAGTAGATGGGGTAGTTCTAGCAGACTTCCTTACTGAATCTCGGAAGGAAGACAGTAAGAACCTCCTAGGGCAGTTCTCTGAACTGTTTTTTCTAACACCTGGACAGACTACATGGTGTGAACACACCATTGAAACAGGGGACAGTTTGCCTGTTACAAGTAAGATTTATAGGCAACCTGACAATGTTAGAGATTGGATTAAGACTGAAGTTCAGAAGATGGTTGACCTAGGAGTGATTGAGCACTCTGAAAGCCCCTGGGCTAGCCTAGTGGTGCTGGTACCAAAACCTCACTCCCAGAATAAGAAAAGAGAGATGAGGTTCTGTGTTGGTTACAGAGGGCTCAACACAGTCACCAAAACTGATGCTCACTGTATACCCAGTGCAGATGAACTAATAGATACACTGGCATCTGCAAGTATTTAAGAACCTTTGATTTGACTACAGGGCATTGGTAGACCAAATTGTCAGAGGATGCAAAACACAAAAGTACTTTTTCAACCATTGGAGGACATTATCAATTTACAGTTATGCCCTTTGGTTTGAAGAATGCACCTGCCACTTTTCAGAGGTTGGTTAATACAGTCTTCCAAGGTCTGGAAGCTTTCAGTGCAGCACATCTAGATGATATTGCTGTCTTTAGCTCCGACTAGGATGACAACCAGGTCTACCTATGGGACATTTTGGAGGCTCTTCAACAGGCAGGCCTTACTATCAACGCTTCAAAGTGCCAGATAGGGCAGGGGAAGGTGGTTTATCTGGGACACCTGGTAGGTGGAAAACCAATTCAGCCACTGCAGGGGAAGATCCAGACTATTTTAGACTGGACTCCCCATACAACAAAGACCCAGGTCAGACCCTTTCTAGGTCTCACTGGGTATTACAGGAGGTTCATTGAGAACTATGGCTCCATTGTTGCCCTTCTTAATGACCTCACCTCAAAGAAGATGCATAAAAAGGAGTTATGGACAACCAACTGTCAGAAAGCTTTTGAGGAGCTAAAACAGGCCACGTGCTCTGCACCTGTTTTAAAAAGCCCAAACTACTCCAAGAAGTTCATAGTTCAGACTGACGCTTCAGAGGTAGGGATTGGGGAAGTTCTATCACAGCTTAATACAGACGGCCAGGATCAACCAGTAGCTTTTATCAGTATAAGGGTGACCCCTAGAGAAACGTGTTGGTCAGCTACAGTGAGGGAGGCCTTTGTTGTGCCTGGGCCATCAAGAAGTTGAGACCCTACCTCTCACTTCAATGATCATACAGATCACAAACCTCTCTTTTGGTTTAAGCAGATGAAAGGAGAAAAGCCAAAATTGTTGCGGTGGTCCATTTCCCTATGGGGATCGACTTTACAGTGGAACATAGGCCTGGGAGTAACCACTCTAATGCAGATAGACTCTCGAGATATTTCCACTTAGACAATGAAGACTCATCTGGGCAAGGTTAGCCTTATTGTTCCTCATTTGTGGGGCGGGGGGGTGTAGGAAAGTACCATCTTTTTGCCATGGTTACCCTTATTTTCTGGCTGATGTCAGTGTGCTTGATTGTGTTCACTGGGATCCTGCTAACCAGGACCCACGTGATTGTGCTCTCTCTCCTCTAAATGTGGTTGTTGCATACTTGTAACCCAGTATTTCACTCACAATCAGAATACTGGTGCCCCCTTATAAGTCCCTAATATTTGGTATTTAGGTTCCCAGGGCATTGGGGTTCCAAGGGATTCTTATGGGCTGCAGCATTACTTGTGCTACCCATAGGGAGCCCATACAAAAGCTTCTGCAGGACTGCCATTGCAGCCTGCATGAAATGGTGCATGCACACTTTCATTTCCATTTACACTGCACCAGGTCACTCATAAGTCACCCCTGTAGCAGGCCCTATAGCCCTGAGGGCAAGTTGCAAATTACCTGTGTGTACCTGTGTGTGAGGGCACCCCTGCACTTACAGAGGTGCCCCATGACCTCCATGACCATTTTCCCAGACTTCATCATTGCGGGATGCCATTTTACGCGTGGTCACTGTCTATGTCCAGCTAGATAATGGTAACTCTGAACATAGGCATGTTTGATATCAGCCCCAGCTGCTGGCATCTCTCAGACAGGTTTCTGTCCTCCTGTTGCTTGAAAAGTTCAATCCCAGGAAGGCAGAACAAAAGATTTCCTTTGGGAGAGGGGTGTTATACGCTCTCCCTTTGGAAATAGGTGTTACAGGCTTGGGAGTGGTAGCCCCCCCGAGCCACTGGATATGATTTGAAGGGCACATTTGGTACCCTCCTTGCATGATCCAGTCTACACCAGTTCAAGGACCCCCAGTCCCTGCTCTGGCACAAAAGTTGACAAAGGAAAGGGGAGTGACCACTCCCCTGTCCATCACCACCCCAGGGGTGGTACTCAGAGGTCCTCCAGAGGGTCCCTGGGTTTTGGCAGCTTAGATTCCAAGTTGGCAGGGAACTCTGGGAGCATCCGGGTGGCCAATGCCAGCCGGTGGCATCAGAACCCTCCCCTGAAAGGTGCTTACTTGTTTAGTTGACCAATCCCCCTTTCAGGGCTCTTTAAGGTCTCTCTTTTGGGTGGTTCTTCAGATTCGGATTGCAAGACTCCAGCGGGAATCCTCTGCATCCTCCACTTCAACGTCTCACTTAAGAAACTGCATCTGGACCCTTCAGGAACTCTACAAATTGCAATAAAGAAGCAAGAAACCTTCTGCAACATTTCATTTTCAGCTCCTGACAACATCTAGAACTGTTTCCCGGACGTGCATCATAAGAGGACAGCCTGTCTTCAGCCTGCACCAGAAGAATGAAGGAATCTCCCTTTGGTTGAAGGAGTCACTCCCCTGCTTCAGTAGGCACCTATTGCAATGACGACTGGCTGCATGGATCCCTTCTCCTGCTGAACTGCATGGACCCTGCATCACGGGTGGTAGACTGAAGTGGTCCTGATGGTTCTGACGTCCTACTGTCCAACTTTGGTGGTGGTAATAGCTTGGTTCCTCATGCAAGACAGTACCTCCAAGCACCATGTGTTTTGCAGTAGCCAAGGATTGTTGGCATCTTTCCACAAAGGCATTCATGTGCCATGCAGCTCCGTCCCCCAGCACTCTATCCTGTGACGCACACCTTCCTGAGTGGTTCTCCGGCAGTGTGGGAGTCTTTGTCTTAGTGCTTCGTGGGCCTCCTTTTTGCACCTGTGGGACTCCCTTGTGTGTTGTCTGGTTTTCTGAGGGCTCTTTGAGTTGCTGAGAACCCCCTCTGACTCCTCCTCCTGGGTAAAGGCCAAAATGTTCCTCTTGGTCCCGGGCAGTGCCATTTTCCACTAACTGCAACCTTTGTGTGTTCCAAGGCTTGTTGGCAGGCTCCAGTGACGCAAGCCAGATTGCAATTCACCATCCAGTGTGGGACATCATCTGCATCAACCAGGATCCCGCATCTGTCTTCTTGGCTACAGTACTGACTGTTGTTCTTCATTGGTGATTCTTCTTTTGCACCTTAATCTGGGTTAGCAGGGTCTCCTGTTCTCCCTGAACTCTTCTGTGCTTCTTGGACTTTGTCCCCTTCTTCAACAGGTCTTCAGGTCCAGGAATCCACTGGTGGAGTCTTGCAGTCTCTTCTTGTTCTTGCATAACCTTCTTTCTTGTCTTTCTGTGTGTTCATCAAGAGTTGCTGTGTTTTAATCCTACTTTCCTGGGCACTGGGATGGGTCTTACTTACCTGTGTTGTTTTCTAGTACGCCAAGCACCCCTCTACACACTACATTTGCCTAGGTGGGAAACCGAAATTTTCATTCTATTTTCTTAGTATATGGTTTTTGCTCCCTCAGGCCCATATCTACCTATTGTGATTTTCACTATTTTGCACTGTTTTCTTACTGTTTGTATGCCTATTTCTGCATATTAGTGTATATAATTTTGGTATTCTTTTCCTCCTAGGGCAGTGTAGTCGCTATGGTACCATTGGCATTTGTGTCCCCAAAATAAATTACCTTTATTTTTCTAACACTGAATGTTTTCTTTCAAGGGTGTGAGTACTGTGTGACTACAGTAAATGTAAATTTGCACAGCGCACTACTCACCCGTTAGGGTCTCAAGGTGCTGTACTCATACCACTATGGAACCCCTCCTGGCTTTTCCCTGTGAGGTGCCCACTCCTGGGTACCCCCAGGGTGAAGCCAGGCGCTGTTGGGGCCGTTGTGGAGATTAAGCAAGCTATTGCCCAGAGTGGGACCCATTAATTAGATTAGGCACCGAGGCGAGAATTATCTGGTCCAAGGGAATGGAGCGCAAGACCTGCCGAAGCGAGACTTGAACCCTGGTCTTGAGCCAGATCTCTGCCTCAGGGTCTGCCGCTCTAACCATTGTGCCACACTTCTCCACAGTGGTATTGCATGCACTTTGCATGTCTCCTAGATAAGCCTTGCCTGCTCAGCTACAGCTACCTCTAGAGAGCCTGGCTTCTAGACACTGCCTTCACTAGTAAGGGATAACAGGACCAGGTATAAGGTGTAAGCACTATAGGTACCGACTACAAACCAGGCCAGCCTCCTACACACAGTGCAGCCTGAGAGGAGGTTGCACATTTCTGAGGACCTTGAGAAGGCTTACAAAAGGAAGGATTATATATTCTTGTGGTTCAAGGGGTATGAGTCTGCTCTCCATTTGAATCTGTCCCTGAAGCTCATTAGGGGCGGACCTGTGAAGCACTTTGATGTAGAGGGGAGGGATACTCTGACAACCTTAGGGGATCCCAAGGGGCTGTCTTACCCTATCATGAAGGACGCCCTACTCACAAGGTATGGTCTGACCCATGGTCAGTATAAGGATAAATTTATGTCCTATAAGAAGAAGAAATCCCAAACATGGTTGGAATGTGTTGATGTTGCAGGTCACTGGTTGGTTGAGTGAAGGGAAGTAAGGTAACTACCTTTGAGGGGCTGTGCAATTTTGTTGCTTGGGAGCATTTGTATAGTCTTTGTTTTCCAGAGCTGCGCCAGCACCTGATTGACAGCAAGCTCACTGATCCCAGGAAGCTTGCACAGGAAGCGGACCATTGGGAGAGCACCACGTTCCAAAAGAGGTATGGGGGAGACCATGCCAAGGGTGGGCAGTGTCCCCATCAGAAGAAGTGGAGGGGTAAGGGTAAACAGTGGGAGTTCTCTAAAGTCCCAAACCTAGTTCCGAGGGTAAGGAATCCCAGCCTCCAATAGAAAAGAAACCATGGGTCTCTACAGGGAAACCTGCACAGAAGGGTCCCCACAAGTGTTAAGGGTTTGGCCAGTGTAACTGTTGGGTAGGAGTTGATTCCAGGTGGGTGGGAGCCAGCTGTGATGATCCTTGTCTCACTAGGGGACAGTCAGATGGTCCAGAGGACCCTGGTGCCTGAAAACACTGAGACATGCAGGTGATGGAAGACCATCAATTGACAGAGGGTGGAGGCTCTGAGAGACACAGGAGCCAGTGTGACTACAGTGAGGAGTCACCTGGTGTCTGAAGAGCAGATAGCTCCCTGTGTACTTCACCAAGTATTTGCAGTGGACAACTCAGAGCACCGGTGCACAGTTGCGCAGGTTCCCTTTGAATGTGAGGGGGCTCAGGTTCCTTGAAAGTAGCTGTGAGTCCAACCATGCCTGTAGATTGTTTGCTTGGCAATGACCTGGAGGATTTCACTTGGAAGGAGGTGGAAGGCAGGTCACACTTGGAGATGTTGGGTCTTCCTGGGTGAGTGGGTGTGTCTACCCGGTCAATGGCAGCCTGCCAGGTTGGTCAGAATCCTCTGGAGCCTGACACAGTGGCCCAGAGGTCTGCCAGTAGGAGGAAGGGGTATGGGAAAGTCACCCCAGAAGTTCCCACAATCCGGGGGGAGGCTGAACCTGAGGGTGACGCCCCAGGGCCTACAGGGAAACAGGTGGCTGAGCTGGGGGAGGTCCTTGAGCTGTCACAGTGGCAGCAGGAAGGGGTGCCCATGAGGGAGGCATTCTGTGAGCCACAGGGAGTATGCCCTACACTGGAGGGTTTGCGTCAGCAGACTGCAGACCAGGCAGCTGGCAAGCAGTCAGGATCACAACTAATCTATTGGGAAGACGGCCTCCAATATAGTGAGCCTAAGGTTGCTGAACCCGGGTTAGCCCGTGTGCTAATGTTACCCCAGTGCTTCAAAGCCTTCCTACTGGGTCGGGCTCGTGATGTGCCTTTAGCTGGACATTTGTGGTGAGACAAGACCTTTGAATGGCTTTTCACCCACTTTCACTGACCCCTAATGCACAGGCACTCAGATGCACATTGTAGGTCTTGCCAAACTTGTCGGGCAAGTAGCAAGAATGGGAGGAAATGCAAGGTTTCCCTCCAACCCTGTGGTTAGTAGCCCCTTTGAAAGGGTTGGTATTGACGTTGTGTGGGCCTCTGAACCCCCAAGGTTTATCCTAATCTTGGTGGACCATGCCACCCGGTACCCAGAAGCCATTCCTCATGTTCAATCACCCCACCTGTGGTGGGACGTGCTTTGATGGGGGTTTTTACCAACATGGGGTTCCCCAAGGAAGTGGTATCTATAGGGGTACCAACTTCATATCTACTTATATGAAGTCTCTGTGGTAGGAATGTGGGGTAACATATAAGTTCACCACTCCTTACCACCCCCAAAGCAATGGTCTGGTTGAAAGGTTCAATTTCACCTTAAAAAAGCATGATCATGGACCTGTCAGAGGCCATGAGGCGTAGGTGGGACAATGACTTGCCATGCCTTTTGTTTGCCTACAAGGAGGTGCATCAAAAAGGGCTTGGATTTAGTCCCTTTGAATTACTGTATGGACACCCTGTTAGCAGACCTTTGAGTCTGGTCAGGGAAGGCTTGGAGAAAGCCTCCAGTAAGCCCCCCGAGGATGTGTTCAGTTACATGCTGGCTTTTAGGAACCAGGCAACTTGCTTCTGGAAGCTCGCCCAAGAGAACTTGGAAGCAAGCCAGGAAGATATGAAGTGCTAGTATGACCAGAATGCGACTCTGGTTGAGCACCAGCCTGGCCAGAAAGTGTGAGTGATGGTGCCAGTGGAGCCTAGGGTGCTCCAGGACAAGTGGACTGGGCCATTTGAGGTGGTGGAGCGCAAGAGTGAAGTCTCATACCTGGTGAACTTGCAGACTCCCAGGAACTCCTTGAAGGTCCTGCATGCAAACCACTTCAAGCTGCACTTTGAGCAAACTGAATTGTCTATGCTCCTAGCAACAGATGATGGGGTGGAGGAAGAGAGTGAGCCTCTTCCTGACCTCCTGTCTGCTGGAGAGAAGGATGGATCTGTGGAGGGTGTAAACCTCTCACCCTCCCTGACCTCAGAACAACAGAAGGACTGTCACCAAGTATTGGGTCAGTTTGCCTCCCTGTTCTCCTTGATTCCAGGGGTTACTCACTTGTGTACACATGATGTTGACACTGGGGACAGTCCACCTGTTGAACAGAAGGTTTACAGGGTGACTGATAAGGTCAGGGCTAGCATTAAAGATGTGGTATCAAAGAAGTTAACCATGGGGTAATTGAGTTTTCCAGTTGTCCTTGGGCCAGCCCATTGGTCTTGGTCCCAAAAGCGGCTGCTACTGATGCCACACCAGAACTCCAGTTCTGTTTTGATTACCGGGATATCAGTGTGGTCACTAAAACTGGTGTGCACCCCATCCCCGAGCTGATGAGCTCATTGATCGGTTGGAAGCTGCCAAATATCTTAGTGCCTTTGACTTGATGTCTGGGTATTAAGAGATTGCCTTAACTGAGAATGTTAAGGAGAGGTCAGAATTTTCTACACCAGATGGGCACTAACAGTTTAAAGTCATGCCCTTTGGGATGAAAAATGCCCCTGCCACCTTTCAGAGGTTGGTCAACCAGGCGTTGGCTGGAATGAATGATTTCAATGCAGCATAACTGGATGCCATTGCCATGTTCAGTTCTACTTGGTAGGAACACTTGCAGCACTTCTGCAAAGTGTAGGTGGCCCTGCAAAAGGTAGGCCTCACCATTAAGGCTAGTAAGTACCAAAAAGGGCAGGGTCCTGGGGTGTTTTTGGCCCACCAGATGTGGAGTGGCCAGGTGGCACTCCTACAGCCAGAAATTGCCACTATTCTGGCTTGGGAGCCTCCCAATATCTAGACAGAGTTGAGGGCCTTATAGGAGGTTTGTCAAGAGATATGGAACCATTGTTACTCCCTTGAGTGAGTTGACTTTCAAGAAGCAATCAAAGAAGGTGATCTGGATGGAGTCTTGCCAGACAGCTTTTGAAGTCCTGAAGGCAGCCATGCACACAATACCTGTGCTGTAGTCACCTGCTTTCTCCAAGGAGTTTGTTGTACAAACTAATGCTTCAAAGCATGGCATAGGAGCAGTGTTGCCACAGCTGGAGGGGGGGGGGACACATGTCAGGCTTAGCATCCTTGCCTCTGCTTCCTAGGTTGTTGATGTGTGCTGGACTCTGTTTTTGCTTCTCTGGCCACTTTACCACTGCTAAGCTTTGCTAAAGTGCAAGTGCTCCTATGTTCATACATATAAGACACCCCTAAAGTAGGCTCTAGGTAGCCCCATGGGCAGGGTGTAGTGCATGTTAAGGGTGGGACATGTACTGATGTGTTTTACATGTCCTAACAGTGAAATACTGCTAAATATAGCCTTCTCTGTTGCAAGGCATATCTCTCTCATAGATTAACATGGGGACTGCCTTTAAAAAATATTAAATGTGGATTACCATTGAGAACAGATAGAAATATGGAGTTTGAGGTCTCTGAACTCACAATTTAAAAATACATCTTTTAGTGAAGTTAGCTTTTAGATTGCTAGTTTGAAGATGTTCTTTTTAGGAAGTAGGCATTTTATTGCTTGAACCATTCTGTTTGTGGATTCCCTGTCTGGGTCAGTTTGACAGTTGGCCTGTTTGTGAATCATCTCTAGAGAGTGAGACAAAGGGAGCTGGGGTGCAGCCTGCATCTGCTGATGAGTCATCTGTGCTAGAGTATAAGGAAAAGTGGTCACTTACACCTGAATGGGCTGTGCCTGCCCTCGCACAGTGCAGTCTCCAACCCCCTGGTGTGTGTCTGGTTCCTGGCCTGGGCAAGGCAGGATCTTGTGAAAAACAAAGACTTTCCTTTGAAGTATGACTACTTCAATGGCAGAAAGGAGTATAAGTATTGGACCCAAAACCCCTGAAAATTAGATCACTTCTGAAACCAAGAGGAGTCTGTGCCAAGGAGAAGAGCTGAAGAGCTGAAGAGCTGAAGAGCTGAGGAGGAGTGCTGCCCCTGCCTGTGACTGTGTTTTGTTGAGCTATCCTGCAGTATCTGCTTCTGCCTGTAAAAGGGGACAAAGACTGGACTTTGTGGTATATGCCTGCTTGTGAATAATCTTGAAGGGCTTGAACTGAGCTTGCCTCCTGTTTTGAAGTCTCACAGCCAACAAAGACTTCCTCTGCTAACACCTGGACTGTCTGCCAAGACTCCTGCCCTGCCAAGTGGTGTCCTATCCAGCCCCTGGGCCCTTGAAAGGTGAAGTTGGCAAAACAAGAGCTGAAAATCCATGCACAGAATGCCGTGCGAGGAAATGTTCGACGCACCATCTGCAACACGCCTGATAAACAACGCACCACCTGCTTTGCAGCTAAAATCGAGATCAATGCATCACATTATAGTGAGGAGGCATAATAGTGAGTCCTCGACTGTGGCGGCTTTTATTCTTTAAATGTGTTTTTAAATGTGTTCTTACTGTTATTTCATTGCACTTTAAATTTCATTATAAACTGTTGAAATTTTTATGCTTTGGGGAGTGCTACGGCAGTTCCGACACAGAGAGCTGGGAGGTTGGGTTCGGGCCTGTAAGAGCCCGCCCGTCCTCCATTGACGCTCCATTTTTGTTGACCTAGGGGAGACAGGTTAGCAGACTAGTGCTGCCTGTCACGGGGGGGCGTTTCCCAGGGAAGGGGCCATAACTGTTGGGATGATGCGGCCGCGCAGCGGACGCGCACAGCGGGCACGCCGCTGGCACGCAAAAGGCGAGCCTAAGGCAAGCCCGTCTGCGCCCATCCGCGCACGGTCGAGGACGGGGGCCTGGGGGGATGCTCAGGACAGGGTGATCCCGAGTCGTATCTGTTACTCGGGACCCATACTCCAGGCTATGGCTCCGGCTGATCCGTGCAAACATGCGCTTCTGCCATATTCAGGGCAGATTTTTCAGAGGGTTTGCAGGGATTGTGGTTGGGCTCCGGTGACCTCCCAGCCATCTTTGACACTAGGTGAATCGGAAGTGGTCCTTCCAAAGAGGTCAGTGATTACTAAACCTGTAGTTTATGCATTGATTAATGCACGTTCACTGGCGAAACATAAGACCGAAATTGCGGGGATGATTATTTTAAAACAAGTGGACTGTCTTTTTATAACAGAATCATGGGCTAAGGCAGATTCCAACCCGGATTTTATTGAAGCTTCTCCTAGTGGCTATTCTTTTTTTAGATTAGATAGGCTAGTAGGCATGGGAGGAGGGCTTGCTATTATTTGTAGGTCTACTCTGTCCTGTCAGTGGGAACCAGCCAATTCTCCACATAAGTCTTGTGAGGGTTTGTATTTTAAAATTCGCCAGAATAATTGTATTTTGATTGAGGGCCTATTGATTTATAGACCACCAGGTTCAGCTGCTTTATTTATGTTAAACTGGCCCATTCTTATTGAACCATTGATAGCGGCATTTAATTGTATTATTCTGGGGGATTTTAATTTACACTTTGATAATGTTCAGCTCCTTTATGTTAAAGAGTTGGTGAATCTCACGGCTTCGTTTGATTGGATTCTTTGTCACCTTGGCCCCACATCAGGCATGGCATATTCTTGATGGGATTTTTGCCTGCCCAGGGGATCTGGTGACTGTGTCCAACATTCCCTTGGCTTGGACTGATCACCACCTTCTCTTGGTTAAAAGTGCTAAGTGGTTTCCCAATCAACAGATAAAATCGGGCAACAAATCGTTGCAGTTATGGAATAAAATTACTGAGACTCAGCTTGGCCCGGCAGTAAAGGAAGGCTGGGAGGTTGCGGAGAATCTTCATATGTCTGCTCTGGAGGTTTTCAATTCAGGTTTAGTCCTCGCTATGGATACGTTGGCCCCGGTGATAATAAAGCCAGAGGGCAGGCCTAAGAAAACTAGTTGGCCCTGGTTTAATAGTGATTTGAAGGTGCTTCAGAGGAGGTACAGTCAACAAGAAAGACGATGGAAGTTATATCCTAATGAGATAGAGAAGGAGAAACTAAGAACTGATCTAAAAACATATAAGGCAGCTTGTTTTGAGGCAAAATCAGCCTTTTTTTCAACAAAAATCAAGAATGCATGTAATGCTCCTAAAGAACTATTTTAGGTAGTTCGCTCTCTAATCACGCCTCCTGTTCCCCCTACTATCTCACCTAATTCTCAGGCAACTTGTTATCAAATTGCGGTGTTTTTTTAAACTAAAATCCGGCAAATGCATGCAGATTTCCCCTTGTTGGACCCTTGGATATCCCCACTGGACTCTCCAAGTCAGGATACCCCCCTGTTTACTTGTTTTCCTCCGCTGTTGCCGGATAGGATTAAAGAATTTCTAATGGGGATTAAGTCTGGTTCACCTATGGATCCCTGTCCACCCGGCATTTTGCAGATGATTTCGGAACCTGTGGTTCCGAAGTTAGCTACTGTTTTGCAGGAATTTCTATCCTCAGGGATCTTCCCTTCTACTTGGAAGCAGGCCACTGTTATTCCTCTTAAAAAAGAAGCACGATCAAACTGCCTTTGATTTAAGCAATTTGCAACCAATTTCCTTGCTACCGACATTGGCTAAGATATTTGAAAAAAACATTAATTATGAACTTTCCATGTTTCTTAACAAGGCTGGAGGCTTTGATCAGTCACAACATGGGTTTAGAAGGGCTCATAGTAAGGAATCAGCGCTACTAACGACATCTGACTCCATCTGGAGATTACTGGATGAGGGGCAAGGCGCTATTCTCATACTATCGGATCTTTCTGCAGCATCTGATACCATTTCTCCTGCGATCTTGGTCTCTCGCCTCCATCATGCTGGAATTAGACATTCCGCTCTTAAAATCCTGGAGTCTTTCTTAAGTGATAGATCCATTACTGTAAGCTGGGAGGGCTTTAAAGCACAAGCTTTTCATCTGCCATGTGGCGTGCCTCAGGGATCAGCATTAAGTCCAACGATTTTTAATATCTACGTGGCCCCCTTAGCAAGACTTATCCGATCATATGGTTTTATCCCATCCTCTTATGCTGACGACACACAACTTATCATCCCAGTGTACAGGAGCAACTGGGAGGAAGTGGCGGATCGGTTTAATAATTGCATGCGGGATATTAATAGGTGGATGAGACAGAATTGGCTGAAGCTTAATACAAACAAGACGGAGATTGTTTTGTATGATTGTGGTAAGGAGCTGTGGAGTTCGCAATGGTGGCCGGATAAATGTGGACAATTACCAGTCCTGTGCGTGGCTACTAGAAATTTAGGAGTGATCTTTGATGACTCATTGAGCTTTAAACCACAGGTTAGTGCTATAGTCAAATCTAGTTGTTGGACACTGAAAATCCTGAGAAAAATGTTAACGTTTTTGAAGCAGGAGGAAAGAGTCACTGTTATTCTAGCATTGATTATGTCCAGATTGGATCAGGGCAACTCTTTGTTGCTGGATATTGATGAGAGTTCCTTAAGGAAACTGCAGCTAATTCAGAACAATGCAGCTCGCATGATTTTGGAACTTCCACGCTTAGCCTCGGCTTCTCATATCTTAAAGTATCTTCATTGGCTTCCGGTTGGCAAGAGGATTATTTTTAAAGCCCTCTGCCTAACCTTTAAAGCGCTATATGGGGACGGCGCTGAACACCTGGCTGATAGACTCAGGTGGTATCGTCCAGGGCGCATCCTAAGATTGAACAATTCCTACCTGATTCAGGTTTGTCGAACTCGTAGAGTCAGGTGAGGAGACAAAGCTTTTACAGTGGCAGCTGCCAGATATTGGAATGCTCTACCGCTAGACATCAGGAAAAAACACAACTTCATGATATTTAGGAAGCAAGTGAAAACTTGGCTGTTTCCACTGTAGGGTTACTGGCTCTCAGTCGTCCCCTCATTATTTATGTCCTCGAAAGCTTCGATGCTAAGGCCGGAAAGCGCTAAATAAATCTCCATATACATACATACATACATTGCGACTGGGGAAATGACATGGAACACCCACTTGCGGTTGCTAATAATGACAAAAACTCCACCCAGTGGTTTTCTAATACGTGAGACCGCATTTTCCACACCTCGTCCCTGGGCTTTAAAGTCAACCCGACTCTGCGTGGATCTGAGATGCTCCATGCAGAAATCAATGCATCGCTCTCTTGCGAGGGAGAAAAAGAGAGCATGGTTGACCCAACCAGAGAAGAAACAACGCACAACCTTGCTTGCGAGGAAGGAATCGACACATTGCTGCCTTTTCTGATGCACACTCGCCCATGCAGCTTTATTTTGGATGCTAACCAGGTACTTTGTGAAAAATCAATGTTGCCATTGTTTTCTGTGGAGTAAGACTCTTAGGGGGTCTTTATGACCCCGACAGACGGTGTTAATATGGAGGAAAGTAATGCCAACAGGCTGGCAGAACTTTTCTCCATAATATGTACCACACTGTCTGCCACAGCGGTAATAACCGCTGGGTTGAAGACTTCAGTCTCCAGCCCAGTGGCCGTCACTAGCCTGCCTTCAGGATTATGACCCCACCTACCATCATGGTTTTCGTGGCTTCCTTACCGCCATGAAAACCATGGTGGTATGCACTATCAGTGACAGGGAATTCCTTCCCTATCACTGATAGGAGTCTTCCCCGCCCCCTTCCTCTCCCCAGATTTCCCACCACCTCCCCTCCCTCTCCCGACCCCCCTTCATTCATGCACCTTCATTCACACACGCATTCACACACTCATTTCCACATTCAAGCACACATGCAGACATCCATTTACACACACATCCACCCACACTCACATACATACAGGCACACATGCATACACACAACACAACATACATGTACTCACACATCTATACATATACACACACACACAACATGCAACACACACCCGCAATCACTCATGCACAGACATACACACACCCACACACCCCCTTGACCCCCCTCCCCTCGTGGAGCATCCGAGTTACCTTTTGTGAGGGGGTCCTCCGGCAGAAGACGGGACAGGGCACTGATGCCAGCAGCAGCGTCCACCAGCAGAACACCACAAGGCCGTATCGTGGGTCATGATACGGTATGCAGCATTCTACTGGCATGGCCCTACCTTACCACCATCTACTGGCATGGCCACAGCCGGATTTCCACCATCCTTCTGGTGGAAATCTGGCTGTGGTCATAATCCAGTTGACCGCTGGTTGCCATGGCAACAGTCTTTTGGTGGCCATTGCCGCAGCAGAAGATGGTATATACCGCCAATGTTATAATGAGGCCCTTATTTATTTGAACATTCATATTTTAACTTGTGTGTGTTGGATTTTTGTCATGTTGGTCTTGTTTGATTTAGATAAATATTGCCTATTTTTCTAAACTGATGTGGTATCTATTCTGTAGTATTTCACTGTATTACTGTGTGTGTTGGTACAAATACGTTACACATTGCTTCTAAGTTAAGCCTGCCTGCTAGTGCAAAGCAGCCAAGGGGATGAGTTGGGGTTAACCAGGTGTGTTTCTCCTTTGCTAGAGTGAGGATCCTTGCTTGGAAAGGGGGTAACCTGACTGCCAACCAAATACCCCATTTCTAACACCTGTTCAAATGTTTCACTTTAGAATTTTGTCTGTTACAGTGACTGAATAAACCAAAGCTGAGGCACATGATGAATTTATGATCAGTGACATCCCTCTATTCTATAGCAAAAGCTGTACCTTCCTGTAAAATCCCTCTACCTCACCTTGCAGTAGAGTAAGTCAAGTTTCCTTTCCTTACTGCCAGGAAAATTAATTTTTGGGAAATAATTTGTGGAGGTGGGTGAGGCCAGTGAGTAAAGCGGAACTAAGCGTCTGATTAGATTTCCAGTTCGGCATAAGGGTATTCTCTGTGACGAACATGCCGAATGCAATCTATATAGCTGGTTTCTTTCCCTGTAGTGCAGTGCATTGTTTTCTCCACAGTCTACTTATGGCAGACAGGATAGTAATGTTCATGTTTTATATGATGTATTTGACTTAGTATCTTATTTATATTCAACTGCCTCTTTGGAGTCAGGGTAGAAAGTGAAAGGCATTTAGAGAAGAGCAGGGCGATTGGAATTATAGATAGTTACTAGAAAAGCTAGAAAAGCTTTTAAAAGAATAGAAATCAAACCACTGTTTTTTATTTTATTTTTATTTGGTGTTATTCTGCCGTAATTTGTTTCTGCCAGACAGACAGTGCTTTTTATATGAGGCATGCGTGGATAGAAATTAAAATTGTCCTTGTGACACTCCTAATTATAATCACAAATTCCAATGGCCCTAGGTGACAACAATGTACTGCTACTGTGCCACCCACTACTTAATGTTAAGCAAGTGTTTGCACAAAGCACTGTTTACTATTTGTCTTTTTTCTTTTTCTTTTTTTCAGTATGGCTACTGCTGCTGCTCCACTAGCACTACCCACCAAGTAGGAGATAGCAGCCCATCTCTGGCGGCAGAGGTTGGAGACCATCTGGGCTAAATACCTGCAGCTGGTCGTCCTGGAGGATGAAGAGGTAGAAATACAAGCTGCCACTGACTCAGGTCCCAGTTCAGCAAGGCAGCCTCAGGCTCCAGCCTCATGACCATTCCATTGCTGGCGCTGCTGCCAGCTGTCAGGAACTGCTGCTGCCCCCTCCTGAGCTGACATGCAGAGGACATTTCTGCAGCCCATACTCCATGGGCTAGCCCACCTGGAGAGGCGGGAGGCAGGCGGTAGAGAGATGGTCGGAGATGATCATGTGGATCCTAGACCAGCACCAGACCAAAATGAACAGTGCCCTCTTCTGAAACTTTTTAAAATATGTTGTTTTGATGAGAGGGATTTCTTGTGGGTGGAGATGGTGGGAAGGGAGTTGGGACTCAGTTTTGGAATTCAGACATTTGTTGTGGACTTTTGACTTTGGGGACAGGCCGGTTTTGTTTGGGAGAGGGATGGGCCTGTTATGATTGGTAAGGGTGGTGTTCTATTTCTAAAAATAAAAGGGGGATCATTTATTTTACTTGATTTATGCCTCAAATGTTCATTTTGGTGCTTTATTTTGCACTGCTGTCTTTTAGTGCAGCCTGTTTTTTAAATCTGCCAAAAAGTGTATGTCATTTACTTATTCCCTTAGTCTAATGTCCTCTGTAACTATAATGATTATTTTTCTTCTGGAGTGTTAAGCTTTCACCAAGTTTTGTTAATGCAGGAGAAGGCTAGGAGAAAGACTGCCTAATGAAAACCATTCACTGTATTATAGAGTAGAGGAGAAGGACAAAAGGAAGTAAGGTAAGCCTCATGAGGAGTCAGGAGTGTACCAAGAAGACTCAGAGGTCGAGCAAGAACATAAACAGGAGATTCACTTTTGAGCCAGCAATGCAACAAACACACACTTTGCAGTATTTCCCAAATCAACACTCCTCTTTCCAGTCTATAGAGCTGAGTACTAGGCCTCAGAGTCTTCACCATCATCATGATTTCTCCTTGAAGTCAATAACTTTCTCCTTCTAGCTGTTGAGGTAGCCCCACCCTGAGTCCTTCTATCTCCTTCTCTTCCCAAACCAGGCAAGGTAGACCTGTGCAGTGCATTGTTGTTGAAGAAGAAAAAGAGAAACAGAACTGGAATGTTTTCTGTAGATTTGTGATTGGTAACTAAAATGATTGGTCTGGTCTCTGAACAACCAGAAAAAAAGAATGAACCCTGCTGGTAAATTTCACTAAGTTTAAAAGGCTAATCACTTTCAGGAAAAAGTGATATCCCATCCACCTAAAACATTGCAAAACATCAAAATCAGGTTTACAAATTTGCAGAACTCCTTCCCTCACTGTCGGCCACCACATACATCATCAACATCACTCACAATCACTTATATATCACTACTCCTTGGTGAAATAGTTAGTAGTTACCTCTTCCAATCCAACCACAGTGGATTATACAAAATATTATCTCCTCTTTGATGGAAGCAACACATTAGAATTGGGCATTGCCACTGGCAGTCTTTTAATCAATGATCTTCTGTGACAGTCCAGCTATATAATGTAAAAACAAAAAAAGGATAGGCAATGGCATGTGAGAGAGGCACATATTGTTTCAAATGTTCTGAAGGCAACGTGGGGGCATCTTTACTGAACATGGGTTCAACTGCAATATAGCAATACATGTGATTATTTTAAATGGTGGTACAGCATAAGTCTGACACCAAAAATGTTCCACTAGCTATTTTTTTTTTTTACCAAGAAATAAAGAAAGGAAGATGTTCAACGAGAAATAATTAAAAAGTTCTATGGTGGCACTGGCATACTCAGTCTGGGAGGTAGAGTTTGTCCTCAAACTCAGGTGGTTCACACAGAAGCTGGCCAGCAACACACTTGATTCTAACCAATCATCCTCATCCTCCACCTGTGGTGCTTCGGAAACAGTGTAATGAGGTGGTATAAAATGCTGGATCATTTTGATCATGGTTTTTCCCTCCATGTCTTGAGGTGAGAGACTAGCCCTTATCACTGTAACAACTGCACCAGCTGTACTGAACACACGTTCAGCAGACACTCTGGCTACAGGACAAGCTAGCTACTTTAATGCCCGCCTGCTGAGCCATGGCCATTGGCATATATTTTCCCATACCAATACATCAATGGGTTTTGATCCACATTCACCTCTTTTGGGTCATCCAGATAATCCTGTAAGATCCCCTGAAGTGTCATTGGTACAGCCACTTGCTTGACCTCTTTTCCCTTCGCCTCTGCACTGGACATTAAACCTGATACATGAAACCCAGCCAATGCAGAGGTTGGGTCTGATTCTTATGTTGCTGTTGTTGCCATTGTTCTTGTTGCTGATAGTGGCTGCTGTTAAGAAATGACTGCCCTCTCTGGAAAATGAAGGTGGCATCCCCAGAACTCACGAGTTGGACTCTAAGTTCCATCTGTTCTCCTTCCAGGTCTCCAGCTTGCTCACCAATCTATCTCTTGTATTTTGAAACATCCCCTCCAGAAAAAGGAACGAAAGTGGGAAGATTTGTTTTGTAGCTTGGATCAAGTAGGGCAGCACAGATGTACTCTTTGAATAAGATAATGTAATTTTGAAGCCTTGCATTACAACAAAGCAATAGCTTATGCTCTCATCCAAGACATGTGCTTCTGAGTTTTTGTTCACACCTCCTAGAGCAAACCTTTCAGACTTCTTTTTTATCTGTTACAATAGCAGATGCAACAACTGGATAGCTTGGCCATTGCACTGTCCTCATTGCTAACTTCCCACTTGAAAACCTCAAAAGGGAGCAGCATCTGTGCGAGGCATTTGATTAGGCCTCATTTGTCTGCATTCATGGCCACAGCTTTCCCAGTTGCTTCCCCTCCTCTTAGAATGACCTAGTCATCTTTCTGTACTGCTCAAACAGACGTTACAACATATACTAGGTTGAGGTCCAATGTGTTGGCACCTCCTGCATCAGGATATTAACTGGTACTCTTTTGTCACACCAAATACTCCACAACTGCTTCCGGGCTTTAAAAGAATGGCTGAAGTGAGTGCAGATTTATCTGCAGGTGATCAGTATGTTGCTGACTATGGTGGTCATTATGACCTTGGTGGTCCTCCAGTTGTCAGCCCGCTGACAGCATGGCAGTGCAGGACCACCAAATAATGACTGCATCAGTGAACTGGGGGTTGGGTCCTCCTGACTGAAGGTTGACCACCTTCGACCCGGCAGTCCACCTAACACAGTCTGTGGTATAATGAGTTCCCTTACCGCCAGGGATTCCGTGGCGGCAGCCCCAACAAATATCCCTGGCAGTAAGGATACTGGCAACAGGAATACTAATTCATGTTGCCACAACAGGACTCCCAATGTGCCCCCCCATGTAGGAGCCCCCCACTGCCCCCTGTCCCCATTAGAAGCTCCACACCCCCCAAGCAGCGACACCCCCGGTCCTTGTACTGACATTCCTGTCCCTTGACCCCCTACTGATCCTCCCACCCCCGATCCACACACGCACACACCACACTTACACACATACATGCACACATCCATGCTCACCCTTCACACACACATGCACACATGGCTATGACAACCCCCTGCATATATTCACACATACTAACCCACCCCCGCATACATGCATTCACACAAGCACACAGACACTTGCACACATGCACACAAACACACGGTGCTCCCCTCCATTCACACACACACTCCCATTCACACACACACAACACTCAACACCCCCGTCAGACAATCACTTTACCTCGTGGTCGCAGTGGTCTTCTGGGAGGGTATGGGGTCCATGGCACTTGTTCTGCTGCCAGCTCCCCACCAACACAACACTGCCATAGCGTTTACCACATTGTAGTACGGCAGGTGGTATTGTGGTGACGTGGTGGTAGCAGTGGAGGAAGCTCCACAGTGTGGCTGCTTGCGGCTTTCCCACTAAATAGTGATGGAGAGCAGACAGCAGCCATAATATGGCGGTCTTCAGTCTTCAGGCAGTCTTATGACAGCAGTGACTTCGGCAGTCTACAGAATAGACTGCCAAAGTCATAATGAGGGCCTATGTCTTCTTTTTTGGAAAGTCTTGCACTATCAGGACCCTGAAATTGACACTGTATGCAATGGCCTAGACTATGTCACTATCATTGTCTGTGGCAACAAATCCAATTCAGAGACCTCTGGGTCACAGACATTCAGACTTTCAGACACCTTGCTAATAAATGTGTCCAAGATGTTTGTAGCTGTATGTGATTTTTCCATGGCGAACATGGCTACTGTTGTGTGCTGCTGAATGCTCTTAAAAATGTCTTCAGGGCCATACCCTGTAGAGAGCTGTTGTTTCATCCCCAGAAAATAGTTCCAGTGTGCAGTGATGCTCATGTGATTAGTAGCCTGAAAACTGGTCCACATGGACTTTTTTTTTTTTTTACATTTTTCCCATGAATTTGCAATGTCATTGTGAAATTGTGGCAAACATTTTATTTTAAAGTTAATTTTAGCCCTCTCAGGGTCCCCCTGTGACCCTAACACCAGAGCTAAGGGGTCAGGGTCACAGGTTTATATACATTTTTGTGGAACTCAGCTGACGCCATGTCCCAGGTGGCTCCCAACTGTTGGAAAATTGATTAAATGTAAGGGCAGGTAAGTACCTACACTCAGCAGCAAGCCACCAACCCCACCTAGATGCAGTCAGGTCTCAATAAATTAATGCCCACTCAACCCTTGGAAGCTTGGCAATGAGCGACAAGGCTTAGCTTAGGATACAATTGTGTAAAACATTCAAATGTCAAAAACAGTAAATAAGTAAACCACAAAACACAATAAAAATCCAACACCAATTTATAAAAATAGATTATATTTCTATCAGTAATATGACACTAAAATTAAAAAAATCCAATGTAGGGAACCAGAGATATGATTTTTTTTAAAGATTAAAAGTAATTTTAGTGCTTAGAAGCAAATAGCGCTCAAAGGGGTAAAAAAGGTCACACTGGACAGGGACAAAGTCCAGAGTTCAGGCCATCCACAATCTATCACTGTTACACTTACTTTCTTGATACAGGAAAGTGGTCCACAACACCAGCCAAGGGTTCAGAGGCTCTAGGACTACAAACTACTAAAATGCAACTTTTCAACTGCACCTGGTCAGAATCCTCAAATTGTCAATGGATGCTGGTCAGCTGGGCTCTTCTTGCAGAACGTGATGCAGGGGACTCTAGGTAGCTTGTTTGTGCATGTAGCATACAGGGAGTCCCTTCTTGAAGCAGTTGAAGACAGGTAAAGTCCTTTTAGTGGTGAAGCCCAAGTGTGCAGCTGGTGCAGACCTTCTGAGTGCAGTGTCCAGGTGCAGGTCAGGAGTCCAGCAGGGCAGTCCTTCTTCTTCTTTATCTTCTTCCTTGTAGGGATCTGAGGTGTGGATGCAGCTCTGCCATATTTATCATTGCTCCAGGGCTGAAAAGCAGGGTGGGGGCCTGACTGTCCAATCACAGGGAGGCCACTACCCCCTTGGATGACCACTTCCTGAGAAGTGTGACAAAAATCAATCCAAGCAAGATTTCTTAAAAAGCCAAAATTGCAGAAACTGAATTTTGGAGGTTAGGTCTGGCTGAGCCCACGCACTGGTGTGGCTACAAATTCCTTAACACACACCTTTCCTGCCTTCTCCTAATCTAATCAAGAGGGCACCTGGCTTTCTAGGGTTGCAGGAAATGGGGTGGGTCCTGAGCTTCTCCAAATCCCTCCTTCAAAGACCAGTTTGGATGCTCTCCCCCATCATGTTTCACAATCTGCTGAGGCAGATCTCCTCCCCCAGGCATTTCCTTTGTGTTCAGCCCAGGCCACTTCACACCTCATCAATCCAGTCTCGTCAGGCTGCCAGAGGCAGGCCAATCAGAAAAGGGCATTACAGAGCTGAAACTGGTGAGTTTTAGGAAGAGTTCTAAAACTCTTTCCCTGACTGGTTATATTAAATCAAACAATGGCAAGTTGTTGCATTTATTATAATAATCAGTTTGAGACCAAACTTGCCATATCTAGCTTATTTGAAGACTTTACTAATTAAATTAAAGTCTCCCTGATAGCCTGTGGAGACTATTCACTACAATGAGGGAAAACGATTTTGGCTATTTTACCTACCAGGGCTAATAAAACATATTTTATAAGGTCCCTACTTATAGTTACTCTACACTTAACCCTAGGGGCCCCTAGGGCACAACTTAGGGGTGACCTATATGTAAAAAGAATTTAGTTTAAGATTTTGCAAGTAATATTAATTCCAAAGTCAAATTTATATATAACTTTACTTTAAAAGCAGCAAGCAGGGAAGGCCTGCCTTTAAAATGACGCTGGGCACCTCAGTAGTGTAGTAAATCCTAGTTTGTTTTAATGGGATAACAGGAGTTAGCTTAGCCTCTGGCTTGCAGACTTGTGCCCCCGTCACCTAGTGACTTTTAACCTACTTAGCTTGCTCTGTCTTAGCCCATTTAATTATTTAATTATTCTAAGATGGCTGCCTTGTTTATACTTAGGCCACTTGTTATGCTTTGCATTATCAGTGCCACCGTGCGAAGGCGGCAAGATCAAGCAAAAAAGACAAACAGTAGGTGTTCACACTTAGGGATTTTCCCTCTCTATACTTTCGAGGGATTTGTTTATAATAATTGCCGTCCCAAGCATGTCTATTGTTTGGGAACACACCTATATCAGTGGTCCTGGTAGATCTGTATAAATACATCGCACTTTAGATAGATAATCAGAGGGATTCCAACCAGAGGGAATCGCCACCAGCGCTGATATCGATGCTTCACGTCATCTTGACGCTGACCCAGTCTTCGCGTCCCTGCGGAGTCTGAGATACAGACCTCATTCCAAGGTAAAAAGGGTTGGGGGCTCCTCTCATGGACATGGCATTGGCAGATTAGGTTTGACAAACCCAGCTCTCCTTTAGGTAGAAGGTGTGGTCTATCACATTAGGGTAATAGGGCACATTACACCTCGTATGTCTTTTACATGCATTGCAAGATGGTGGGGGTCTTTGTAATAATGACTCTCGTCTTCACAATTCTGTTTCTTGCACTATTCATTATCCTAATCATTGCAGCCCTTGCAACATATCACAAATTGCAGTTGTGTTAAATAAAAACTATTGAAACTTTACTGCATCTTTGTCATTGCCTGTGTTTGTATGAGACATGATATATCTGTGAGAAAGGGGTAATCTCCATTTCACCACAACACTCCCTGAGATGTCTTATTCTTGAGTCCATGTGTAAAGGCTGCCACAAATCACCTTTTACTATTGTGTTTCTGGTGAGGTGCTGCAAGTGAGCGGGTAAGGTTGGGCCAACAGTTGTGATTTGTTGTAGGATAGGCATAGTCGCCTACAAACAAAAGTACTGTCATTCTCGAACCAGCAGTCTTGCCTAGAAAAAGAGTCCAAACTACGACAGTAGTGTACCTATGGGTGCATTATCTATGCTTGGGTCCTTAAACCTGCCTGCCCTACCATATACTAAAGACTTATAGGTAGGTTGATACTGCCAATTATAATTAGACTAATTTGCATATCCATTTTACACAGAGCATAGGCCCTGGGGCTAGTTAGCAGTACCAAGGTCACCATCAGAGTCAGGAAAACGCAAGCAAAAATTGAAAAATGGGAGCAGAAAGTTAGGAGGCCTCTTCAATCAGCCCAGTTTTCTCACATCAACAATTCATGGTTTTAAGTATTGACAGCCAATCAGAGCTCTGCAACTCTGTGCACGAGCTCTTATTATTTACCAAATTATCACGGAGGATCGACAGCCTTAGATATACTTTTTTTCCCTTTCATATCCTAAAGTCTACTAAACTGATTTTCATCAAATAGCTGAAAGTCTACTCTGTGTACTGAAAGCTACCTTTCTGTCAAATTTGGTGTAATTCTGTTCAGTGTATTGACCTGTAGTCTTGTTCAAAACCACTATGGGAATCAACATAAGAAATGCATGTTTTTTTACCTTTCTCTTTCTTGGACCCTACGTGATGGATCACTCCGAAATTCTGAGTGTACAACAAGAATCACCGGAACACTTTTTTGGAAACTTTCATGTAGATCTGTCAAAAGGTGGCAAAGATATTGGCAAGTAAAAAAATCTTTTTTTATGGAAATATGGTCCTACTATGACTACCAAGTAGTGGTTGACAGTATGTAATTATAGTTAGGTCCTAGTTTCCACAGAAAAAGCATTTCTTGGCATGCCTACATCTTTGGTGTCACTTGACCAATCTTCAAGTAATTTTCCAGAAAAAGTGTCTTGAAGGGTGTTTCTGTGCAAAGAACATTTTGGGTTGATCCACCAAGGGGGTCCCGAGAAAAAGGAAAGATAAAAAATAGTGTGTTTCCCATGTTAATTCACTTATGCTTGTTAGACACACCTGCAGCCCGAACCGCTGAACAGAATTACACCAAATTTGGTAGAAAGATAGATTTTGGTCCACAGATTATGCTTTTGTTATTTGGTGTAAATCTATTCAGTAATTTAAGAGACATTAAAACAAACCCACATTTGTTTGTCTACAGGCACAAACACTTCGCATATCCTCCCAATCTCATGACAAGATCTGATTGGCTGCCAACACTACACCCTGGATATGTTGGCAGCCATTTGATACTCAGCTTCAACTGAGTATCAGAAACAAATGCAACAAAAAGAAAAGGGAGCAGCGTTAGTTTACCAGAACCCCTGGGGTAAAAAAACGTTGTTTTTTAAAAAAATAATCATGTTGAAATTTACATATATTCACAAATGTCATCATGATTTTAAGCAAAATCACAGTGTCCCATGCTTTTTATGTATATTGCTACTGGGTGGGCCAGGTGCTGGAGGCATACCTTTAATAATTAGTATGGAGGGAGTCATGGGGGCCCTCTCCTAGGGCTATGGGAACCACTATCTCCCTGAGGCAAGGTTTAATAAGAACACAGGGGTGGTGCACAGACCCATGAGGGCCCCCCACCTCCCTGGGACTAATTTTATAACATGCATAGGAGGGCCCTGCAGACCCCCGGTCCTGGGGACCTCCAACTCCCTGGGGCAAGAACAAAGACAAAATGGAAGGGGGGGGCTGTGCAGACCCCCCCCAGGCCCCAGGGACTGTCACCTCTCTGGCGCTACAATAATAAAATTATACAGGGGACACAGGCCGCAATGACCCCTCTGTCCCTAGGGACCACCACCTCCACGGGGCTATCATGTAAAATGATGCAGTGTGTGGGCCCCCCAGGACCTCAGGGACTGCTATTTACCTGGGGCTGGCCCTGTGCAGTAGAGAGGAGAGGGG
Source organism: Pleurodeles waltl (assembly GCF_031143425.1). Classification (NCBI taxonomy): domain Eukaryota; kingdom Metazoa; phylum Chordata; class Amphibia; order Caudata; family Salamandridae; genus Pleurodeles; species Pleurodeles waltl. Next base: position 1,851,914,289 of record NC_090440.1, read on the forward strand.
GTTGGCCCCCCTCCTGGAGTCATAGATGGCCTTGGGACCACCATCCCCCAGGGGTGGCTCTTGCTATCTCTTGAGGTTCCCATCCCTCAATAGGTGGGTGTTTTGCTTTTGCTTGGTGGGAGCTGTGACAACACCAACCAAGCAAAAGCATACATAACTTCACTTCCAGCAAACAGGAGCTTTAAAACTGCTGTAGCTTGTTGGGTGCAGAGTTTTCATCCCTTACCCTGCTTGCTGTCATGCAGGTAGGGAAAGAAATGAAACTATTGTTTCTGCATACAAGGAGCACCATTTACAGCAGTTCCCTGCATGTGGGAGCACTTCCAGCTTCCACAGGAGGTAGGGAGCCGCCTGGGACCACAATGACCTTAAGGCTCCCCCTTAGTACCTTGCAATAAACAAAGAAGCACTTACTTCTGTAAAGTACTAATCATCCAATTCTGATTTCGCTGCAGTTCCACCTTGCTGGAGATGCGCAAGGAACAATCATATTGGCAAGGTTGCCGAGCACAAGCTCACTGAAGACATTTAGGCAGCTGTAGTGTAGGAGATGCACTATACATTTGCCTAACAAGGTAGTACTGACTAGTTAACCAGTAGAAAATGCTTGCGTTGGTAAACATTTTGCACTAGATGCTGGCCTTTCCTTAGATAAATAGGCAAGGCAGGTTACATTACGGCACAATGATAATTCCATACAATTTAAACATCAAGAGGAAGCATTTACAGATGTAAGCAAAGCAGGCCCCCATGTTGAAACTCCAACTTCAGTAAAGTTCTAATCTTCCAAATTTCTTGTGCATGGTGAAGGCAATGCAAGTGTTTTTTTGTATTTTCACCTTGAAAGGTTATCTGTAAACCTTGATGGGGGGTTGGGTGGTTATAGGGGGATGGCCTATATTTACTACTTATAGGAAATGCATTTTGTGTGTTGTTAATAACTTTGGCATTGTTGGATGAATCTCCACAAAACATTTTTGTCTAGTTTGCATATTCAAGTGGGGATGAGAAAAAAGAGGGCCCCAAACTGCGTTTTCCCCATTCATTTTCCACAGGAAATTTAGACACAGCTATCGCGTAAACCACTGAATGGCTTTACACCATTCTATGTAAAAAGCTAGATCTATATTCAGAAGTGCTTTTGTATTTTGACGTGAATCCATTCAGCAGGTTTTGAGCAAATAGTGCTCAAAAACCTTCTATATGTAGGGACATGGAGGCTCATGGATCCTGATAGATCAAAAACTGAGTTCTGATTGGCTGCCACCACCACAACCTGGACCTGGTGGTGGCCATCTTAGGACTTGATCTAAAGTCCTAAGAAAAACGAAAAACATAGAGACAAGGTGCCAGGATAGATATACCCTGATCCTCTAGAACTGACCTGAGGCAAAAAATGTTTTTTATCCTAAAATTGTACTATGAATTTGCAGATGATCCATGAATATATGGTAACATTTAAAAAAAACACAAGTGTAGTCTCCTGCACTTGTTATTTTTAATTCCCCCAGTATGGGTCAGGTCCCAGAGGGAGCAGATGTTTACCATTAGGGGTAAGGGCACATGTGTGGCCAACCTTCCCAGGTTGATTTCACCTGCGGGGACCCCAAACACCCAGGACCCAGTGCAATTTCCTGGGGAATGGAAGCATGTTGTCCCCCCCCGGGCTTATTTCATCCTTAAGGACCATATCCCCTGGGGCCCACTCAGAATCCTAAAGGGGAAGAGGGCACATGATGTTCCCCCTCTTGCCAATTTTGGTTCCAGGGACCCCAGCACCAGGACCTGGCACCATTTCTAAAGTAGGGGCCACACAGTCACCCCTCCCTGAACCTTTAGAGGCCTCAGGGACCTCTTTCCCCAAGGCCTTAAAATCAAGAAAACGAGAAGGGGATCACATGGCCACCCTCCATCAGTCATTAATGGCCCAGAGGACACCATCTCCCTGGTCCAGCTCAGGGACTATATCCTGCAGAACCCACCCGTGGGATATAGCAGTTTTCCTCTCCAGGGCAGGGAATTCTGTGTCTGCTCTCACTTGGCAGGAGCATTTTCAAAACTTCAACCAACCAGGAGCAAGCACTAAGGCCCTCTTTACAACCCTGGTGGTCGGTGTTAAATGCGGCGGTAAGACCGCCAACAGGCCGGCGGTGAAAAAAATGGAATCACAACCATGGCAGAAACCGCCAACATAGACAGACACTTTAACACTCCGACCGCCATGGCGGTACAAACAGACAGTGCGATGGTAACCGCCAACAGACAGGTGGAAGACAATGTACCGCCCACCCTATCACAAGATGCCAATCCGCCACCTTTTCGGGGGCGGAACCAACGCGCACAAAAACATAGCAGAAACAGGACTTGGAAGGGAAAACAACCCACCTCTCCACACCCCACGAGGAACCAGGACGCCATGGAGCCAGAACTCCAGATACTCCCTGCGATGGTCTTCCTGCTCCTCTATCAGGAGCACCAAAGATGACAGCGACGGTGAGTACTGCACCTACAATACAGGGGAGGGGGGAGGGAACAGAGAGTGACACACACACACGCAACACGCAACACCCCCACCCCACCCTCACCCATAACAACATACACATAAATACATGGCACAATATTACATATACACCACCCACGCCCCTGGAAGAACACAAGGTCAAAGGGAAATTAATTGAACGATTGTAATCCTGAAAACTCCAGTAGTCAAAACTCGAAATACAGTATATACAATTATGTACACCAACTACACAGTCTGGATAGTGCACCAATTGTTGTCCGTGGACCACTGGGACCAAAATGCATGGGTGAGGCCCACACATGATACCAGACTTCAAATGGAGAGAACACTGCAGGGGCATCAGATAGAAATGAAACAGACACCTCAGTGGGAGGGGGGCACCTCAGCCTGATGAATGCATGACACCACAAGGGGTCTCCATGCCCACTGCTGTATCCTGGGGAGTGAAAAGCCACAGTCTCTCAAGTCTCTCTATTGGGTGGGTTGCCCACTGCTGTAGCCTGGGGAGTGCAAAGCCACAGTCTCTCAAGTCTCTCCAGTGGGTGGTGTGCCCACTGCTGTATTCTGGGGAGTGCAAAGCCACAGTCTCTCAAGTCTCTCCAGTGGGTGGTGTGCCCACTGCTGTATCATGGGGAGTGCAAAGCCACAGTCTCCCAAGTCTCTCCAGTGGGTGGTGTTCCCACTGCTGTATCCTGGGGAGTGCAAAGCCACAGTCTCCCAAGTATCTCCAGTGGATGGGTTGCCCACTACTGTATCCTGGGGAGTGCAAAGCCACAGTCTCTCAAGTGGATAACAGTCTCCACTGGTTCTAGAGGGGGCTTTGTGCCCAGAGTGCTTCATCCTGCCAAGGACTGAGGTAGTGGATACCTTTCTCCACTGAAAGTGGTGCATCATGGAAGCTGCCCAGGCTCCTGGAACTGACCACCAGCCTCGGACGACTGACCACTGGGGATGGCAGCCATGTCTGCGGTGGTGCCACTGGCTCAGGATGTCGCGGCAGCTGCCAGTGCTTGCGGTGGGGTCAGTCGCAGCAGTGCTGGCGGCGGCCTCTGTGGCAGCAGTGCTTGCGGCAGGCTCTGTGACATCAGTGCTTGTGGTGGGCCCTGTGGCATCTGTGCTTGCGGCGGGCTCTGTGGCGGCAGTGTTGGTGGCGGGCTCTGTGGCAGCGGTGCTGGTGGTGGGTTCAGTGACTACGGTGCTGGTGGCGGGCTCTGTGGCGGCGGTGCTGGTGGCGGCTCAGTGACTGCGGTGCTGATGGCAGGCTTGGTGGTGGCGGTGCTGGTGGCGGGCTCAGTGACTGCGGTGCTGGTGGCAGCCTCAATGACAGCAGTGCTGGTGGCAGTGCAGGTGGCGGTCTTCTCTGCCGTACAGGTTGGCGTTGATGTGGACAGATGGTGTGACACTGGTCCCATTGACGGTGCCATCATGCCCTCTCCTGAACTGCCCCTTATTTTCTGGCCCTTCCCCACCTTGGATGGTGGTGCAGCTGTCTTGCCACTATCCCCTTTCGTTTTCCCTGAGCCCTTGGTGGCAGGTGTTTTCTGCTTCTCCCTCCGGGATGTGGGCAACTTTTTAACTTTTGCAGGTGGCAGAATGTCCTTGCCCTCGCTCTGTGGCACACTGGCAGCCTGGTGGTTTGCGCACTCCAATAGCCCGCAGTTGCTGGCACCACTGTGCCTGGTGATGTGGTGGCTGAGGTGCTGGGTTGGGACCTGTAAAGCCTGGCCCTAGGGGATGGACGGACGGGGGGAGGTGTAGGGAAGACGTCAATATTAGCCAGGAAAAGTTTTTTAGACACAATGGGACGAGTAGATGGAGGGGGTTTGGGAGTGAAGGAAGAGGTAGTGGTTGTAGGAGGTGTACGTTTGCTGAATTTGAGTGAAGGTGCATGGGCTGGAGGCTGTTGTGAGGTGGATGGCTGTTGGGAGAGTGTGTGCCTGCGTTTGTGTACTTTGGGAGGAGGGCTCACAGACACACTGGGAGAGGACACAGGGGATGTATGAATGGTAGTGGGGGTGGAGAGTGCACGTGAGCGGTGTGTGGTGATGGGTGTGCTGGTGATGGAGGTAGTGGGTGAGGATGTAGGGCATGCATGTGTGGGTGGAGACAAGAATGGGAGGGAGGAGGAGGATGTGGAGGAGGGGGACACAGTGGAGGCAGTGGATGTTGGTATGTCTGCATGGGTATGATGCTTGTGTGAGTGCCTGTGGGATGTGTGGTGCTTATGTTTGCCTGAGCCACCCTTGTGTGTTGAGGTGTGTGCATGCTGGTCTGATGGTGTGCTAGGGATATGCTGAGGTACAGGGGATTGGGTCTGGGTGGAGGAAGTTGGAGGGGGGAGGCTGGACACAGGGACAATGGCTGCCATCAGTGCTGAGGCCAGAGCCTGAAATGCTCTCTGTTGGGCTGCCTGGCCATAATGAATGCCGTCCAGGTATGCATTTGTTTGTTGCAAATGCCTCTCGACACCCTGGATGGCATTCACAATGGTAGATTGCCCAACAGTGAGGGATCTCAAGAGGTCAATAGCCTCCTCCCTGAGGGCTGCAGGGTTGACTGGGGCAGAGCCTGAGGTGCCTGGGGCGAAGGAGATGCCCACCCTCCTGGGTGGGCGGCCATGGGACACACGCTGGGGGCTGCTGGGAGGGCGGTGCTAGTAGGGGGGTGGCGGCTGTACCTGTTGATGCGGGGGGCACAGAGGGGCCTGCCACCGCAAGGGAGCTCCCATCAGAGGAGGAGTCGCTGTCACTGCTGTCACCACCTGTCCCCGCCGTGGAGCTCCCCTTGCCCTCCGTCCCACTGGAGGCTTCAGACTAGGTTGTCTCGCCCTCCAGGGCCAAGTGGGATGCAGCTCCCTCCTGCTCCGGTGCCACTGCTCCTCCGCCTGATGATGCTATTACAAGAACAAGGAGACCACAAAAAGGGGGGGGAGACAGAAGAAACACATGTTCAGTGCATGCAATACCACTAACATTGGCGGACACTACAGACACAGCAGCCCTCTGTGCTACGCCATGCACTTATAGTTCCTAGATTATTCACAATTATGCCCAATTGCTGCACACATGGAAGTCACAGGAGCCTGACTAGGTGTAGATGGCTCTTACCACTGGTGGGGTTGGTGTGGCACATAGCCTGCCTCACAAAGGGACCTTGCCTACAAATCTCACCCTGGCCTAGGGTAACCCACTACCCACCTCCCCCAACCAGACACCTCGTAATGGACGCAGAGTCAGATGGATGTGACTGTAGTCACCCCCTTGTGGCTGCTGTGATGTCCTCAAGCGCCCATCCAACTCCGGATACGCCACCACCAGGATCCGGAACATCAGGGGGGTCATGGTGCGACGGGCACCCCTCCCACGTTGGGAGGCCATCCCCAGCTGGGCCTCCGCTGTCTTCTTGCTCCAGCGGGTGAATGTCTTCCCATGTTTTCCGGCAGTGGGTGCTCCGTCTGTGGTGGACCCCCAGGGTCCGGACGTCCTTGGAGATGGCACACCAAATATCCTTCTTCTGGTGGGCGCTGACCTACAGGAATAGTACGGGGGAAAATGAAAAACTTTAACCATCTGGACCGTAACAGTCATTGGCCCACATTCCCACCCTTGCCCTGAAGCACATACATTCACCGTCTGCTCATGACGGGCTCAGTCCCCCACCCCCTCATGTATCTTCCATCCACACCACTCCAAAGAGGCATTGCCCATGCTGCATGCTCACAGTGTACTCACCTGTTTGTCTGGAGAACCGTAGAGTAGCGTGTACTGGGGGAGGACCGCATCCACTAACTTCTCCAACTCCTCTGAAGTGAAGGCAGGGGCCCTTTCCCCACACACATGAGCCATTGGCGCTTCCAGACTGAGGTCACAGCAGCACTTGCATTGTAGGTCCTCTCCTGTTGAAGGTCAGGTATCAAGTGAGTGTTCAGATAGAAAATGGTGCTCACGTCCGCGTAGGTGCGTGCCGTCACCGCCGGCATACATCGTCATTGGCTCCTGGGACCCATAGGGTCCAATGTTAACCAATGCAGGATTGCGCCGCGGTCTTCGACCGCCTACCGTGATGGTGTAGAACGCCAGCGCAGTTACCTTATATCCCCTTGTCCCACCTTACAGGTCAGGCAGCCACCATTTCAGTGGGCCACATGACATTAATAATAACTGCATCACACCTATCTAGGCCTTGCATACACACAGTAACAGGCACATTGCGGATTAACAAATGTATGCAAATTACATTTTGTAATAGCTCAGGGTTGGCTGACTCTCTGATCGCTGTTCTCGTCCATAGGGCACGTCGGCTGCGGCAGGTGATGAGATGGCAGCATCCTCTGGTGTACAGACTGCTGGTGGACCTGTCGACAATGGAAGAGAGACACGTAATAGTCACCTACAGACTTGATTGTGCAACAATGCATGAACTGTGTGCCCAATTGGAGCCAGACCTGATGTCAGCAATCCGCCACCCCACAGGGATACCCCCTCTAATGCAGGTCCTGTCAGTACTCCATTTCCTGGCAAGTGGATCTTTTCAAACTACAGTGGCCATTGCATCAGGGATGACCCAGCCAATGTTCTCAAACGAGTTGTCCAGAGTGTTGTCTGTCCTGCTGAAACACATGCACAGCTACATCATTTTCCCTCAGGTGGAGGAATTGCCTACAGTGAAAGGTGACTTCTATGCCCTGGGACATATCCCCAACATCATAGGTGCCATTGATGGGACACATGTGGCCTCAGTACCCCCCCACAGGAGTGAACAGGTGTACATAAACCGGAAGAGCTACCATTCGATGAATGTGCAGATGGTGTGTTTGGCAGACCAGTACATCTCCCATGTGAATGCCACGTTTCCTGGCTCAGTGCGTGACGCTTCCATTCTGAGGAATAGTAGCATCCCTTATGTGATGGGGCAACTCCAAAGGCACTGTGTGTGGCTAATAGGTGAGGACAAGGACCCTGTGCCCTGTGAATAGTTGTCTGGGGTTGTGCCTATGGGTTAGTGTGTGTCTAACAGTTGTCCCTCGACATTTGCAGGTGACTCTGGGTACCCCAACCTGTCATGGCTACTGACCCCAGTGAGGAATCCCAGGACAAGGGCAGAGGAACGCTACAATGAGGCACATGGGCGAACTAGGAGGATCATAGAAAGAACCTTCGGCCTCCTAAAGGCCAGGTTCCGGTGCCTCCATATGACAGGCGGTTCTCTCTACTACTCACCAAAGAAGGTGTGCCAGATCATCGTGGCCTGCTGTATGCTGCACAACCTGGCTTTGCGACGACAGGTGCCTTTTCTGCAGGAGGATAGTCCAGCTGGAGGTCTTGTGGCAGCTGTGGAGCCTGTGGACAGTGAAGAAGAGGAGGGAGAAGAAGAGGATAGCAACAGAAACAACGTTATCCAGCAATACTTCCAGTGAGACACAGGTAAGAAGATATCACTGCCTCACACATCTCATACAATTGTTTGACCTATCATAAGTCTGTCACTTTCACCCAGTGTATGGACCCTGACTTGTCAGTTTGCCTTTCCATTTAACAGATGTGGGTCCCACTGTGTGATCTCTGCTATATTACCTAATGGACTAGAGCTGTGTTACATCGGTATGTTGACAATAAAATTGACATTGCTATATTCCATAGTTATTGCAAATACACATTTGTGAAAGCACAGACTGACTCCAGATTGTTTTGTGATTCAAGGGTGTTTATTTCTGTGCAAATAAGTGGGGGGGGGGTTGTAAAATGGGCAGGGTTGATGGTGGAGGAATGTCCATGGCAGAGTCCAGTCTATTTCACAGGTGCATTGTCCAAAGGGGCATAGGAAGTGGAGCTAGGGCAGTTTAAGGATGGACATGGTGACAAAGTGGGACAGAAGGATAACATTCAGGGGGGTCTCATTTCCTGGTGGGGGTCTTGGCATTGTGCTCTGTCTTGTTCCTGGATCTCAGGGACCGTTTGCGGGGTGGTTCCCCATCTACAGGGGAGGGGTGCTGGTGTTGTGGTCCTGTGTCGGTGCCTCCTGTCCACTAGTGCCGGAAGAGGTGGTGGGCTGTTCATCATCCAGGCTAGTGTCATGGGCCCCTTGTTGTGCCACAGTGTCCCTCCTGGTGTTGACAAGGTCCTTCAGCACCCATACAATGGTGACCAGGGTGGTGTTGATGGACTTGAGGTCCTCCCTGATCCCCAGATAGTGTTCCTCCTGCAGCTGCTGCGTCTCCTGAAAGTTGAGCAGTACCGTTGCCATTGTCTTCTGGGAATGATGGTACGCTCCCGTGATGTTGGAGAGTGCCTCGTGGAGAGTGGGTTCCCTGGGCCTGTCCTCCCCCTGATGCACAGCTGTCCTCCCAGGTCCCCTGTTTTCCTGTGCCTCTGTCCCCTGAACTGTGTTCCCACTGCCACTGCCCCCAGGTCCCTGATTTTCTTGGGGTGGTGGGTTTGCCTGGGTTCCCTGTACTGGTGGACACACTGCTGCTTGACGTGTCCTGGGGATAGAGGGATGGGCCCGCTTGGTGGGTGCTGTGCTGGTGTTTCCTCAGGGGAGAGGCTCTGTGGTGGCATGTGCCAGTGTCAGGTGAACTGACTGTCTTGAGGTCCCAGATTGGCCGGGCTGGTCATCTTGATCCAGTTGGACAGAGCTGCTGTCATCACTGTGGGCCTCTTCTGTGGGGGAGTGGTAATGTCTGGAACCTCCTGTCCGGTGACGTTGGGAAGGGGTCCTGCAGGGGTGTAAAGGCATGATTATTGCATCTGTGTGTGCCATCGTGTGCAATGGGTGAGTGACCCTGTACTTCTTTTCCAGGACCTTGTGTGATAATTGGTTTGGGGTCTGTGTGGGTGTCTGTTGTGGACATGATTTGGTGATGGGTGTTAATGCTTTAGTGTTGCATGCAGGGCTTGGTGTTGGGATGGTTGGGTTGTGATAGTGGGACATTTGTGAGGTGTTGGAGTGATGGGGGTGAGGGTGGGGGTATGTGATAGCATGCAGGAAGGGTGGGGAATGTAATAGTTAAGAGTTGACTTACCAGAGTCCATTCCTCCTGCTACTCCTGCGAGGCCCTTAGATGCAGTGTAGCCAAGACTTGGCTCTTCCCATGTTGTTAGTTGTGGGAAAGGAGGTGGGGGTCTGCCGCCAGTCCTCCGTACTGCAATCTGGTGTCTGGAGACCACGAAAATCACCTTCCCCCGTAGGTCGTTCCACCTCTTCCTGATGTCATCCCATGTTCTTGGATGCTGTCCCACTGCATTGAACCTGTCGACGATTCTGTGCCATAGCTCCAGCTTCCTAGCAATGGAGGTGTGCTGCACCTGTGATCCGAATAGCTGTGGCTCTACCCGGATGATTTCCTCAACCATGACCCTGAGCTCCTCCTCAGAGAACCTGGGGTGTCGTTGAGGTGCCATGATGTGGTGTGGGTGATGTGTGAGGTGGTGTCGGTTGTGATGTGTGAGGGGATGTGTTTGTGTGTGTTGTCTGAGGTGCGTGGATGGTGTGTGAGTGATGGTCTTGCGTGCCTGCGGATGCTAGTGTTGTTTCTGGTGGTGTCTCTCTCTGGTCTTCTTTCTCAATTCTGGTGGTAAGGGTTTGTGTGTTTGTGGGTGATGTGGGTGTGTGTTTTCTATTGGATTGGTTGTGTGGAAGTGGTGTGTGTATGTGTATCAGGTGTGTGTATATTTTGATTTGTCCAATGTGGTTGTGTTTTGTAAATGTGTGTGTATTTTGGGCGCGGCAATGTGTACCGCCAATGGAATACCCTGGTTGAAAGACCGCCACGTGGACTCGTGGGTCGTGATAGTGTGGGCGTATTCCTGGCGTGACGGTGTCGGTTTTGTTATTGCCTGTTTATAACTGACCTTTGGTGTGGCTGACTTGTGTGGGTGTCTGGATTTTGGTGGATTCCGAGCTGTGGGTCGTAATAGCTGTAGTGGAATTCCGCCGCCGCAGCGGTGTGTTGGCGGTCTCTGCACGGCGGTACGCTGGATTTACTGCCAATGTTGTAATGAGGGCCTATGTCTGCTCCCATTGGACAGAAACTTCATAAATGCTCCCACCTGCCTGAAGTGGATATTAGATCTGTTTCAGGAAACAGATCTGAATACTGCTCCCGCACGCAGGAAACAGATTTATAAGCTGCTCCCAGAGGCCGGGACTAATGCCAGCACCTGCTGGATGTGAATAACAGACTCGTGCCTCATTGTTCTGGGGCTCCACCCCACGGCCCCCAGCGGGAGTTTGGTTTGTACCCTGGGTGAGCACCCACCGATTATTTTTTCATAGCCCTGGGGGATGTGTTCCCATGGGTTAAAATTGCTCCTGGGAGTGAGCTCCTGTGACCACTTCCTCTAAAACTCCGGACACTATGGGCTGGGATCACCTGGGTCGAAATCATCCCAGGGAAGGGTGTTGCATGCCCATGGCTGTGCGCATTACGGGGTTGGCTTCATGCTGTGGTTTGACTGCAGAGTCTACCATGCACAGCTGAAGGCCACGTGCAGCTGGGGTTGTATTTATGTATTGTAATTAAATATTACTTTATGTTAAAAAGAACTAGAAATTCACAAAAAATAACTAAAAATAAAGTAACGCTACAGTTAGGTGAAATGTTCATTAACAACATAACGTTTTTAACTCTAAAAACTAAACAAATTCACCAGTTATAGTTATCACAAGCAACTATAACCTGTGCCTAAGATACTATAATTTACTCCTTCATCATGCACTGCTGATTACCTGATATATTACATCACTCATGATATCTTCTATCATATCATTGATAATATGATGCTTGCGGCCACCGCCATGTATTTTTAGTTATTATTGTTTTTCCAATGACAATGAGTTTTTTGGTTTACTAATAACTTTGGTACTGCTTGACGAAGCTTCACAAAACGTTAAAAACTGAATACAAAGTCACATTAGATCCTTCTTAGACAGTTTTGGGGTAATCTGTCAAGTGGGGGCTAATAAAGGGGGTCCCAAGGTGCAGAATCCCCTTGCATTTTCCATAGACTTCTTTAGGAAGCTATGCAAAAACTACTGAAAGGAATTGCACTAAATTTGGCAGGAATGTAGATATGCAGACTGTGCTTTTTGTGATTTAGTGTACATTTATTCAACAGTTTTTGAGATATTAAAGTTGAATATATTTGTATTTCTGGAATGTTGAGTCTGCAGAAGTCTCTTTAGAGTCCCACTGGAGTGCCAATTTAAAAATAGAGCATTCTGATTGGCCCAGAGAGCTTTTTTACACTTTGGCCATCTTACTCATGCAGGAGTCAGACACCTGTGTGAGCGTATTCTCTGACTGGCTGCCAGAAAAATGTTGCTGACAGCCGTTAGAGTACTCAGGGGCCTAGTACCCTGCCCTGAAGTTTAAAAAAAATATATAAGGGGGAAGGGTAGTGATACCCTGCTTCCTAGGCCTAACAGGGGCGTTCCAGAGAATTTACTTTTCAGCAAAGAATATGGAGTCTCTGGGGCCTAATTAGGGTGGGGAAGGTGGCTGCACAGCCTTCCCCACCTTTATATTATATTTGGCTCTGAAGGTGGAATCACCATGGCCCAATAAGGCTTGAGGAGGGGGACTGTCCAACTCTGCCCCTTAGATTTTGGCCACAGCTCTGGGGTCCCCTGGTCCCCAAGAATGCTGGGGGTCCCTTGTGCTTATTAAGGCTCTGGAATGGGGGTCTGCAAACCCTCTTCCCATGTTTAATTGTGTTTGGCTCCAGGGGATAGGGTCCCTGAGTGTTTTTAAGGGTTAGGGAGGGTGGCCAATATGCCCCCTCCCCATTTTATTGGAGCTGGCCTCAGGGGATGGGTCCCCTGGGCCAATTAAGGGTCAGGGAGGGGGTTGCATGCCCACGCCCCTTTGAAATATATGTTTTGACCCCAAGGGATGGAGTTTCGGGGCTCCAAGGCCAACCCTATGCTGTGCACTTCAAAGACTGTGTGTAGTGTGGAGTTGGCGTACTGCTGCTGGTTTGGCTACATGGCCTGGTGGCAAGCCAAGCTCTGTGGCCAACCCCCTGAGTCCATAGTCAGAGGCTGTTTGCAGCATGGTGGTTGGCCTTTCCACGGAGTTGGAAACAGGGCCTGGTTCCAAGAAACAGACAAGATCTGTTTTTGTTTAAAACAATGATAGAAATTCACTGAAAAAACAAACAAAGCTAAAAGTGACGTTGTAGTTGGGTTAATATGTCATTGACAAACTTAAAATGTTTAACTAAAGAAACAAAAATTCATCACTTCCAGTTAGCAGAGCATAGTATAGCTTGCACCCTCACTGTGCACCGCTCATGACCTCACATATTTCATCACTCATGACATGTTCTATGACATAATTTATGACATCACTAATGACATCTCAGAGGACATCATTTGTGACTTCACTAATGACTTCACTGATGACATCATCGAAGCTTTCATTTTGCAAATATTGTTCTATAATAAAGTATGGCATTAGAGGCCTGAAAGTAAGTACAAAATAGCTCTGACGAAATGAGGCATTATTAATACCAAGAGAAGTACAACTCCCTTAGCTATAGAAATCATGGGTTATGTGCAACAATTACCCTATACCATGCACTTGACGTTAGTGCAGTTCACATTAACAATCAACCACAAATATATGGGAAACTCTCATCACATAGTGTGTTAAATCTGTATAGAACTGTTCAGAGAAAGCCAAGCTCCTAAAAATACTCAAAGTTTGTTCAAAATGAATGCCCTACTATAGACAGCTTTTAAGTGTATAAAACCTCACTGAACCTACACTGAGAAATTAAGAAGAGTAGAGAGAATTTACTCTGTACCATACTGTTTGCAGACAGAGAAACTGTTATGAGAAGTACAGTACAGAGTGTTTAAATGTATCTACTAACAACAGTGTACACTCTATGAAACACATGCCAAGAATACACTATTTATATATAATAAACAACGCCTGAATGTGCTAATGATTATATTGCCGGCATCCTTCCTGGTGTAGTAAAAACTTTACAAAAAGACATTAGCCTGATCCAAAACAAGCACATGCACTTAGCTTGATACCTGGTGCACATAGTTTTCTATGGTACTTAGAAATTGGCATGATTCAATGATTCTCTCTAATAACTCATGAATGCTCACAACATTTAAGCCCAGATTTATGGGATTTGGGGTGCAGGGCAGTGCAGCAAGTCACCTTGCTGTGCTGCCCTGTATCACAGGGAAAGGACAGAAACATGATGTATTTATCCAGCATTCCTATCCTTTCCCCTGCACTGGCATCCTTTAAGCTGCCTACCGCCAAATCAGGCACCCTTGCATCATGGTTTAGTTGTATATGCCTCCTTGCTCGCTGTTGTGTGATAATGTAACTGGTGACTATTTTGTGGAGCCAACCAGTTTGCTTTAGCCATAGGCCTGCATGTGTTTTTTGTTTTCTATGCCTCAGTCCTTGCTGTTGTTGGTATGACCATGTGACCGGATGACATTTTGAGTACTCAGCAAGTGTACTTTTGCCAGAGACTTGCATGTGTTCTTTGTTCTTCATGCCTCCTTTCTCACTGTTGTTGTTTGACAATTTGGCAGGAAGCCATATGTTTGTATTCAGCTAGTGTGCCTGGGTTCTTTGTTCTCCATGCCCCCTTGCTCTCTGTTGTTGTTTGACAATGTGGCCGGAGAAGATTTTGTCTACTCAGCCAGTGTGCTTTTGCATTAGACTTGCATGTGTTCTTTGTTCTCCATGCCTCTTTACTTGCTGTTGTTGGTGTGACCATGTGACTGGAGGCCATTTTGTGTACTCAGCCAGTGTGCATTTGGCATAGGTTTGCATATGTCCTTTGTTTCCCGGGTGATGCACTCCACACACACCAGCATCATTCATTTTTTTAAAGATTATTAAATTTTCCCCTGGACCACCTTGCCTGTCATAGGTGTACACTACCCTTAATGTTTTAATGATTATTGCATTTACCCATTCACCTCCATGATTGCCACAGGTGTCACCTTTAGAATACTTTAGAATAGATGCACATAAAGCAAAGAGCTATATCTTTATGTTGTGTTATCCTGACTGGAAATGCAATGTTATGCTATGGTGGTGTACTTTGACTTTAAAACAGTTGGATACATTGTTGTTAATTATTACATAAGTAAACAGCCACATTAATTCAACTTGCAACAATGCCACTTTTCATTAAGGTCCTGATTTAGATGTAGGTTGAGGGAATAATTCATCACCAATGTGACAGATATACCGTCTGCAATATTATGATCCCCATAGGATAGAATAGGATCGGACTACAGCAGACAGGATATCCATCATACTTTTGAAGGAGTAGTCCCCTCTGATGACTTCTAAACCAGGCCCTACGTGTTTTTCTTGCTTGTTTGCTTTTAGGTGCACAAGAGAAAATGAGCCATCACCCACAGTACTGGCAAACAGAAGGCCTGTATAGAAAACATGTGACGTCAGTCCTCCAATCTCTTCCTCTTGTGCAGCTTAGTGCCACTGCCAACTGACAGTTTCAAGATTGTCCCAAAGAAAGGTGCTTCCGAGGAAGTGGTCAGTGAGAAGAAGCTGCTTTCCGCCACTGGGGTGCTGACCACAACCTTTTTCGTGAGATGTGTGCCTGCCGGGAAGAAACCTGGGAGTAGCACTCCTGCACCAACAGCACCACCCTAACTTAAGCCCAAACCCATGTCTGTCAGAGAGGCAGCCACTAAATTCATAGAGATGCTGATGAGCATTGATGTTGAAATTAATTTGTCCCTTTCGCAAAGTGGTACCCAATCAATTCAGGGAACAGCAAAGTGGACAGCAGCCACAGCCAGCAATAGTAGATCTTCATGAAGTTATAACAAAACAGGATATTTAGGCTCTCATTATGACATTGGCGGTAAGTGCTGCTTACCGCCATGCTGACTGCTGCCAACATACCGCGATCGCGGCAGTATACCGCTATGCGTATTATGACGCACATACAGAAATCCGCCACTATACAGACAGACACACAAGTCTGCCAGCCTAAAGATCAGTGATAAAATGGCGATACCAAAACCCACACCTTTATGCCAACAGAAAAAAGCCCACAGCATTATGACCCACGAATCACCACGGTGGACATTCAACTGCGATAAACCATTGGCTGTACATACCACTGAGCTCAAAATCTACACAATGTAACAATAAAACACCACATTGGACAATTCAAACTACACACACCTGACACACATACACACACCACACCCACACACCCGCACCACTATAAAACACACACACACTACCCACAACCCTTTACGAAAAAATAAATTGACAGTTGAGAGAGAAACACACCAGGAGCACCCACTGAATCAGAGTCACAGAACACCATCACCCATACACCATCCACACATTCCAACACATCATCCCACACCCTCACACACACCACACACACTACACCATGGCAGCACAAAGACACCCCAGATTCTCTGAGGAGAATCATGATGGAGGAAATCATCCAGGTAGAGCCACTGTTATTCGGATCACAGGTGCAGCAGACGTCCATTGCTAGGAAGATGGAGTTATGGCAGGGAGTTATGGCGGAGAGTCGTGGACAGGGTCAACGCCATGGGACAGCACCCCAGAACAAGGGATGACATCAGGAAGAGGTGGAACGACCTACGGGGGAAGGTGGTTCCCTGGTTGCAAGACACCAGATAGCTGTACAGAGGACTGGCGGTGGACCCTCACCTCCTCCCCCACAACTAACAATATGAGAGGATTAAGTCTTGGTGATCATACATCCTGAGGGCCTGGCAGGAGTAGAGGGAGGACTGGACTCTGGTAAGTCAATTCTTTACTACTTTTATCCCCCCCACCTGCATGCCATCACAAACTCCTACCAATACCCTCAAACCCATCACTCCACCACCTCACATATACCCCACCATCACAACCCCCATCCCAATACCAAGCCCTGCATGCAACACCAATGCATGGTCCCCCATCACAGACCTGCATGGACACCCATCGCCACAGCATGCACATTAGTGACAACCACTTAGCCAACCAAATCACAACTCACACAAACCAAAGCTGTCTTGGTAATAACAAACCATAGAGGGAAACATACCCATGCACAAGATGTCACAGGCAGAAACAATAACACTGCATTTACATCCCCAAAGGACCCCGACACAACGTCACCGGAGAAGAGGTGCCAGCAACATCCAGTCACCCCAGAAGAGGCCCACAGTGATGACAGCAGCTCTGCACGTCTGGATCAGGGTGACCAACCTGGCCCATCAGGGACCTCTGGACAGTCGGTGACCCAGCCACAGTCCCAAACCACCACAGAACCTCCCCCCTCAGGAAACACCACCACAAGACCCACCCAGCAGGCCCATTCCTTTGGTCCCCAGGACACGTCAATCAGCAGTGTGTCCACAACTACAGGGACCCCAGGCAACCCCATAAACACAGGATGATCAGGGACCTGGGGTCAGTGGCAGTGGGCACATGTTTCAAGGGACAGAGGCACAGGACAACAAGGAAGCTGGGAGGAATGCTGTGCGACAGGGGGAGGACAGGCAAAGGGAACCGAGTCTCCACAAGGCACTCACCAACATCCTGGGAGCATACCACCATTCCCAGGAGACCATGGGACAGATACTGGCGAAGCTGCAGGAGACCCAGCGGCTGCAGGAGGGACAGTACCTGGGGATCAGGGAGGACCTGAGAGACATCCACACCACCCTGGTCACCATTGCAAGGGTGCTGGCAGACATGGCCAACACCATGAGGGAGGCAGTGGCACACCAACGGGCCCCTGACACAAGCCACACAGATGAACAGCCCTCTACCTCCGCTGACACTAGTGGACAGGAGGCCCAGCCACAGAAACAACAGGCCACCAGCACCCCTCCCCCTGCAGAAGGAGAACCGCCACACAAAAGGTCTCTGCAATCCATGCAGAAGCCAGAGAACATTGTCAAGACCCCAGCCAGGAAATAAGACTCCCCTGAATGTCACCCTTGTGTCCCACTCTGTCACCCTGTCCACCTTGAACTGCCATTGCCCCCTTGGACAATGCATCTGTAATACCAATAGACTGTACTCTATCTTGGACATTCCTCCACCATCAACCCAGCCCATTACAATACCCCCTACACTTATTAGCACAGAAATAAACACCCTTGAAACTAATACAAGTATGGAGTCTGTCAATCGATTGGAATATGTATTAGTTTAACAAGCTGTAAATATTGCAATTCAAATGTACAGTTATATATACATAGGTATGACCTGTAGTGGGCAGCAGTAAACACACCAGGAGCCATAGTGGGGCACAGATATCTTAAAATAGAGATGCCAAAGGGTACAGTAAGTGGCAATAGAAATAGGAAAATCAGGCTGCCATGTACAATGTCCAACACAAAACTGCAATGGAAGGTGAAGTTACAGTGTTTTACATGTGTGTCACCGGATGTACTGTTGAATTATAGTAGTTCTGTTGTCCACATCCACTTCCTCAGCATCCTCTTCGTGTCTGTCCACAGGCTCTACAACTGCCACATGACCATCTCCATCCTCATCCTCCTGCAGAAAGGCACCTGGCATCTCAAGGCCAGGCTGGGCAACATGATAATCTGACATACCTTCTTGGGTGAGTAGGACAGGGATCCACCTGTCAGATGGAGGCACCGGAATCTGGCCTTCAGGAGGCCAAAGGTGCGCTCAATGCTCCTTCTTGTTCGCCCATGTGCCTCATTGTAACATTCCTCTGCCCTGGTCCTGGAATTCCTCACTGGGGTCAGTAGCCATGAGAGCTTGGGGTAACCAGAGTCACCAGTAAGTACTGAGGGATACCTGTTAGCCAGTCACTCACCCTTAGGGCCAAACCCACACCCATATACCTCCTACATCAACTGGGTGGGGACCATGGGCTCACCTATTAGGCAAACCCTGTGCCTCTGGAGTTGAAACATCACATACAGGATGCTGCTATTCCTCAAGATAAAGGCATCATGCAAAGAGCCAGGATACTTTGCATTGACATGGGAGATGTACTGGTCCGCCAAACACACCATCTACACATTCAGAGAGTGAAAGCTCTTTCGATTTCTGAATACCTGTTCATTTCTTCGGGTGGGACAAAGGCAATATGTGTACCATCAATAGCACCAATGATGTTGGGAATATATCCCATTGCATACAAGTCAGCCTTCACTGTGGCCAAATCCTCTACCTAGGGGAATACGATGTAGCTGCACATGTGTTTCATCAGGGCAGACAACACTCTGGTCAGCACATTTGAGAACATAGGCTGTGACATCCCTGATGCTACGGCCACTGTCGCTTGGAAGGAACCACTTGCCAAGAAATGGAGCACTGACAGGACCTGCACTAGAGGGGGGATACCTGAGTGGTGGTGGATAGCTGAAATCAGGTCTGACTCCAATTGGGCACACAGCTCTTGGATTGTGGCCCTATCAGGTCTGTAGGTTAGGATAATGTGCCTGTCCTCCATTGTTGCCAGGTCCACCAGGGGTCTGTACACGGGGGTATGTCTCCATCTTCTATTCATCCTCAGCGGTTGAACTCTAGGGTGAAAAACAGTGAGCAGATGATCATATTCAAAGATATACTCAGATTAATATGCCTTTCATTTTTTACAGAAACAGTATGTGAACGTGTAGCTCCGTTGATGTGCCTATGTCTGCTGTGACGCAGTTAGATGCCATGGCCTGTGCCCCCCTGAAATGGCTGCCGCCTGACCTGTGAGGAGGGAAAAGTGGAAATGAGCTAATTCCGCTGTTGTTGTGTGCCGTTGTGGTAGGCGGTCGACGCCCGCTGTGCAACACATCATTGGTTATCATTGGGACCTAAGGGTTCCAGCAGCCAATTGTGATGTACGCCGGCGGTGACGGTACGCACCGCCGTAGACATGACTGCCATTTTCTATCTGTTCACTCACTTGCTACCTGACCTTCAACTGGAGATGACCTACACTGCAAGTGTTGCTGTGACCTGTGTCGGGAAACAACCATGTCTGGGGAAAGCGCCCCTGCCTTCATTTTGGAGGAGTTGGAGAGACTAGTGGATTGGGTCCTACCCCAGTACCCTTTCCCTTATGGTCCTCCAGACAAACAGGTGAGTACACTGTGAGCACGATGTGTGGGGCATGAATGTATGGAGTTCTGTGTGTTTAAGCCTCGTGTAGGGGGAGACTGAAGGGTCCTGGGCAGAGTACTGCATGTTTGGTGGGCAATGTCTGTGCATAAGGGGGTGGGAGGGATATGGTGGGCCATGAGTTTAAAGTCCGGACGGTATGAATAATACCTTTTCTGCTGTATCTTTTTCAGACCCTGGGGGTCTCTGAGAGACGGAGCACCCACTGCCGCAAATAGTGGGAGGACCTGCATCGCTGGGCAAGGAAGATGGCGGAGACCCAGCTGGGGCTGGCCTCCCAATGAGGAAGGGGTGCCCGTCGTACCCGGACCCCCCTGATGTTCCGCATCCTGGCGGTGGCCTATCCGGAGTTGGATGGGCACTTGAAGGCATCACATCAGTCACCAGGGGGTGACTACATATTCAGAATCATGACTTTGCACGTGTTCAGGTGTTACCTGGGTGGGGGATGTCGGTATGTGGGTATCCCTAGGCCAGGGCAAACATGGCAGGGTAGGTCCAATGTTGGACAGGCTCTGATGCACTCCAACCCCAATAGTGTTAATAGGCATCTACTACTGGGCAGGGTCCTGTGGGTTTTAGGTGTGCAGCTAATGGCGTTAGGCATTGTACCCCATGGGCTGGGGACTAGCATTGTAACTAGTAGTGCACGGCTTAGTGCAGGGTTCTGCAAAGTCGGTCTTTGAGAATCGGTCCATGCCAGATTTTTAGCATATCCACATTTAGAAAACTGTAGATTTCTGAAACATCTTTTTTCTAAATGTGGATATTCTAAAAATCTGGCATGGACCCGGCTCTCCAGGACCGACTTTGCAGAACCCTGGCCTAGTCCATAGGGCTGTTCCCTGTGAGTTGTATACTCCAACGGTAGTTTTGTTGCTGGCATTGACCAAGTGTATCCTCTGTCTCTCCCCCCACCTTTTTGTTTTGTCACCCTGTCCTTGTGTGCATTAGCATCATCTGGTGGAGGAGCAGAGGCACCGGTGATGGAGGGAGCTGCATCCCACATGGGCCTGGAGGCTGAATCCACTGCTGGTGAGGGCACCATTGGGACAGAGGGCGAGGGGAGCACCACGACAGAGACAGGAGGGGACAGTTCTAACAGGGACTCGTCCTCCAATGGAAGCTCCCTGGCGGTGGCAGACACCTCTGTGCCCACCCCAACTACAGGTACAGCCGCCACCCCCGTACCAGCACTGCCCTCCCAGAAGCCCCTCAGTGAGTTTCCCATGCCCTCTCAACCAGGAGGGTGGGCACCTCAGGCCCTGCCCAAGTCAGCCCTGCTGCCCTCAGTGAGGAGGTTATTGAACTCCTGAGATCCCGCTCTGTTGGGCAGTCAAACATACTGAATGCCATTCAGGGTCTTGCAGGGCATTTGCAACAAACACATGCATATCTGGAGAGCATTCACTCTGGCGTGGCGGCCCAACAGAGAGCATTCCAGGCTCTGGCCAACTCACTGATGGCAGCCATTGTCCCTGTCTCTAGCCTCCCCCCTACAACTTTCTTTACCCAGTCCCATTCCCCTCAACACCAGCCTATCCCAAGCACACCTTCAGACCAGCAAACACCCATATCAACACACAGAAGTGGCTCAGGCAAACACAAGCACCACACTTCATCCTACAGGCACTCACATGAGCACCATCCAGATGCGGACACACCAACATCCACTGACCCACTGTGTCCTCCTCCTCTGCCTCGTCCACCTCCCTCCGAGTTGCGTCTACACTCATACCTGCATGTACTACATCCTCATCCCCTACCTCCATCACCAGCACACCTATCACAACACGCCCCTCACTGGCAGTCACCACCCCCACATCCATGCACACGTCCCCTGTGTCCTCTCCCACTGTGTCTGTGACCCTTCATCCCAAAGCACACAGATGCAAGCACTCAGAAACCCAACATCCATCCACCTCACAACAGCATCCAGCCCATGCACCTGCACCCAAACACACCAGACTGACACCTACCATCACTCCCTCTTCCTCCACTTTCAAACCTTCACCGTCTTCCAGCCCCTGTGTCCGTAAAAAGCTTTTTTTCTCCAACCTTGACCTATTCCCTGCACCCCCTCTTCACCCTTCACCTCGGGCCAGGGTGGGCATAACCCAGGCTAGCACCTCAGCCAACCAGTCCAGGGCCACTGTAGTTCCTGCAGCTACTGCAGGTTTTAGAGGCTTCAAGGAGGCACCCATCAGCACAGCCAGTGTGCCTGCACCACCTGCCAAGGGCAAGAAGGGGCCGGCAGCTAGCAGGGCAACAACGGGACACCTGCCAGCAAAACGAAGGAGGCACCACCAGCCAGCAAGATGAAGGAGGCACCACCGGCCAGCAAGGGGAAGGAGGGAACATCAGCCAGCAAGGGCAGGAAGGGAACACCAGCTGGCAGAATCGAGGAGGGACAGGAAGGGGTCAACAGCTGCCAAGGCCAATGTAAAGGGAACTGACACCGCAGGCAGGATGGATCTTGTGCCTGGGGATGGAGCAGCATCTGGGCAAACAACACCAGCCATGGCACTTCAGCCATCTGAGGCTGCAGGGGAAGAGCTGGAGCCTCCCCCCACCACTGACAGCACTGCTACCTGCACCACTGGCACCACCGGCACCACCACCACCTGCACTGCCAGCAGCACCACTACCAGCAGCAGCAGCCCCAGTGGGCAGCCGTCCGAGGCTGCAGGGGAAAAACTGGAGCCTCCCCCCACCACTGACAGCACCTCCAACTGCAGCGCAACTGCCATCCACTGAGCAGCCATCAATGCTGGCGAGCAGTGTGTAGTCGTGCCTTCATGGGCTGTAGTGCGTCCTGGCCCCTGCAACACCTGTTGGTGTGACACCCAGGTGAGAGACTGTGACCTTGCACCATCCAGGATCTGCATCACAGGGCACAAGGCCCCCTCCAGAACCAGAAGAAGAGGGCATCCACTTACCCCCTCCTTTGCAGGATGAAGCAAACTGGCACAAAGTGCTCTCCAGAACCAGTGGAAGACGGCATCCACTCACCACCTCCTTGGCAGGATGAAGCACACTGGGCACAAATCCCCCTCCAGAACCAGAGGAGAAGCCATCTACTCACCACCTCCTTGGCAGGATGAAGCACACTGGGCACAAAGCCTCCTCCAGAACCAGTAGAGAAGCCATCCACTCACCCCCTCCTTGGCAGGATGAAGCACACTGGGCACACAGCCCCCTCCAGAACCATTGGAGAAGCCATCCACTTAAGAGACTGTGGCCTTGCACTCCCCAGGACCAAGCAGTGGGCAAACAACCCACTTGAGAGACTCTGGCTTTGCACTCCTCAAGACCAAGCAGTGGGCAAACCACCCACTTGAGAGACTCTGGCTTTGTACTCCCCAGGACCAAGCAGTGGGCAAAACACCCACTTGAGAGACTGTGGCCTTGCACTCCCCAGGACCAAGCAGTGGGCGAACCACCCTCAAGAGAGACTGTGGCCTTGCTCTCCCCAGGACATCACAGAGGGCATGTAGCTCCCTCCAGAAGCAGTGGCTTTGTACCATTTTCTGGCTGAGGTGCCCGCCCCTTCCCCGTCCCCCTTTGGTGCCTGTGTGTTTTCAACCTGATGCCTCTGCAGTGTGCTCTCCGTATTGAGTCAGGAGTCAAGTGTGCGCTTGACCTATATGTTATGGCCCTGTGGGCCACGGACATTTTGGAGTGGGCATTGTCCCTCCATCTGTATATATTGTACATACTGTTTAGTGCTTTAAGGACGTATTTATCTAAATTTGTAATATTAAACTCACTTTAGTCAATTCCTTTTGTACTTGTGTTATTCCTGAGGGTTACGGGGTGTATATGTGATGTTGTTGCATATGTTTGTGTGTATGGTGTTGGGGGTGGGGGTGTTGCGTGTTGCGTGTGTGTATCTCTCTCTTTTCTTCCCCTCCTCCCTTGTGTGCTAGGTGCAGTACTCACCGTGGTCGTCTTTACTGCCGTTCGTGTTCCTGGTGTAGGAGAAGGTAGACCAGCATTGGAAATATGTGCAGTTCGGGCTCCATGGCATCGTGGTTCTTCCTTGTGTGTTGAGAGGTGAGTCATTTCCCTTCTGTGTACTGTTTCCACTGTGCTTTTGATGGCATTGGTACCGCCCCGGAAAAAGTGAAATGACCCGTATGAAAAACATCATGCAATCCGGTGTGAAGAACACCATAAGAAATTGCTGAATGTGGTGGTGGTGACGGTGAGGAGAGACAGGAAACATCAGCTCCAATCACAATGGGAGGTCATGAGGAAGAAGAGGGTAACATCTTTACACAAAGCACCCCTGTCCCCAGATGAGGGCAAGCATCACCCTTCTTAGTGACCTCAAAAAGACACAAGAGTCAGAGTCAGATGGAAACACCACGGCACACAGTGATTTACCCAAGATGACTCTGCCTCCTCATACTTCTCAGAAGCAGCTTTCATCAGTGGCCCCAAAAAATAATAAGATCCAGGCTACTAATATGGGATAGTTTAGGCAGAAGGGGCCCTATGGCCCTATGACTGCAACATTTATACAATGGGAAGCTAGCTAAAATGGAAGTGCTGGACCGCCTCCCTATTTTCTTTTGCGCAAGGAGTGGTATATTTAGAATTTGTGATGACCCTCTACCTGAAATGGAATTTTTCAAGTTGGATCTATTTTGCCAGAGTTGCTATTCCAACGCTTAATCATGATGTGCTGCAATTGGTTGGGCAAACTTTGCAGCAAAGTGCTGTTCACACTATGCACCTGACAACAGACATGTGGACCAGTTGGCAAGCAATTAATTACATGTGTATCACTGCACACTCAACCAGTTTTGCGGAGCTTAGGCAACAGCTACCTACAGGTCTCAGTGCTAAAGATACATTTAATGGTGTGCAGAATCAAATGTGGTAGCTGAGCAACATCTGGATGAACCACCTGAGTTTGAGGACGAACTCTGCTTCCCTGACTGAGTATGCCACTATAACACTTTTTAATTGTTTATCATCAAACTTCTTTCTTTGCTAGTGGAACATTACGTTTGTGTCTGATTTATACTGCCACACCATTTTTTAGGCACATGTATGGCCGGATTGGATTTGGACAAGTGTGCAGTGCAGAAGTCTCCAAATTCCCTTCTGAACACTGAAGTCAATGCCTGGCTCTCTTGCATGCCTATATTTGTTTTTGTGTCGCCTAGCAAACTTTCCACAGAAGATCATTGATTTACAAGACTGCCAGTGCCATTGTCGAATTCCAATGTGTTGCTTGCACCACAGAGGAGATATAATTGTAAACCAAACACTGTGCTCGGATTGGAAAAGGTGTCTATTAACTATTCCATAAATTAATGTTGATTTTATTAGAGAGTGATTGTGAGTGATAATTAATGACTTATGTGGTGGTAGAAAGTGTGGGAGGAGGTTAAAACAATTTGTAAACTTGATTTTGATGAGTTGCAATGTTTGGGGCCTGATGGGTGATCATTTTTCCTGAAAGTGTCTGGTCCGTTCTAATTTAATGAAATGTGCCTGTAGGATCCACTCCTTTTTTCTGGTTCTTCAGAGACCAGACCAGTCACTTTAAATAACAAACATAAATCTACTACACAACAAAATACTCTGATTCTGTTTCTATTTCTTCAGTTGCACTACACTACAGACCTACCTCGCACTGGTCAGTATTGGGATGGAGTTACTCAGAGTCAGAAGGAGGATGGAAGGACTCAGAGTGGGATTACCTCATAACCCAGAAAAAGTAAGTTATCAACTTCAAATAGAAACCATGATGATGATGATGAATCTGACTCCCAGTTCTGAGCTCTGTAGACTAGAAAGAGGTGCATTGATTTGAGAAATGCTGCTGAGTGTGTGTGCTGCATAGTTGGCTCAAATCTTCTATTATGTTCTTGCTCTGCCTCTGAGTCTTTTTGGTACACTCCTGACTTCTAATGAATCTTACCTTTCTTTGGTCCTTCTCTTTGACTCTACAATACAGTTTAAGTTTTTAAATCCACAGGCCTTCTCTTCTTCTACATGAATGAAGGCAAAAGCTCAACACTCCTGCTTACCTACCAGATAGGTCCATCCAAAAACCCAAGAGTGATGGCCATTCTGAGAAGAATACAAATGCACTGCCAACTTTGGCAATACAGCTTCATTTTTCTATTAACAATCATAATTCTTGAACCAGGTGGTTTCACTTCACTCCTCAATAATATATAGTTCTCAAATGTAGATGGCAGAACACTTAGATATATACTATTGTGGGTCTCGGGGATGGAGGATTGTTTAAAATGCATTTACCTGAACGGTGTCACTCTTTTCTTCATTTCTTTCCATAACAGATTGGTGAGCACCCTAATGAATATTGTTGCTGTGTAGTATTTGCCTTTGTCACACCTTTCCTCAAATCCCCTTTCCCATCCATTTAATGAACCCCTAACCCTCTTCCCCCAGATTGTGTGATGTATTGAGGTGTGACTTAATTCTATATCATAAATTCACACACTTGGTGGGGCGAATGTGGTGAAAGTGACACCAACTCACTGCTGGATCTTCTATTACCTGAGCTATAGCACACACAGGCCCCATTTAGCCACCAACACATCATGTGTCAACATCATCATTCAGGTCTTGTGTTGTGTTGCCTAAATGCTTAACCGTGTGCGCTCAACTTCCGAGTCCACTTCTCCTGAATTGAGGATTTTGTAAGTTTAATTTTACTTAAATACTAACTCCCAATTGCTCAGAAGAAGTTGCTATTGCTATTTTTTGTTATCACATCTGGTCATTGTGGTAGTCTGGCCTCAGTCTTTCTAAAGTTATGTTCTAAATAATATGCCCACTAACTCCTTGTTTTCTTTCAATGTAGTTACCTGTGATGGATAACCCTTTGATTATGCCTACAGTTCAAATTCACCTAGGTGGGAGTGGAACCTTGTTTGTGATGTCTTCCTTGTTAGCTCACTAGCGTGATACCACTACCAACACCATAAGGTGGCACCTTGGGAAACCCTACAGTAAGAAGACTAGGAGAGACAGCAGCCCTCACTTTATCTATTCAGGTAAGAGAACTACAGAGTGAGGTGAAAAGGTTTAGTTAATAACTAACTTCTACTGAAGATGTTGTTTTTTTTGTATCCAGGTAGAAAGGGGAATCAATTGAACAGGCATGAATCCATTATGGAAGAAATGAAATATAAATCACTTATCCAGAAAATGTTGCACATCTCAAAAAAGGATTTCTCAATTCTTTTGGGTGGCTGGGACAGAACTTACGAAATAAAAAAGGACTGAAGTACTAGGAGGTGACTGAGTGGGCACTGAAAGGGAAAGGAAACACACCTTGTTCAAAACTACTGATATGGTATATTACTCTATAATTGAATAATGCATACAACACAATTTTGGGGGGGTCCAGCATGACCATGGCCACCCTCTTGTTTTACTGTTTGAGCATGAGCAAGAAAAAGAAATCCTTCTCAACAAACATGCATAGAAAAGCTTACTTGAGCATGCAACCTTCACAGTGGAGTATCTCCCCTAAAATATGTCATTTTTAGTCCTACAGAATCAGTCCACAAGCTATATAAGGGCAGAGGGAAAGCTTACTAACAAAGTAGAAGAAAACTACAGTACAGACTAGTACAAACAGGAGATAGTCAGCTACACAAACATGAAATATAGAAAAAAAGCAGAACAATGCAGGGATGACAAGGTGTTAACAAACCTTAAATAGAATGATGAGAAGGAAAAAGAAAGAAGACAGGCATAGTGAAGAAGCAAAATGTTAGAAACATAATAGTAATATAACAGGAGGACTTACTGGGGCCAGCATATCCACCAGCTGTCCCCCCAACCTGCCTCTGAAGCCCTTGGGTGCTGAGGTAAGAAATAAAGAAGATACAAAAAAGAGATCAGTGGTACAGTTAATCTTCCCAAAAATATTTTGACATGCAAAGGCAAATGCAGTAACATTGTACTTTTCTAAATCAGATTGCCCATAGTACTCGTATTGAGATGACCTATTAATTTCCAAAGCCTAGTCCCTATTTCAAATTTCCTAAACTACATTGGAACTACTAATGCATTGCAAACAATGATCTTTGTTTCTCAACTACCTTTGATAGGCCAACTTAGTCTCCCTTTTCAAATGCATAGATGCATACTACACCTCACTTGGAGATTGTGATTGGGATTGTATGAGCAATGTAAAGAAAGGCACAGAGAAGAGAACACCAATTCACTTACTACTGCCACTATCTTAATGACAGGATAGAGGAGTCTTCATGGCTTCTTAAATAATTAGCCCAAGAGTGCACCAATGAGTACGATTAGGTAGCACCAAGCACCCGGCTAGCTCAAACTGGATAGCACAATATTCTTCGTACAGAAAAGTAACATACCTCTGAGTGTCAGCACTGCTATTTGAAAAAAATAGCAGTGTAGAACACATAGAACAAATAAACAATTACTCACTGAGCCCTGACACCTCAATGCCCAGCAGTCAAGCAGGTCCTGCTTCCATTCCAGTATGTCCGCCCAACAGTGCTTCACTTGCTGTTGGGTGCACTGGACCCCAGTGTGCCAATGAATAGTTCAGCGTACCATCCCTTACAGCAGTCCATGCTCCCGCAGGGCAGAAACAGTCCCATACCTGCTGTCAGTATGGAGGGGAGGTGGTGCTGCACAAAGTACCCAAGTGCTGCCACCTCTGCCTTGGAAAAATGGGGAAGGGCTGCACCACTTGGCCGCACTGATGACCGCAATGTGTGCAGCCCTCTAGCCATACTGTTCCGCCCTGCTCTTCCATGGCAAATGGTGAAAAAAAGGAGAAATAGGAGAAGGAAGAAAGAAGAAAAAATAAAGGAGTAAATGGAAAACCAAACACAAAAAAATAACAAAAATGTAAAGTACCCAAAGACACACACTGATACAAAAAAGGAAAATGCAGAGTTTATGGATTAGATTGGGGGGATTGAAGAGATAATGGGTGGATTAAAAGTCAGGCCCAGCACCATGCACAGAAACAGAAGAAAAAAAATGACCACACACATGTAAACTGCGTGCTGCTGTTCTCACGCAGTTTTCAGCACGAGAACATGCATCATCCTCCTAAATGTCAAAAACATAGCACAAACAGGTGTGTCATGCAGCTTAGCCCACTGGTGGAATTCCACGGAAGCTCACAGAGTTTTTGGACTGCTCTGCAGAATTCCACATAGCAGAACACCGCAAGCTCTGCCCATACCTAGACTTTAGGCATGATTGTCAACTCATCATCCTGTCTCTCTCTCGTACAATGTTATGTATGTAATGTGATGTATATCAGGGCTGTCAAGCAACTAAAATGTATTCTTATTTGTGGCTTTTTCTCTTTATGTAGCTTCTAGTCTCATTCTCCCGGATGTCCAGTATGAAAAGGGGGCCCGATCTGACACATCAAAAGGGGGTGGAAGTAAAAATCTTTGTTTTGGAGTGTGTGAATAGTTCATTTTTTATGGTTTGAGGATTGATAATTATGAAATAAGACATAAGCTATCTGATATAAAAAGTACAATACAGCATTCTCATTTACGGCTTCCAGCAGCTGTGTGGTGGTTATGAACACCACCACTACCCCCAACACCAGCACCACGGATGATGGTTATGCTGTTCCATCTAAGTCATATTTATCACCCACTACTAAGATTATGACCTTCTGCATACTTGCTATGTTTTCATGCAGGTTGTTTGTTATCTGCATATCCTGTATTGTTCTATATATCTTATTTCCACAGCTGACTTTCTCCTATTTGTACCATTATTCTCTCTTTTTTCTTAAGCTTCCCCTTGTCCGCCATTTATAATTAAATTACCAGTCTTGTTGTGCAGTACCAAGAGGTGAAAATGTTTGGTAACATAAGGATTGCTCAGCCAGGCCCAATTATTACTCTAGTCACCAAACATGATCAAACAAATATTCAAAAACTACAGGGTCAGAGTCAGAATAGTCATCATGATCATGAACTCCCAACTTTGTCTTATATTAACAGTTTCCATGAAAGTGCAGCATTGCATGAATGTGATGTAATGTACATAACTAATACCATATGTATTTTATATTCCCTTCTACCCCTTGTCTATTTGTAGAATCACAGCTTAGCCTTACCATATGCCTTTCCCTATTCCTGAATCCTCCTTTATGTGATCACTATACCTCCATTAGGAGAAAACATTTTTTTTATAGTTGACACAATGGCTACCTGGTTTTTAAAATGGTGTCAAACAATAAATTACACAAACCTCCCAAATTCCTTAATTTCCAGAACACATTACAGATAGATGGCTAGCATAAATATAGTGAGGTATTGCTGTTATATCTAGTGCAAAATAAATATGTGGGTGGCTATCTGGTATCTAAAATGAGTGCATTATGTTTTTCACCAGGCACACAGACTACCACCATTGGTGCTGTCTTAGCTGGGACATCAATGTGGGTGGAGGTGACCAAGGCAGATGTTGTCCCAGTGTGACAGGGACAAGTGGTAAGTTACATTGCTTTTTTATTGACAGTGTATAACTGTACTGTTTAAGTGAGGCACATATCCGGCCCATCATCTCCAGAGTCCAGTCTCTGTTCTTGGCATTCATACATAGTCACCACCTCAAACTGCAGCATGGTGTATTCCCTGATGCTTCTGCTGCAGTGAGTGCAGGCAGTGATTTAATTCATGT
The DNA here is from genome assembly GCF_031143425.1 of Pleurodeles waltl. Taxonomy (NCBI): domain Eukaryota; kingdom Metazoa; phylum Chordata; class Amphibia; order Caudata; family Salamandridae; genus Pleurodeles; species Pleurodeles waltl. The sequence goes on from NC_090440.1 coordinate 1,851,944,657, forward strand.
GTGTCTGTTTCAGTACAGTGGCACGATGGAACTACGTCTGCAATGCACAAACCCCAAACTGATGACAAGGTGTGTTTCCCAGTGCCCACTCAGTTGCCTCCTAGAGCTTCGGTTCATCACCCTGTCGTTCTGTTCCAGACTACCTAAAACAAAGTCTTGGCATGTGATGTCTGTGCCACATTTCTCTGCCCAAGTGAAGTTGTCTATCTTCAATTACGGATTGGCAGTTCTTATATTTTTGCCTCCCATCAATCAAAGTGGCTTTGAAGTTCTTCTACACATTAATTTATGGGAGGAAAACTATTTGAATCATCAATCTGTAGTACATGACCATTTATTGACACCTAACAAACCATTCCACAGCTAAACCTCTACCTAGTCCGATCCCTATAACTTGCCTAACTGTGGACTAATTTTTCCTGACTGCCTAGTGAAGGTATTTCATGAGAATAAATGGTGTTGGGGGCCTGGGTATTATGTGGGACTAATGATGTAATTTAGCTTTTGGCAGATGGGCACACGCTGTAACAAATACAAGAATAACTATCTTGTTCGCTGCACTATAGTTCATCTTATTCTCCTATTTTTTGCCAAATGTAACCCAGTAGATGGGATATCAGTTCTCTGCCAAGTATGTCCCATCAGCCTACGACTACTACCTAAATTCTGGACTTAGGATAGTGTAGGAGGCTGGCCTGGTTTGTAGTAGGTACCTTGGGTACTTACACCTTTTACCAGGTCCAGTTATCCCTTATTAGTGAAATGTAGTAGTGTCTAGCAGCTTGGGCTCATAGGGCTAGCTATAGCAGAGCAGCTTAGGCTGAACTAGGAGACATGCAAAGCTCCTGCAATACCACTTATAGTTACACAGTACTTTTACACAAGTAAAGACAATACACAGTGTTACCAAAAATAAAGGTATTTATTTGGGTGACACAATACCAAAAATATCTTAGAGACAATGGGGGTCATTCTGAGTTTGGCTGGCGGCGGGCGCCGCCAGGCAAACGGGAACCGCCAGAATACCGCTGCGCGGTCAAAAGACCGCCGCGGTTATTCTGAGTTTCCCGCTGGGCGGGCGGGCGACCGCCGGAAGGCCACCCGCCCGCCCGGCGGGAAACCCCTTCCCACGAGGAAGCCGGCTCCAAATGGAGCCGGCGGAGTGGGAAGGGTGCGACGGGTGCAGTTGCACCCGTCGCGATTTTCAGTGTCGGCTATGCAGACACTGAAAATCTTAGTGGGGCCCTGTTAGGGGTCCCCGGCAGTGCCCATGCCATTGGCATGGGCACTGCAGGGGCCCCCAGGGGCCCCACGACACCCGTTACCGCCAGCCAGGTTGGCGGTAAGGGGGTCGGAATCCCCATGGCGGCGCTGCCTGGGGAGGATTCCCCAGGACAGCGGAAAACCGGCGGGACAGAATGCCCATGGGAGCACCGCCAGCCTGTTGGCGGTGCTCCCGCGGTCGTTGGCCCTGGCGGGCCATGACCGCCAGGGACAGAATGACCCCCAATATTCCTTCTGGAGGTAAGTATTATACACAATGGGGGTCATTCTGACCTCGGCGGTAAAATGCCCTTACCGCCGGTCATAAGACCGCCATAACACCGCCGCGGCCGCGGTCAACCGCCACGGTCATTCTGACCCACAACGGCCAAACCTCCAAAAATCCATCCTCCACTGCAGCCCGCCACATCGGCGGGCAGCGATAAACTGGAGATGACCAAACCTCCACCGTCACGCCAACAGAAATACGCCCATGCCATTACGACCCACGAATCCACACGGCGGTCATTCAAACGCGGTATTTCATTGGCGGTACACACCGCCGCGGTCAGAATACACACACATCACCAAAACACAGCCACATTGGACAATTTGAAATACACACACCTGATACACATACACACACCACTCCCACACAATCAACCAACTATAAAACACACACCCACATCACCCACAAACCCCTGCGACCCTAATTACTGAGAGAAGGAGAGAGAGACACAGCAGACAATCCACAGCAAGACACACTGAGGCACACTACACCATCACACACACCACATAGTAGCACAAAGCACCACTCACCAACACACTCCTCATCACATACACCACCCCACACCTCACCCACACCACCCCATGGCACCCCAAAGGCACCCACGCTTTTCGGACCAAGAACTCCGGGTCATGGTGGAGGAAATCCTAAGAGTGGAACCCCAGCTCTTCGGCTCGCAGGTGCAGCACACCAGTATAGCCAGGAAGGCGGAGCTATGGCAGCGGATCGTGGACAGGGTCAACGCGGTGGGACAGCATCCCAGGAATAGGGAGGACATCCGCAAAAGATGGAACGACCTACGGAAGAAGGTCCGATCGATGGTCTCCAGGCACAACATCGTGGTCCAGAAGACTGGCGGCGGACCCCCACCCACCCCTCCCGAATTTACATCGTGGGAGCAAGAGGTCTTGACCATCCTGCATCCTCAGGGCCTCGCTGGAGTAGCCGGAGGAATGGACTCTGGTAAGTCCAATCTCAACTACTATATCCCCCCCACCCCACCAGCATGCCAACCCACACCCCCACCCTCACCCCCAACCCCCCAGCACACATCCTCCCTGACAATGTCTCACCAGCACAACCCACCCATCCCAACACCAACTCCTGCATGCCAACACAAATCATGGGCACCCATCACCTAAGCATGACCACTGCACTAACCCCTCCCCCCCACTAAATACCCTCACAACACCTCCCTCCAGGGAATGCCTGCACTGGGGGACAAGGGCACCCACAACACGCATGCTATTGCACACACAGAAATAATAACCAAACTCTCTTACCCCATGCAGGACCCGAACGACAACACACCAGCCAGGAGGGTCCAGAAGTGTCCATCCCACCACCGGAACAGGCCCACACTGAGGATAGCAGCTCTGTCGACAGTGAACCTGATGACCAGCCCGGACCATCGGGGACCTCTGGGCAGTCGGTTCCCCTCAGGCAGCCACAGGCCACACCAGACCCGACCCCCTCTGCCGACACCAGCACAGCTCCCACCCAGCGGGCCCATGCCTCTGTCTCTAGGACAGCTCAATCAGCAGTGTGTCTGCCACTACAGGGCACCCAGGCTAACCCAACACCCCAACAACAACAGGGACCTGGGGGCAGTGGTGGCGGGCACACCGTCCAGGGGACAGAGGCCGGGGGAAACCGGGCAGCTCGGAGGGCTGCTGTGCGACAGGGGGGGGAGGAGAGGCCCAGGGAACCCACTCTCCAAGAGGCCCTCACCACCATCATGGGGGCATACCACCACTCCCAAGAAACGATGGCGACGGTACTGGCCAGGTTCACTGAGATCCAGGCACAGCAGGAGGAACGCTACATGGGTTTCAGGGAGGAGCTGAGAATCATCGGGACCGCAATGGGGACCATCGTCCTGGCCCTCCACAGGATAGAGGACGCGTTGCGGGACCATGGTGCACCACACAGGGCCCCTGTCACTAGCCCGGACCAGGAACAGCCTACCACCTCCGCCGGCGCTAGTGGACAGGAGGTCCCAACACCTCGACAGCCCCCCAGAACCCCACCTCCTGCTGAAGAACAACCACCCCGTAAGAGGAGCCTGAGACCAAAGAAAAAGACAGAGTAGGATGTCAAGACCCCCGCCTGCAGGACATACCCCCTCAAGTCTTCCCACTGTCCCACATTGCCACCCTGTCCAACCATGAACTGCCTATGCTCCATCCTTCCACAGGCAAAAGGACAATGCACCTGTGAGACTGAGAACTGGACTCTGCCATGGATATTCCTCCCCCCCACCCATCACCCTAAGAATCACATGTACCGATATCTAGCACTGTAAATAAATCACATTTTGCACACAAATCTGTTTTGAGTCATGCTGTATTATTGACAAATGTATTACATATTACTGTTCGATTTCTGTTCTGTCAATTAGTCATGACAACATACCAATGTCAATACGCTGTATTTCATGGGCGAACCAAGCAGAAGTCAGGTACTGAGTCAGACAGCACTGAGAAGGGAAGGGAAAGGCAAAAATCAATGAAAAACATCTGTGGGGAACTACAGAAAGTACAGATGCAGGAGGCTATAAGCAGTTGTGAAATGGCGTGGGTGATTCTTACCTGGGTGTTACTGGAAATACTGTTGTATCACTCTGTCCCTATTGTCTGTGTCGTCCTCTGAGTCTTCCTCCTCTTCACTCTCCACAGGCTCCACGGCTTCTACAACACCACCATCTGGACCATCCTCCTGCTGGAAAGGCACCTGGCGTCGCAAAGCCAGGTTGTGAAGCATACAGCACGCCACGATGATATGGCACACCTTCTTTGGTGAGTACATTAGGGATCCACCTGTCATATGCAGGCACCTAAACCTGGCCTTCAGGAGGCCAAAGGTTCGCTCAATCACCCTCCTAGTACGCCCATGGGCCTCATTGTAGCGTTCCTCTGCCCTTGTCCGGGGATTCCTTACTGGGATCAGTAGCCACGGCAGGTTGGGGTAACCAGAGTCACCTATTAGCCACACACGTTTTCTCTGTAGCTGCTCCATCACATAGGGGATGCTGCTATTTCGCATCACATACGCGTCATGCACTGACCCTGGGAACTTGGCATTTACATGGGAGATGTACTGGTCAGCCAAACAGACCACCTGGACATTCATCGAATGATAATTCTTTCTGTTTCGGTACACCTGCTCATCGTCTTTTGGGGGTACCAAAGCCACATGGGTCCCATCAATGGCACCAATGATGTTGGGGATATGTCCAAGGGCATAGAAATCACCCTTCACTGTAGGCAAGTCACCCTCCTCGGGGAAAATGATGTAGCTCCGCATGAGTTTCATCAGGGCAGACAACACTCTGCTCAAAATCTTAGAAAACATAGGCTGAGACATTCCAGATGACATGGCCACTGTGGTCTGGAATGACCCACTGGCCAAAAAATGGAGGACTGACAAAACCTGCACCAGAGGGGGAATCCCTGTGGGTTGGCGGATGGGGGACATCAGGGCTGGCTCCAGCTGGGCACACAGTTCATGGATAGTGGCACGGTCAAGTCTGTATCGAAGTATTATATGGCGTTCTTCCATTGTCGACAGGTCCACCAGCGGTCGGTACACGCGAGGATTCCTCCTTCTCATCGCAAGTCCCAGCGGACGGTGCCTAGGAAGGACAACATGGAGCACAGAGTCAGGCAAACCACAGGTACGTACAGACAGCTTGCACAGTTAAAGAATGGCAATGGGTTGAAAGGCGTGTATGTGTGGCAATGCAAGGCCTAGGCCTGTGTGTCGCAGTCAAAATTAAGCCATGTGGGCCCTTGAAATGGCGGCTGCCTGACCTGTGAAGTGGGACAATGGGATGTGAGGTCAATGCGCTGGCGGGGCACACCGTGGCGGTAGGCGGTCGAAGACCGCGACGCAAAGCCGCATTGGTTAACATTGAAGCCTATGGGTTTCAGGAGCCAATGACGAAGTGCGCCGGCGGTCGCGGTACGCACCGCCGCGGTACGCACCGCCGCGGGCGTGACCGCCATTTTCTATCAGCTTAATCACTCGAGACCTGATCATCCACAGGAGAGGACCTATACTGCAAGTGCTGCTGTGACCTCGGTCTGGAAGATACAATGGCTGCTGCGACTGGGGGAAAGGGCCCCTGCCTTCACGTCTGAAGAGTTGGAGAAGCTCGTGGATGGGGTCCTCCCCCAGTATGCTCTACTCTACGGTCCTCCAGACCAACAAGTGAGTACACCGGGTGCTAATGGAATGGGCTATGCCTGTGTGGAATGGGGTGGATGTAAGTTGGTGGGGTGGGTGGCGAATGAGGAGTGCAACGCCCGACAGATGAGAGCATGTGCCATATGGCAAAGTGGGTGGGTGGGGGCCAATTACATCTAACATGCAGGTCATTGATGATTTCCTCCTTTCCACCCTGTACATGTCTAATAGGTCAGCGCCCATCAGAAGATCGAGATTTGGCGTGCCATCGCCAAGGAAGTCCGGACCTTGGGGGTCCACAACAGACGGGGCACCCACTGCCGCAAGAGGTGGGAGGACATCTGCCGCGGAACAAGGAAGACCGCAGAAACACTGCTGGGGATGGCCTCCCAACCTAGGAGGGGTGCCAGTCACACCATGACCCCCCTGATGTCCCGGATCCTGGCGGTGGCCTACCCTGAATTGGATGGGCGCTTTAAGACATCACAGCAGACACAAGGGGGTGAGTATCAGCACATTCTCCTATCTTTCTGCGCAGTGGAGGCGTCTGGGTGGGGGAGGAGGGCTGTGGGTGACATTAGGCCAGGGCGCTTTCTGTAGTGTAGTCCTCTCCCTTAGGCATGGCCCTGTGCCCCCGGCCCCCACCTCTGTAGGGTGACAAGTACAGCCATTGAAGGTCCAGCATCTCCCATGTGCGCGTTTGACGTCTCTTGGCCTGTTGTCTTAGTCAGTAGTACTGTGTAGTGTACCCCGAATGCGCGGCTTAGTGCATTAGGCACCTGTGTCTGTCCTCTCCGCCAACGGTGTTGACATTGCATGCACTCAACCTGGTCTTCTTTTTTCTCCCCCCACCTTTCTCTTCATCTTCTTGTGCATGTGTGCATTAGCATCATCAGGCGGAGGAGATATGGCATCGGAGCACGAGGGAGCTGCAGGACACAAGGCCCCGGTGGGCCCAGGAACAGACACCGAGGGCACCAGTGATCCGGAGGGCGAAGGGAGCACCACGACGGGGACCGCTGGTGAGAGCAGCGAAAGCGACACGTCCTCGGATGGGAGCTCCCTAGGGGTGGCGGCAACATCCGTGCCCCCCGCCTCTACAGGTACAGCCGCCACCCAGCGCACCAGCCCCGCCCTCCCAGCAGCCCCTCAGTCTTCGCTCCGTGCCGGTTCGCCCAGGAAGGCGCGCGTCTCCTTCGCCCCAGGCACCTCAGCCCTTGCCCCTGTTGCCCCTGCTGCCCTCAGTGCGGAGCTCATTGACCTGGTAAGGACGCTCATTGTTGGGCAGACGACCCTTTTGAATGCCATCCAGGGTGTGCAAAGGGAGGTGCAACAGAGCAATGCGTACCTGGAGGGCATTCATTCGGGTCAGGCTGCCCATCAACGAGCGTTCACTGCTCTGGCCTCAGCGCTGACGGCAGCCATTGTCCCTGTTTCCAGCCTCCCTCTTCTGACTGCCTCCAGCCTGTCTCTGTCTCCTGTTCCTCAGCCTATCCCATCCACACCATCAGACCAGCCTGCACACACCTCAACACCCAAGAGCAGCTCATCCAAACACAAGCACCACAGATCCCGCAAACACTCACCCGAGCAACACCCAGATGCAGACATGCCAACAGCCACTGCCACCCCTGTGTCCCCCTCCTCCTCGTCTCCCTCCTCCCTCCCTGTGACGTCTACACTCACACCTGCATGCACCCCAACATCAGCCAGTGCTTCCATCACCACCTCACCCTCCAGTAAAGTCCACACTCGTGCAGTCACCACCCCCACTGCCATGTACACGTCCCCTGTGTCCTCTCCCACTGTGTCTGTCACCCCCTCTTCCAAGACACACAAACGCAGGCAGCCACCCACCCAACAGCCATCCACCTCACGACAGCCTACAGCACCAGCACCTTCACCCAATGACAGCACACCTGACTCTCCTACAACCACCTCCTCTACCTCCACTTCCATCTCCACTTCTCCTACCCTTTACCTTGGCCCTAAAAAACTTTTCCTGGCTAACCTTAACCTCTTTCCCCCCGATGACCTCCCCCATCCATCTTCAAAGAGTCCCAAGAGCACCGCAGCCACCACCAGCCCAGCTTCGGGTGTCACTGTTGTGCCTGGGTTCTGGAGCCCACCCTTTGCCAGCAGTGACACATCGATCAGCAGCAAGGACACGTCCAGCCCCCCCCCCGGCAAGAGGACCCGCAAAAACAAGGACCGCCGTGCGAGGACCGACAGGGCTGCCCCCAAGGAGCAATGTGCGGCCACTTCACCACCCACACCATCTAGGGGAGGCAAGGGCCCGAGAGCCCCATCAAAGGAGCGGAAGGGCAGCAGGAGCGCGGAGAAGGTGGACCCCACATGCCACATCCCAGCTGGGAAGGAGGACACTAAGGAGGCCAGGAGTCCGTCCCCGAAGGGTCCAGAAACGTCACGGTCCGAGGGCGACTGAGCAGGGAGTCGAGGCCAGGTCTGGCTCCCTTGACCTGCTGGATGAGCACCGCTGAACAGGGCCCGCGGTGCAGAAGAGCACCGCTGAACAGGGCCCCGCCGTGGAGAAGAGCACCGCTGAACAGGGCCCGCGGTGCAGAAGAGCACCGCTGAACAGGGCTCGCGGTGCAGAAGAGCACCGCTGAACAGGGCCCGCGGTGCAGAAGAACACCGCTGAACAGGGCCCCGCCGTGGAGAAGAGCACCGCTGAACAGGGCCCGCGGTGCAGAAGAGCACCGCTGAACAGGGCCCCGCCGTGGAGATAGGCACCGCTGAACAGGGCCCGCGGTGCAGAAGAGCACCGCTGAACAGGGCCCGCGGTGCAGAAGAGCACCGCTGAACAGGGCCCGCGGTGCAGAAGAGACCCGCTGAACAGGGCCCCGCTGTGGAGATAGGCACCGCTGAACAGGGCCCCGCCGTGGAGAAGAGCACCGCTGAACAGGGCCCGCGGTGCAGAAGAGCACCGCTGAACGGGGCCCCGCCGTGGAGATAGGCACCGCTGAACAGGGCCCGCGGTGCAGAAGAGCACCGCTGAACAGGGCCCCGCCGTGGAGATAGGCACCGCTGAACAGGGCCCGCCGTGGGGAAGAGCACCGCTGAACAGGGCCCCGCCGTCTCAAGCACCGCTCCGCTGGGCCCTTCCTCTGAGGCACCGCTCCGCTGGGCCCTTCCTCTCAAGCACCGCTCCGCTGGGCCCTTCCTCTCAAGCACCGCTCCACTGGGCCCTTCCTCTGAGGCACCGCTCCGCTGGGCCCCGCCGTCTCAAGCACCGCTCCGCTGGGCCCTTCCTCTCAAGCACCGCTCCGCTGGGCCCTTCCTCTGAGGCACCGCTCCGCTGGGCCCTTCCTCTGAGGCACCGCTCCGCTGGGCCCTTCCTCTCAAGCACCGCTCCGCTGGGCCCCGCCGTCTCAAGCACCGCTCCGCTGGGCCCTTCCTCTCAAGCACCGCTCCGCTGGGCCCTTCCTCTGAGGCACCGCTCCGCTGGGCCCCGCCGTCTCAAGCACCGCTCCGCTGGGCACTGCCGTCTCAAGCACCGCTCCGCTGGGCCCTTCCTCTGAGGCACCGCTCCGCTGGGCACCGCCGTCTCAAGCACCGTTTATGGTTCACTGTGCCCACCATGCCTCCTCCTTGACCAGTGGAGACTGTCATCCACCTGATGGACTGTGGCTTTGCACTCCCCAGGATGGTCCAGTGGGCAGCCCACCCACTGTAGAGACATTGAGAGACTGTGGCTTTGCACTCCCCAGGATGGTCCAGTGGGCAGCCCACCCACTGTAGAGACTTGAAAGACTGTGGCTTTGCACTCCCCAGGATGGTCCAGTGGGCAGCCCACCCACTGTAGAGACTTGAGAGACTGTGGCTTTGCACTCCCCAGGATGGTCCAGTGGGCAGCCCACCCACTGTAGAGACTTGAGAGACTGTGGCTTTGCACTCCCCAGGATGGTCCAGTGGGCAGCCCACCCACTGTAGAGACATTGAGAGACTGTGGCTTTGCACTCCCCAGGATGGTCCAGTGGGCAGCCCACCCACTGTAGAGACATTGAGAGACTGTGGCTTTGCACTCCCCAGGATGGTCCAGTGGGCATGGTGGCTCCTCGTGGATCTGGCATCGTGGACTCATGTGGCTGTGGTGCCCCCCCTTCCCTTCCCCCTGAGGTGCCTGTAGTTTTTATATCTGATGCCCCTGCAGTGTTCTCTCCAAAGGACTCAGGTCTCCTGTGTGGGCTTTGCCCTTGTTTCTCAAGACTTTGGCCCACGGACATGCTGAATTCGTAGGATGTGCAGGACTTGTTACTTCAGTTATACACTGATGTGTATGTCATTAGTTTTGTTGTGGATATCTTTCATGGTTGTACGCTAATTTTCTGGAGCTTTTTGGTACATAAATATTTATTCCAAATATGATTACGTCCTGGCATTTTTCAGGGGGGTTTGGGTGGTGTCACTGTGACTTGGTGCTCTGCATTGGTGAGTACATAGTTGGGGGGGGGTCGCATATGTGTGTGCCCGTGACCTTTCGTCCTCCCCCTCCCGTGTGTCGTAGGTGCAGTACTCACCGTTGTCGTCTGCGCCGGACTTCGTACTCGTGGTAGATGAGAAGGTAGACGAGAGCAGGAAGGATGTTTAATTCGGGTTCCATGCTGTCCTCCTTCCTCCTGGAGTGCGTAGTGGTGAGCGTTTTCCCGTCCGTAGTCTGTTTCCGCCGTGTTTTTATCGGCGGTGCTCCCGCCCCGGAAAAGGTGGCGTATTGGTGAGTTGGAATAGTGTGGGCGGTACATTGTCGCCCGCCTGTCTGTTGGCGGGGACCGCTGCGCTGTTTGTTTTTACCGCCGTGGCGGGCGGAGTGTTAAGGTGGCTGTCTGTGTTGGCGGTTCCCGCCAGGCTCAGAATCCCATTTTTTTTACCGCCAGCCTGTTGGCGGGTTGGCCGCCGCTTTAACACCGACCGCCAGGGTTAGAATCACCCCCAATATGTACACTGGACACCACAATTAGACAATTAAATAGTCATAGAACAATGCAAACAATAGGAAATGCTATAGATTGCAATGGGAGAAAATGGGTCTGGGGCAACACAAACCATACACTTAAAAAGTGGAATGACAGTCACAAATTCACCCCTAGACAAGAGTAGTGTGTGCAGAATCGCTAGGAGAGTGAGAATACAGTAAAGGTAAGTGAATTACACCTCCCCAGATTCCAGAAAAGAAGGAGTAAAGTACTGCAAGTTTCCTTAGGACACACTACACCTCGTGATTAGGATTTTGCAGCAGCCAACCAAGTCTGCAAAGAACAACTGCTGGATTCCGGGACCTGAAGATCTGCAAAGAAAGGGGACCAAGTTCAGAAGTCAAAAGAAGTTCCAGGAAGGACAGGAGCCCCTGACAACCCAGAAGAGGGTGCAAAAGAAGAGTCCTCGGTTAGTCGAAGACTGCAGAAATGCACCCTAGGAAGATGCCAACGGGTTCCTGCATGATGCAAAGGATGGCCTATGATGTGAAGATCGTTGCAGATGTGATTTCGTGTTGGAAGTCACCAACAAGCCTTGGCTATCACAAAAGTGTGTTTTGCGTCAAAATGGCGCTGGATGGACCCAGGAGGGACCTGGGGGCCTCAACTCTGTGTGAGGAGGAACAGGGGGCTCTCAGCACTTTAGAGAGCCCTCAGGATTGCAGCCAGCATCCCTGGAGGTCCCAGGACATGTGGACAAAGGAGGGGCAAAACGCGGTTGATGCAGCACAACAAAGTACGGTCCCACACCGCTGGAGAACAACCTCAGTGAGTTGAGCATCACAAGATGGAGTGCTGGGGACCTGGGCCAGGCTGAGCATGAAGGAATTTAGCAAATAGTGCACAGAGGCCTCAGGAGGTGAAGAAGACACATTACACAGGGGTACTGTCGCTCTCTGGGAAGGCAAGGTCTTATCTCCTCCAAATTGCATCAGCAGGATCTCAGGACAGTCTATGTCAAAGATGTCAACCCTCTGGGTCCTTAGGAGCATGCTCGTCACTGTGAGAGGAGTCCAAGGGTACCAGTCGTCATCTTGGAAGGTGCCTGTTGGAGCAGGGGAGTGACACCGCCACTCCACAGGAGATTTCTTCAGTCCTTCTGGTGCAGGATGGATGAAGACAGGGAGTCCTCAGAGCATGCGCACTGTGGAAACTGTTGCAGTTGCTGGCTGGAGCTGAAGTTGCTGGAGAAAAGTATCTCTGGTGGATACTTTGTTGCAGTTACAGGATTTCTTGGAGCAGGCTGCGGTTGATCCGAGGTCAGAGGATGCTGAAGTTGTTGCAGAGGATTCATGAAGGAAGCTTGCAAGCAGAATCAGAAGAGAACCCACAGGAGATACCCTAAATAGCCCTGAGAGGGGGATTGGGTACCTTATCAGGTATGGACCTATCAGGAGGGGTCTCTGACATCACCTGCTGGCACTGGCCACTCAGAGGCCTCCAGAGTGACCCCACACCTTGCAAAGTAAGATGGCTGAAGTCTGGGACACTGGAGGAGCTCTGGGCACCACCCCTATGGTGGTGATGGACAGGGGAGTGGTCACTCCCCTTTCCTTTGTCCAGTTTCACACCAGAGCAGGTGACAAGGGGTCCCTGAACCGGTGTAGACTGTCTTATGCAAGGAGGGCACCATCTGTGTGCTTCAAAGCATTTCCAGAGGCTGGGGGAGGCTACCCCTCCCCAGCCTGTAACATCTATTTCCAAAGGGAGAGGGTGTAACACCCTGCTCTCAGAGAAAATGCTTTGTTCTGCCTTCCTGGGACTGGGCTGCCCAGTCCCCAGCAGGGCAGAACCCTGTCTGTGAGGTGGTAGCAGCCGCAGCTCCAGTGCAAGCCTCAGAGAGCTGGATTGGCAGTACTCTAGTCCATGGTGGAGCACCCAAGATGCATTAAATTGGCTCCCCAATACCATATTTGGAATGGGGGGACAATTCCATGATCTTAGAAATGTTACATGGACATATTCGGAGTTAACATTGTGAAGCTACATATAGGTATTGACCTATATGAAGTGCACGCGTGTAATTGTGTCCCCTCACTCACAAAGTCCGGGAAAATGGCCCTGAACTATGTGGGGGCACCTCTGCTAGTGCAAAAATGCTCTCACACTTAGTAACTTTGCACCTAACCTTCATCAAGTGAAGGTTAGATATATAGACTTATAAGTTGCTCAAGTGCAGTGAAAATGGCTGTGAAATAACGTGCGTTATTTCACGCAAGCTGCAATGGCAGGCCTGTGCAAGGGTTTGTCTGAGCTCCCTATGGGTGGCAAAAGACATGCTGTATCCCATATGGATCTCCTGGAACCCCAATGACCTGGGTACCTAGGTACCATATACTAGAGACTTATAAGGGGGGGTCCAGTGTGCCAACTGAAATTGGTAAATGAAGTCACTAGCCTACAGTGACAAATGTAAAAGCAGAAAGAGCATAAGCACTGAGGTTCTGATTAGCAGAGCCTCAGTGACACAGTTAAGCACTACATAGACACACACATTAGGCCATAAACTATGAGCACTAGGGTCTTGACCAGCAGGATCTCAGTGAGACAGGCAAAAACATACTGACATAAAGGTAAAAATAGGGGTAACTTGCCAAGAAAGATGGTACTTTCCTACATATAGTAGATGGAGGACAGAGCTGGAGAAGAGCAGGGCCATTGGAATTATAATTTCCCATAACATGCTACAGCTAGGGTGCTCCAAAAACATACTGGAGAGTAACCTTACCAGACTCACCAGCATGGCTGCATTTATGTTGCTTAGTCAAGTATACATTGTGCAGCCTACAGGTCTATATGTCTTGCTCATTAATGGCAGGAATAGTAATCCAAATATTTTAACACACAATGTGTGTGTTCAGTTTCTCTATGAAATCAAGGCCCATATGTACTAAAGCATTTTCCCATAGACACAGAACGGGTAAAATCCTTTGGTACTTCTGGCCCCAAGTCCTTTTGTAACCCCTTCTGTGCCCAGGACGTAATGGTTTCCTCCTCAGCTGCAGCACTGCTGTGCCAAGGACGTAACCATTACGTCCTGTGACCGACCCACGTGGCAAGCGCTGGTGCCCCCCCTGTGGGCCACCCACCCACAGGCCCCCACCGAGGATGGCAACGGAATACCTTCAGCCCCACTTGGCAATCTGATGATTTCGACGTGCGCACGGTGTGCCCATGTCATCAGAGCAGGGAATGATATGTGATGTGTTTTCGTGGCTCCCACAAGGTTTGCTTACCTAAAAGCACTTGTAAATGGGTAATTTATCAATGATATTTAGGGATTTTATTTCCTAAAGTCATTGGTGAATAATTTTTAGTTTTTTTTAACCATTAACTTACCCTTATGCCAAATCTAACCAGTATGCCGGAGATGGACTAGTGGGTGGGTGTGCAATAATGGTTTGGTGTTTATCTTTGCTTTTTAGCGTCCATGCATACTCTCTCCATAGCGAACACCTTGCTGTCACATCTTTTTAGAAATTAGTCACTAAGGGAATAATATGTGGTGTGTTTTGTGTGGCTCCCATAAGGTTTACATACCTAGAAGCACTTGTAAATGGTTTATTTACATTTACGGATTGGCAGACTGGAGTGGAGCTTTCAACCACGGCCAGCCGGAGCTCTCAACCGGTGCCTGGTCATAGCTTTCCACCCAGCCAAGCCCAGTCATAGCTTCCAGACCCAGCCAGAGGCACTGAAGACTCAGAACTGACACTGGGAAGGAGTTTGTATACCTTTTGGACTACTTCAAGTATGTGGGGTTTTTTTGGGGGTGGGGGCGTTACTTTTTTTTTTTTTTTTTTTCACCTACATCCAAGGGAAAAACCAGAAATCTTACCAAACTCTGAGCTCCATAACCCCGGGTAGAAGGAGTGAATTTGCCCCCTTGAACCTGAAACACTCAAAATGTTGAAAATATCACTAAAACTGGTGCTGGGAGGCTGGAGAGGCACTGGAGGCTCAGAACTGGCATTGGGTAGGAGTGTGTATGTTTTGTGGACCAAGTGGCGTGGTTTTTTTGTTCACCTCCATCTAAGGGAAACATCTGAAATCTTACCCGACTTGGAGCTCCGTAGCCCTGGGTACAAGGAGTGACTTTGCCCCCTTAAACCAGAAAAACTCAAAATGATGAAAATATCACTAAAACAGGTGATGGGAGGCTGGAGACGCACTGAAGGCTCAGAACTGGCATTGGGAAGGAGTTTGTATACCTTTTGGACCATGTGGCGTGTTTTTTTTCACCTCCATCTAAGGGAAAAACCTGAAATCTTACCCAACTTGGAGCTCCGTAACCCTGGGCAGAAGGAGTGACTTTGCCCCCTAGAACCAGAAAAACTCAAAATGACAAACATATCACTAAAAATGGTGCTGGAAGGCTAGAAAGGGGCCAGAGGTACTGAACTGACATTGGGAAGAAGTTTGTATACATTTTGGACCATGTGGCATGTTTTTTTTTTGTTCACTTCCATCTCAGGGAAAAACCTGAAAACATACCCGACTTGGAGTTCTGTACCCCTGGGTAGAAGGAGTGACTTTGCCCCCTAGACCAGAAAAACTCAAAATGACAAAAATATCACTAAAACTGGTGCCGGGAGGCTAGAAAGGGTGCCAGAGGCACTGAACTGACATTGAGAAGGAGTTTGTATACCTTTTGGACCATGTGGCATGTTTTTTTTTGTTCACTTCCATCTAAGGGAAAAACCTGAAATCGTATCCGACTTGGAGCTCCCTAGCCCTGGGTAGAAGAAGTGACTTTGCCCCCTAGAACCAGAAAAACTCAAAATGTTGAAATTATCACTAAAACTGGTGCTGGAAATGGGCCAAAGGCCTTCCTGAAGGGCTAGACACTGCTCTAGGCCTGAGCCTGGTGGGGGAGCACAAGAGTCCTCTCTGGTCTGCAGCTATCCTGCCCTGTGTAGTGACTTCCTTCACCATACTGTGGACTCAGGGTGCTGCCTTTGGGCGGGTGCCTTCCACCTTCCTTGAGCCCAGGCACAGGGAGACCAGGAGGCTTAAGCCCGGACTGCCCCACACCCTCTTCGTACTGGCGTGCCCATTTTCCTTTGAATATTAAGCCCCCTCTGGTTGCCCAGCCGGCAGGCCATCTGGTCGGCCAGCCCAGTGACCGGATGGCCCAGGACAACTTGGTGACCAGATGGCTTGGGATGACCCAGGCACCATGGCAGTCACCACGGCAAAGACAATGGTGGCATGCAGTCTGAAAGGCTGCTTGCCTCCCGGTGACTTGGATGGACCAGGGATTCCCACTCTGACCATCTGGTCGCCCTGCTGACTTGCAAGGGATTGTGGCCCCCATCCCTACACCCGGTGGCGCAGGGCGGGAGGAGGAGGCCCCGTGCCAGGTGGCACATGGTGGATGCAGCCTCTCACAGGCCCACAGCCCCCTACATCCTCACCTGCCTGGCTGCAGAGGGACCCCCACCCCCCTAGGTGAGGTGGTGGGGGGACACGGCACCCACAGACGGAGACAAAAGCTTGGGTCAGGATGACTTTCAATAGATCACAGCAAGGTAGCTGCTCTGCTACTTAAGAAACCCTGAACCAGAATCAGGTCACTTACAAATGACTTAGCACAGGGTGCCCAACAAACATGCGGTGCAGTAAGGGGGATGGAGGCGGCCCCCCTCTGTCCTCATCCACTTACATTCAGCAGGTTGCCACACCTGATCTGAGGTCATAGTCAGATGGCAAATCAGTGGGGGAAGCCAGGACCACCATCCTCTGGGCTGCAGGGGACAGGAGGACATGGCAGCACACCCTTTTCCCTGGATTGAAGCCCAAGGCCGGCAGTTGCCCCAACCCCACCCACCCCGGGAACCAGCCACACAGGTGTGCACCCAAGGCTGTGTGCATAGGTAGCCATGGAACACCACAGACAACCACATGCAGCATGTAGCCAGGCGCCCCAGGACAGCATACCTCCATGACAGGGCCAAGGGTGGGATCTTGCTGCAGGCAATCAGGGGGGTCTGACCTTGAAGA